>NC_136800.1:14801730-14916730 GCF_951216825.1 Electrona antarctica | reverse complement strand
ATGTTTTCAGAGTTCCGTTGCGGGAACCAGATTGATGAAGGCTCCTTGGCATTCTCCTGCACCTACAGTAACGCAGCACAAAGATCACACACACACACACACACACACACACACACACACACACACACACACACACACACACACACACACACACACACACACACACACACACACACACACTCCTCTCTTTTGACTCAGCCTCAAGCTGTGCACAATGTGACTCAGCAGAAATGTGACCCATTTGGATTGGTCTTAAGCTTGTCCTCAGCTCCACTGCATATTCACTTCTCAGCTCTGTCAGGCCAGGGACGGAGATTGTTTTTAGCCCGTGTGTGTGTGTGCTGCAGTGTGTGTGGCTGTGTGCGATTCCAGATGTAATCAATCTTAACGTTAATCCAAACATTCAATCGATTAGCCCCGTTTGGAACCTCACTCTACGCTCTTTTCTCCGAGAAGAGGTTCCGTATAGAGGTATCCCTGCATCGGTAGAAATGGGGTTAAGCTGTCCTAAAACAGTGGCGAAAACCCTTGTTTCCAAAAAGTAAAGGTATTTCTGGCGAGCTACAGATGATAAGCCGGACCAGGGGAGGTGCTAATGCTGCCTCTCCGGCTGCAACCTCCGACATGTTACTGGCTAACTTCATAAGCACCACCATAATAGGAGCAGCATTGTTATGTGATATAATGATGTCAGGAGACACAGAGGGAACAAAAGACTCTGCTCACAAAACATCAAGTGTTCCGTCGAGTGACTGAGTAAGAGTCGCAGCAGGTCAGCAAGTGAACGCCGATGGAGCAATTAAGGGCGGACACCACACATTTCTGTCCATTGGTGTAGCCTCCCCTACTAAAACACAGCTATATCCCCCTCTCTCGCTGTCTTCATCACCAGCAGTCCTAATTCATTTGCGATTGACACCATCCCGTCCCCTGAGTGGCGTACCGCAATATAAGATGCTCCAGTCCAGAACAAAGTTAAACTGAGACTTTGATCTTCTCAGCGGTGCTCTGTTTGCAATCAAACGCTCTTGTAGTCAAAAGTCAATCAGAGTCCATGCGTAGGCCTATATACAACTATTGAGTGCCACAGCCCACCCACACATACCACAATACATATTTACCACATGCCTCCAGAGATAATGTGTACTGATTTGCTATAGTTTTGGACATTTTCTTTTGATTGTATGTATTGTTCTATTCTATGGTTCAAGAGTTATAGGCCATGCAGAGATTAAAGGGAATCGACTTGACATAGATGGACAACTAAACTGAATGACACACTCTTGCAAATAGCAAGATTGTGTCATTCAGTTTAGATCATAGTGCATATGTGTTTATCCGTTTGTGTTTGTACTGATGTGTGTGTGTGTGTGTGTGTGTGTGTGTGTGTGTGTGTGTGTGTGTGTGTGTGTGTGTGTGTGTGTGTGTGTGTGTGTGTGTGTGTGTGTGTGTGTGTGTGTGTGTGTGTGTGTGTGTGTGTGTGTGTGCGTGCCACAGATGTACTTCAATGCAGTGTTGACAGACTCCTCTAAGCTGCTGAAACCTCTCCTAGTGTTTTCCTTCATCATGTTGGCTATCATGTCCGGCCTCACAAGGATGATCCAGTTCAGAAACCACCCGGTTGATGTCTACTGCGGCTGGCTTCTGGGAGGAGCCATTGCTGTCTACCTGGTAATAGACTTTAAAAGTTTAAATGGTCATTAGTTTTAGAACAACCTACTGCCAGATATGTGGTGCCTTCTTCTTAATAAGCTACTGAAATCCCACTTTAATATACTTGCCTTTTCCTCAAAGCTGCACTATGTAACTTTCCTCTTCCCGCGCAAGTGCTGTCATTTTTACCATTGAGCTACAGTAATAGAGCCTACCTGCTTGCTCAGGGGATAAATTACGAGCAATATCCATAAACTATTACATTGGGTTGATTTTATTGTAAAACAGGAAATGCATGGCATATCCAATTGTCCATCATGGGTCAATATGGATTGTGGAACTATCCTCATCCAAGCTTTCTTGATTTATACAACAAAGGGATTTGTATGCCCTATTCAGAGTTCTCAGAGACATTTTACCTTCCTTCTCATTTTTTATCTTAAAATAAATGTAGGAATTTCATTCAGAATCAGCATCCAACGTTTCTTGGGTCATTCTTCCTCCAATTGACCTACAGCAGTGTAAGATTTTACATCCACAATACCAATGCAAGACTAGCTAGGGTTCATCCTAATCTTAGAATGCTATTTATCCTATGTTAGAATGCCATAGAGAGCATTCTAACATACTGTATAATATGTGTGTGGTACACCAGCTGTACAGTAGCTCAGAGGAAAAAGCTCCAGAGGGTCATTAACACGATCGTTGGCTGCCCTCTTCCCACATTGGAGGACCTACACAGATCCAGCTGTCTAAAAAAAACACAGAACATTATAAAGGACACTTCCCACCCTCACTCACTGTTTGAACTGTTGCCGTCAGGTAGACGGTACAGAGTGCTCAAGTCAGGGACCAGCAGACTCAGTAACAGTTTCTATCCCACAGCGGTAGCCACACTAAATGCTGCTAAGAAATGATCCGTTACATGTTACATGTTTTATTGTGCTGTTTCTAATTTAAGTACAATCAGGGTTTGTGCAATTGCAGCTGCAATTAAGGGTGTACTGTGCAATATATGTCATGTGCAATAGGGATTTGTGCAATAACATGAAGTACGGTTATGTGTGTGTTCTTGTTGTATTAGCTTTTATAGTTTTTATATTCTAGTTTATGATGCACTGATCGGTTGGCACTTTTAATTTCGTTGTACTTGTTGCAATGACAATAAAGATATATCATCTAGTGATTCATGTAACAGGTGCAAACTGTTTTGTGTGAATCATAGCCATGTTTTGGACCTCTACCAAGATAACTGTGGGGATTGATAACACTATTGATCCAAACCCCCATCACAGCCTTATTCAGAGTCAGTCTAGACACTAATACTGTACATGTTATTATGGCCTTTACTGGCAAGGTGCCTTGATCGATTTAAATGAACCTCCAATACATAATAAGTGAATAGAGAACATTCTACTCTGTGTTGATGGGACTCTCTCAAATCAATGTTTGAATACTTCACGTTCACCAAAAAGGGCTCAGCTAGCTTCGTACCTACTGTGCTGTATCTCCATCCGACTGCTGAACGTACCCAATCTAATGCAATTATGCAATTCAATTCTGTTGAGATTTACATTTACAACAATTCCACACTATGGAACCTAGTAAAAAAGACACTTGTCAATATGTATTATTTCGGAGCCTCGTTCAATTAATTCTTCTAGCATTCAAGATACAGAGATAACAAAACAAACTGCAAAAAAAAAGAAAGAATACTGCATGCAACACACTGCTGGCGATCAATCGTGTGTGTATTATTTTTCAATGTAATGATCCTATGTTATTTTCTTCAACATATATAGTGTACTGAGATGTATAGCTGGATGGCAAAATGATCTTTGTAGAGACTACCACTGTTACCACTATATTTAGCACTTCCCACACATGCACTTCCACTCTTCTCACACACCCACTTCCACGGCACGCATGCACATACGCACGCGCGCACACACACACACACACACACACACACACACACACACACACACACACACACACACACACACACACACACACACACACACACACACACACACACACACACACACACACACACACACACAAGGTCGTGTTTAAAATGCAGCAGTTTTCACCTCTATCTGCTTTCTATTTCCTTTGCCAATGAGCTAATAATGTTGTGCTGTAAAAGCTACAAAGCAACCCCGAAGCATGTTAGTCCTGTCAGTGTGGCAGGGCTCTGTACAGTAGGAGTGATTTGTATGACCCCATGGCCTTTCCATCAGCACCACCTTTACGCCCCATTCACGCCAGCAGCGTCTGCGCTAGACCACAGCGCTAAATCTTATATTCAAATTGGCTTAAGGGAGGACCGGCCGGCCGGCGGCATAGCGGCCCAAACCTCTAGTATAATAAATCAGGCTTGTCCAAGGTTATGAGTGACGGCGTACGTTTGTTTGTCTCTCTTTGTGTGTGTGTGTGTGTGTGTGTGCGTGCGTGCGTGCGTGCGTGCGTGCGTGCGTGCGTGCGTGCGTGTGTATATAGGGTGTGTATGCAGTGGGGAATTTCCAGCCCAGTGAAGATCGTTCCAGAAGCCGACCAGCAACCCCTACTCTGAGAGAGCCTCCTCTGTCCTCTGTTCCCAATGTCAGCCAATCAACTGTTAGTAACAGTCACCAAGGTAAATGTCAGCCAATCAACTGCTAGTAACAGTCACCAAGGTAAATGTCAGCCAATCAACTGTTAGTAACAGTCACCAAGGTAAATGTCAGCCAATCAACTGTTAGTAACAGTCACCAAGGTAAATGTCAGCCAATCAACTGTTAGTAACAGTCACCAAGGTAAATGTCAGCCAATCAACTGTTAGTAACAGTCACCAAGGTAAATGCATGCAGGGATTATAGTGGTGGAATTATATTTTATCGTATGAAACATAACAACAGCAATAGTTTTCACAATTGCCACACTAGCGAAAGCAACACATGGAGCCTGGGGACAGTGGGGAGCAGGTGGATTCGTTCAGATCGTGTAGGCGACTTTGTTTCCGACCTTTGCACCAAGTAGTTGGTAACCGAAATTTGTGAGATGTACAACAGCTGTCAGTTCTGACCTTCCTTCTTTAACTATTCATCATACAAGGAAATACGTTGTAGAGATGCTGCCTGGTAAACAGAAGGTCCTCCGTTTGCACCATGTCCCACGACCCGGTCTATGTGTCAAAGTGTCCCTGAGCAAGACTAACTGCTCCTCAGGCGCTGTATTAATGGCACTTGCACATTTTTGTTGAAAGGTTAAATCGCTATATTCTAATCATTCAGTTCCAATTTTGTCTTCTCATTTCTTTGTGTCATCACTTACAATTCCACTTGTTTAATCTGTATTCTGACTCTATCCTGATTGGATACAATTTGTATCCTGACCTCAAAATACATATTCTGTTTAATAAAAAGCTGGAGAGACTGTTACTGAACATACACTTATTTTAATCAAAGAAAATCACTTACCCTTAATTACCACCTCAATTATGCCACTAATAATAATTTAAGATTTTAATTGGAATCCAGTTAATATTCAATTCCACTTGGATGATGTAAAATCACCTGCTGCCATAGAATATTTCCCCCTATACTGTATGTTGTCGTTTCCTCCCAATAGGGCACCACACCCTGGCTCCCAGCCAACCGGAAGTTCCCATCCTAACAAGGACCTCCTCCCACATGCTGTCGTCCAACCAATCGGAGGGGCCCATCTTGACACGAAGCTCCTCCTACCGAGAGCCTTCCTACCGAGAGTCCAGCCTTAATTTAAAGAGGTCTAGTGCCGAGGTAGAGGTGATCAGCCCACCCAGTCCACTGGGAAACCAGGACAACATGATGACATTCAGCAGCAGCACCTTGCCACGGTAGTGTTCTCTGGTCATTTGAAATGTTTTGGTAAATCAAGTCTTCACATTCAAGTTTTGCAAGATTTAAAGGGTCAGGAGGACACCCCAAATCACTTTTTCTTAGATTTTAACAAAAATAAATGTGTGTCCTACTGACCTACTCCTTTGTTATAAGGAGTATTTCTATAGTTACAGTACAATTAGGTTTCTGGTTTCAGAGCTTTCTGCTGTTTCTCTAGCTATTTCTGTGTATGTCCAGGTTTCTGGGTAGAAAGAAATATTTGGCGCTACTCATTACATCATACATAGGGCATATCTAATTAATATTTATGTTTATTTCATATAGATTTGAATTAGGGGTGTGTTTTCCCTGTTCTTTCATTGCTGACGAGTAGAGAGACAGGCTTCTGTGTTTTCGTTAGCTTCTACTGGTGCTCTTCTCTTTGTCTCGAAACACAAACAGTATTTCTCCGCCAAAAGCAACCCGCCTTACATATATTACAAGCTTAAGCAAATTATTCAATGCCTTTTCACACCTGCAAATCTATTAGCCATTACTTTTGCACTTGTGAATGCACTATCCAATTATTGATAATGTTGACTTTTATTTGACTCCTCACAACAACATTGATAGATAATAATTGTCTGGATTATGCGATTAGGTCCCATGGAGGCTCATCGTTAGAGGAGGGTCGCATTCCTCGGCGCCACGCCTCCATCCATGCCTCCATGGACTCCACCCGCTCCAAACAGCTGCTCAGCCAATGGAAGATCAAGAACGACAACAGGAAGTTGATGGATGGTGTTCGGCCCACATCTGCCTCCTCCCCTACGAGGAACATGGAGCTGCGCTGCTCCTCCGAGCCCTCTGCCATGGGCCTGGAGGCAGAGCTCCGTGCTGGGACTTATCTGCCTGCAGCCATGGGCCTGGAGGCAGAGATGCGTGCTGGAGCCCACATCCCAGCTCAGTACATGAAGCTGGCTGCTAGCTCTGTGCCCATGGCCAATCATAATCACCTGGTGCACAATGGAAATGGTGGCGGACTGGCTGGCGGGGCCAGAGTGTCCATCCAGCCTCGGCCTGGCTCCTCGCAACTCGTTCACATTCCCGAGGAGGATAACCCCACCCCCAGGGACATGGAGAGCGAATCGGAGGACAGTAATGCGGATGGTGGCGGTTCAGTGAGAGAGAAGTGGTTGAGAGTGACTGAGAAGGCCAACATCCCCTGCAGGCCGCTCAGTGCAGGGGGACAACCTCGTCTCATGCAGGTGAAACTGTCTGTATGTCTGTCTGTCTGTCTGTCTGTCTATGTAGCCGTCTAAATGAATTGCATTTGTTGAGAGAATTCATGGTATCTATCGTGGTATCTATATGATACGCACTTAATCACTGTTTCCCAAATAGTGGGTCGGGAGTCAGGAGTCAGGACCCATTTGTGGGCCTTTATTTTTTCCTCCCTACATTTTGTTTTTGAGTGATATTATTTCAATACATTTTTAAAAACCTTTCCCCCCCAAAAGGCATGAATTAAAGACAAATTAATTTCACAAAGAAATCAAAGAAATTCCATAAATTCGAAAACAAATGTTCGAGAAGTAGTGAAAATCTACAATCTACAAGCTCCGTAGATTTACAAGCTCGAGCTTGTATATCTGTTATTGTCTCCACCAGGCCGAAGGCATGGGGAGAGAGTATGTTTTGCACTCCGTCCGTCCGTTCGTGTGTCCGTGTGTCCGTGTGTCCGTCCGTCCGTCTGTCTGTGAACAGCTAATCTCTGGCACCGTTAACCCAGTCGATGTCAAATTTTGCACACACACTCCCTGGATGCCAACGATGAACCTCTGCCCCAAAATTTCCAGAACGGCCTGTTATAGCGCCACCAGGAGGCCGCTTTGTGCAAAACAAGTTTTTGGACAGTACACCTACAGATTTTGTCCAAACATCACGCAAATTGGTACACAGTCTCTCTAGAGCCATTCAACGAAACAGGTCTTTCAGATTTCTCAGACTCCATCCTGATTGGCTAAGATTGGCTTCCAAAGTTCGCAGGAGTGCTCAGTTTCAAACAAAATGCTGCAAATCATGAACACATCGTGTGATTCCCCAGAAATTGTGCACGCACATTCCCACTAGGCCGGGGAAGAAATGCCACGTGAACATTTTCAACTCAGCTTCATGGTGGCGCTATAACTGGCTGAAAAGTGTATTTACCTCTAACTGCACGGATCTGTGGATAACTTTGTATGCCAACTCCCTAGAGGCCAAGGAAAAACCTTTGCCTGGAATTTTTCACATCTGCTCTTTCTAGCTCCACCAGGAGGCCAACATATGTAAAACACATTTTCTAATAATATTACTCCTTCAGATTTTAGCCAAATTTCACGCAAATCGGTACACATGCTCTCCATAGTCATGTGATCAAGACGGGTTTGTTTGATTTCTCATAATCCACCCTCATTGGCTACAATTGGCTTCTACAAATCGCCACAACTCCTCAACGCAGTGTCCGATTGCGGTGAAACTGCATGCATATTCCCACTAGGCTGAGGAAGAAATGCCACTTGACAGTTTTCAAATCAGCCTCATGGTGGCGCTACAACAGGCACACACACACACACACACACACACACACACACACACACACACACACACACACACACACACACACACAAACAAGTTTATATTACTCCTAAACATTTAGCAAAACATCACATACACTCCTATACTCCTGGTGGAGACCTGTTCCCAGAAGGGCACTTTTTCTAGTTTTCACTAGTTTGGGTCCCGGGCAAACATATCATTTCTCTTTTGGGTCACGGGCTAAAACGTTTGGGAACCACTGCAGTAAATCTTGCAAAACAAAACATCCTTGTATTCAATGCAGTTTGAGCATGGAAGAGTTCCCTTTTGAATCAAAAGTACAGCTGCATGCAAATGCAATGCATACCTAGATCTTCCAGTCACATGAGCAGCAGTGCATACCAAGTAGAAGACCTTCCTGCTGTGTGTGAATACAGTGCTATCATCTACTGTACTTGGAGAGCGTGTGGCTCTTTCCCTCTACATCAATGTGCCCTCGATGCTGGCTTGATTCGGTGAGATGGAGATGAGGAGAGATGAGAAACCAACATTCAATTTGCAGGGAAAACAATGTTTGATTCTCATTATCATCATAAACTCCTAAATTTGAGCAGAATTTGAACAGAGATGAGCGTGCAGCACATTCAGTCTGTGGGCTGCTGCTTTTGCAGTTATTTGCCAACCATGCCGCAATAGGTTTGACCTAGTTTCACACGAGGGAAACCTGAGTGGGTGTGTGTTTTTTCATATTTTCCCCACGTTTTATTGTCATAAAGATGAATTATCATTATATGAGAGATTTCTGTTAGCTTTTTTTTGGTTTTCGGTATTTACAGTAGCCTACTTTGCTGGGTGTCTGAGCTCACAGCTAGAAGGAAGGTTGAGATACTCTGAGAGCATGCAGGCGCCTTGTGTCAACACTTATATCACAAACAGTTCCCATGGAGCTCTTTTTAGTAACTAATTGCGAACGTAGGTCGCAGATTACTATGACAACCTGAAAAGTCAGTCATTCCGTCAGTCGTTCCGCCACGGCCCCATATATGGCCGTCAGTCCCTCACGCCTCGTGACACGTCACGCCACCATATATGGCCGCCATTCTGTCACGCCTCGTGAACGCTCCATATATGGCCGTCTCCATATATGAAGATCTCGACACTGACCTCTTCAAACCCTGGATAGTAAGCATGTAACGATACACTCAACTCACGATACGTTACGTATCACGATATGAGGTTCACGATACGATTTTTCACGATATTTTCAACACAATTATTTTCCAGACAAATTGCCTTTTTTTTAGGATTTATCTTCCCCCCAAGCTTACTACATTGCAAAAGTAGCATTGCATCAATAACGACTTGGGCACAGACACACACACAGCTCCCCTCTGCAGGCCTCTACTACTGAAAGTGACTGCATGGAGTCTATCTCATTTCTCTCCATCTCCAAAAGCACGTGAATATGATGGAATATGATTACAGCTCACATTTCATATCACACACTAGCCCCCCCTAAAAAAAAAGAAAATCGATTTTTATTTTTAATAAATCGATACATATCATCGGGATATAATATCGATATATATCGATATACGATATATCGTTACATGCCTAGTGGATAGCCTATACATACATACGTTTGAGAATGAAACTACAAAATAAAATGCTCCAAATAGCCATTTCTTTAAAGCTTTGGAGCATTACTCAGTGTGTAGCCCTTACCTTTTGTTCCATCAGTGACCTCGGCCTGTCCCTGGCTTTAAGTGAGTAGATGTGCGTGCTTTATTGTACTTTTTTCCACTGAAATGTTTTCACATAGACATTTCTATCACGTAATATGAGAAGTGTGTTTCTAACAACCATATATGAATGTGTTTCAGGTGATAGCCTTGTCCAAGCAGCAGGGTCTGCTCCACTCCCCGCGGTCGGAGGATGGTGGCAGCACTGTTAGCTGTAGTGGATCCATCCGCTACCGCGCCCTGACAGACCAGGAGGACCCCTCCCCACCCACCTCCACCACAGGAGCAACAACAGGAGGTGGGTGTCTCTATCTCATGCTTTCATCTCCCTGTCGCCGTAATAAATAATGTGTGACACTAGCTGAAAAGTTGGCTTGCAGATTTACACTTGAAGAGGAGGAATACTCAACCAGGGGGAAAGAGAGGGTAACAATGTACAATGGTACAATGTACAGTACAGTAGTGGGACTGCACAGTATCATGTCAGTATCATGGTCAGTATCATGTCAGTGTTATGGTCATTATCATGTCAGTATCATGGTCAGTATCATGTCAGTGTTATGGTCATTATCATGTCAGTATCATGGTCAGTATCATGTCAGTATCTGGGCAGTATCATGGTCAGTATCATGTCAGTAGCATGATCAGTATCTGGTCAGTATCATGTCATTATCATGGTCAGTATCATGTCATTATCATGGTCAGTATCATGTCATTATCATGGTCAGTATCATGTAAGTATGACTATGATGTCAGTATCACCGTCACGTCAGTACCATGGTACCATGCTAACATCATAATATGTTAGCATGACAGGGCTGTCAAGTTCACATTTAGATGCCAACATGTCGGCTTGTAAATGTGTTCTTTTCGTCAAGCAGCACTGTTGTACAGTATAAATTATGCTTCAGTATCCTTTCCAGACATGCTTCCACCTGTACAAACCCCATTTAACACAAATATAGCCAAACTTCCATCATTGATGGAATATATTGGTATCGGCAAATAAAACTGACATTAACCGGTGTCAGTAGCCAATATTTATCTGTTGTTGATAAGCATACATTCTGCGTTGGCTATGTTGGTCTGCAGCCTACCAAGCTGTAGATTCTGAACATTTATTTCTTGTATTGAAGATGTATTTGTTTCCCTGGCACAAAAGGGGGAAATAAAAACTGAATCAAATATACATATATCGGTATCAGTATCAGCTATCAGCTAAATTGTCATTTTTGGTATCGGCCAAGAATCTCCATATCTGTGCATCCCTAATATAAGATAATAATGTAAATATATTATTATTCATTCAGGAGGGGGTTTGGAGCGGAGTGGCAGTATAGTGCGTGTGGACGCCCACCCTGAGTCCCGACACAGACCCCCAGTGGTGAAACCACCCAGCACGGATGGCAGCGGCTCTTGGCGCTGGAAACCGCCAGATCAACGTGCATCTCTGCACCAATCAGCCTTTGCCCTTAACGACCTCAACAGACACACAGACAGCCCTGATTCGCTGAGGGACGGAGGCGTGATGGACGGCAGAAGGAGTGTTACAGGGTTTGAGGTGGAGAGCGATGGAGGAGGAGATGGAGATGGAGGAGGCGTATACAGCAACCATCCTCATGTTGTGCACCCCCTGCATCCCTTACACCCCGACAACCCCCACCAGAACAACATGTTGAACCCCGCTAACTTCAACAATCCTCACCCCAATTCCAACAAGCCTGCTTCGCCCTTTGCCCCAAACTCAACCTTCGCCCCTCCGTTCCACCCCCACCCACAGGCCGTCACCACCATCAGGGTCACCCCAGTGGAGGGGGCGGGTGTTGGCAGTGACGCAGGCTCCGACAGCCAGTCGGCAGCCTCATCCAGCCGCGAGTCCACGCTGAGGAGGCAGGGTGGTGGTAACGCAATTCTGTGCAACGACCGAGGGCCTAGCCCTGACCCGCAACACAGCCACAGACTCTATGACAACGGCAACGACAATGGGATCCGTTACTATGACAACCCCAGTGTCCGTTTCCAAGAGAACCCCAACGTCCATTTTCAAGAGAGCCCCAATGTCCATTTTCAAGAGAACCCCAATGTCCATTTTCAAGAGAACCCCAACGTACGTTTCCAAGAGAACCCCAACGTCCGTTTTCAAGAGAACCCAAACGTCCGTTTTCAAGAGAACCCCAACGTCCGTTTTCAAGAGAACCCAAACGTCCGTTTTCAAGAGAACCCCAACGTCCGTTTTCAAGAGAACCCAAACGTCCGTTTTCAAGAGAACCCAAACGTCCGTTTTCAAGAGAGCCCCAACGTCCGTTTTCAAGAGAACCCCAACGTCCGTTTCCAAGACAATCCCAATCACCCCAACATGCAGGGGTTCTATGGCCGACCAGGCCCCACCCCTCCCCCCACGCTGCCTCGGCCTATTCTGACTCGCAGCACCCCACCACCGACCCACGGTTTGGCCTATAAGGAGTGGCATGGTGCTGAATTGAAATAGGCCAATTGTTTTGAGCCTCTCGTCTCTTCATGACATGACATTACAAGTCATTTAGCCACATGAACAAGCCCATATCCTTGAGGCTATAGGCAATAAAATGTAATCTTTACTAGCCAACAAGCTGCCAACTGGTTTGGAAGTCAACAATTTAGTCACTCACCCTGGAGCTAGGGCTCATTTAAACTGATATTCTTATGTTGGGTCCCAGCAGTAGACCCATTTGAGGCCTGATTCATAGTTTAAGAAAACAGGCGGTGGATCGATCGACTATCTATCGATCATCTTGTCAATACAGAGTCCTTTCTCCAGTTAACTCTTTGACTGGCATGTCAGACATGTGGTCAGCTTTCACAAGCGCAGGAATCATTCTGTAGAGAATGTACAGTATAATTATATCATGCCATTTGATGGACACGTGTGTACACAAAGCCTTTAACAGTACCTATACATGTTTTAATGTGGTGGCCCCAGTGGGAATGAATCCTCCAGTCTTAAGGGTGTTCGAGCGAAGCTCTGCCTATTGAGTAACAGGGGGTCCTCTTTGGGCAATAATCAAATCATTCTGTCAGTGATTCATTGTGTTTGAACCTCTATGGTTTGAACTGAGGGTTGGTTATGAACGATGATGTTGGGCATAAAGTACATGACTCCCAATGAAACAAGTATTATTATGAGTGAGGGAGTTGGCTTCATTTTCATATGCTGTGTCCAAATTGTGTACAGTGTAAACAATCTCGTCTGTGTGCTAATTGTACTGTACACTGATGTGCAGCATGCATTGGCAGGGCATTGTGGGTTCTTTTTTTACATTCAGTACTTCACCCATTTTTAGTCAGCCAAATTTGTGAAGAAAGTATAAAAAGGCAAATTCATTGACCTGATGTCTGAGAACACAATGGTCTATTTTTCGAATGTTAGATAAATACAATTTAACAGCTCATACTTAACTTTCACATTTGGACAGAGCAGCAAACTTGATTGTACCTATTTTTCCCTTCAAAACGCAAGTAAAATATTTGGTTTCTTTCGAGACGTATTTTCTATCTTTTAACTAACTTTAAAATAAGTATATTTTAGTTTTAAACCTGTACATGAATACAGTATTGCCGAGTGTTTTAAATATGTAAAGTAATGGAATAAGGTTTTGATTTTAAAACAAGATTAATGGCATTTACAGAAATTAAATATAAAATATTTGAAATATATAGCTAATTGTTTCTCGGCCAAGCTGTCTGAATTAAATTACAGTATTTTGGTTTACTAACTATTGAACTAGTTAGTCATAATAGTCACGTTTCCATGTATTTAGACTACCAATTATTTTATAATATTCGTTCTTTTCTTTGATTAGTCAACTGTAGTCAACATTCAGACAGTGTGTAGGGCAGGCTATCATGATGGCATTAATGCTAATGCCGGGCTGTGATTTTGGCAATCAATGTGCACAGATACAGTAAACCACCTGTTTTATATATATATATATTGTGTACTTTGCGCATTAAGATTGTGGCTAGTCACAACTCTTTTTCCACTGGTACAGACTGAAATACCCAGAGGACTAGCAGGCTAGTAAAGTTTCATGGTAAATGGGTTGCTGGTTCAACCCTACCTCTTTGATCATTTGAACCTTAAACTGCCCCTGAGAGAGGGCACCAAAGGGTGCACAAACTTGCTCCAAGGACTAATGTGAACAAAATACTGTGATATAATGTTATGGGCAGTTAGCTGCAATCTGCAAATGTGATTGTACCTTTCCCTGTGGACAAGACATTTATAAATATCCATCCTCGGCATATTGTGAGGAAGTGAACATTCCTGAAGTTCAAAATAATGTGCAGACTGCAGAGGAGTATATTTTCACTGGTATTGTCATAGAATATGATTTGTTATCATATGCATGCAATGTAATACCCATGGAATAGAAGTGCCGTACATTTTGTAGGCAGAAAGGAATGTTTTGGTATAAAGATATTTTAGTTAAAAAATTACTTGATTTAACTTTGATGGAATGCCGTGTAACCGGGTGAGGAAAAACATTTTTATGAAAGATCTGTAAAATATGGTCAACTCTTTGGGCAAAAGATAAGTGTAGTTTTACTGTTAGCTGGACTAGTCTGATATACAGGTATTTATTGAGTCACGCCCCAAACGGAGGTCAGTGCTCTCAGAAAGGGCACAAAACAGGCCACTTTGAACAACTGACCCCAAAGAAGACACTGGAGCACTCAATTTAGCTGCTTTAAAGCAGTGGTTTTCAACCAGTGGTCCGGGGACCACCAGTGGTCCTTGGGGGGGTTCCAGGTGGTCCCCAGCTAAATGATGAAGAGTTAGTATAATCAAATGGACGCTATTAAACCAAATGGACCTGTACTGGAAAATAGTTGAAAACCACTGCTTTAAAGGAGTAGTTCACCCAAAAAGCGGCTTATTTTCTATCAATTACACATGCACCCCATGAAGCCTTGAAATCATGGAGAGTTTCCTTATTTTTTGTCGCATTATCAAGTCAATAATTTGTCATCAAACTATTGTCTTAGGAATGCGACAAAAACGGGTGCAGTACTTAGTTTAGACAGTACTTGGTTTAGACTAGTAATTTGCTTAGACCAGTCATTACTAGTCCTGCAACTACAACCTATCTCAAACCCTCACCCTAACCTCCCACACGGGGCAGCACACCTGAACCTAACCTTAACCCATGTCTAACCAATGACTAGTCTAAACTAAGTATGCACCCCACAAAAACAAATATATCTCCTTGAATTCAAGGCTAAATCAAGTGATCCAGTTGGTTTCAGTTGTTCGGAAGTGGCCCATAGAACAGTTTTTGATATTTTTATTGTATACTATGGATTTGTCTGGTTAGACATGTCAGTGCAATATGGTGTAAAATGTTGTGTGCAATATAATTTAGATGGAAGACATATTGTCAATGTGGTCCATGTATTGGGATCGTGAGCAAAAGCTGGTCATTTTTAAGCCTATACATTTGGAAACGGAGACCTAAATGTGGTCTTCTGAAAGCTTACATGGTACAACCATCAGTGTTATTTTAACTCTGAGAATGTAAACCATCGTCCATCGCATAAATGCTTTGAGATCAGTAGCTCCACATTAACAGATTCATCAGTCTGAACTATTGTGTGTGTGTGTGTGTGTGTGTGTGTGTGTGTGTGTGTGTGTGTGTGTGTGTGTGTGTGTGTGTGTGTGTGTGTGTGTGTGTGTGTGTGTGTGTGTGTGTGTGTCACACGTGTGTATGTGTGTGTGTGTGTGTGTGTGTGTGGGGGGGGGGGGGGGGGGGGGGGGGCTTGTAGATATGCTATTTTCAATCATTTTCTAATTATTTATTTTTAATGTTCACCATACCCAAAGTAGGGATGCCAGGTTGAAAGCTATTTAAGGCATAATTTGAGAGCACCCTTTAGCTCACTGTCCCAACATGCCTTTGACTTTATATTACTGGAAAATGTTTTGGTATTGATTACATGTCGGTATTATGGACAGATGTATATGATATTTAGAACTTTTTAAGATGGCAGGGCCATAGCATTCTGTAATAATTTTCTCGTACCCTGTTACGTGCAGTGATGCTGTTTGATTTTCAAGTGGAACAACTTTGCAGGCTTAACAATAGAATTCTCAGATTAAGTAAAGGTAATTGTGTGAAAGCCACATCCATTCACATCTATAATGCAATCTGTTGGACTTCTCTTTTTTTTAAGATATTCTTTTGGGGGGTTTCTACCTTTATTCATAAATATATACAGTAGACTGACAGGAAATGGTGAGAGAGATGGGGGGTGACACGCAGCTAAGATCATCAACTTTTGGACTTCTGATTCAGTTCTTTTACAGACTCATCTCACTGAATGTTTTCTACAAAATGTCAGATTAAAAGCTACCAGTTAATTGGTGTGCATTGTGGCCAACCTGTGGCTGTTTAATATAAAAACTGGAACATATTTTAGATTTGGACCAGTAGGTTGGTACACTTATAATCTAGCTAGCTGCCCTCCATATAGAAAGTGTACTTCTGTTGGTGTATAGGGCTGTTATTTGTTCTGCTATTGGCTACCTACAGTAGCCTGCATACTACCTATCGTTTCACAGTTGATATGTTGATATGGCATACTGGGTACAGCTCGTATGGTTGCAGGGTTACCCAAGTTACTCTGGTTAACATTTATATTGCGATAGAATGAATGTGTATGATCCATAGATAATAACCTATTTAATTATGTCATATTTTTTAATGTTTTTTTTCTTTTGTTTTTCTTTCATCCAAACTATTGATATGATAGGCCTATATATATATATACATATATTTTGATCATTGTACATGAAAAACAATGTTTTCTATCTGCTTGTCAAATGTGTCGCTACTAGTTGCAATGGCAACCATCTGTGCTTATATCAGTGCATGTGGTCAATTTGCCCTTCAGTTAAAAATGTCATGGAAAATCCTTTAGGAATATTCGATTTTGTATCTGTATTTCTGAACAAGTCCTTCGGGAGTTTTCTGACATTATACAGCAAGTTCACGCACGTGCGCGCACACACACACACACGCACACACACACACACACACGGTTTCTCGTTATGGATTCTCATAGGTACATTTTGACTATGTTTCTTTTTTTCTATCAGATTTATAATCAGTGGAAGACATGGAACTATTAGCTGTTTATAATGATTGATGACAGTACCCTGTTTATATCGCTGTACATACAACATTTGTATCATTAGGCTCGCCAGTGTGTGAATCAATGACTCATGATTTTGATTGTTAGCTATGTGGCCAATGCTAATCCATATCACAGACTGAAAGACCTACATAAGCCACATTGAAAGACTTTCAACTTTTGCAAATATTCTTTTCTCGTCTTAACAACACAAACGTATTGGATAAACCAACCTCCAACATGAAAGGGTATTAAAACACTCATCTTTTCATTTATAAGATAATACAGTTGGTGTATTTATATGAAATTGAACCCTTCTATAAAGATTTTCTTCTTTTTTGCAATGGGTAATTTTTTTTTACATACTGTCAACCGAACTGCTGTTTGTTTTGGAATATTCTTTTGAGATAAAGTGTGACATGATATATGAAGTGTTGTTCAGCGAGTTCCATGATCCATAAAACTAATTCAAATACCATTGTAAACTTTTGAAAATGTTAGACTGACAGTCTGAAAATACAGGTGTTTTTCTTAATTCATGAAAAGTAGACTCTTTCAATGATGATCCTAAAGTGAAGGTTTGGAGCTCTATTTACTGATCATATGACATGTATCCATTGCTGCGGCCAAACCTCAAGTTTACCGTGTTGAATCCACTATTTTGTACATTTACACATCTAAATCCAGTAAGCAGTTGTCAGTTACCACAGATATAAGCTATAAATAAATACAAATTGAAGTACTGGACCTGAAATTTGAAATCCTCACCTTGTTAAAAGAAGACAATGCTATCAGACATGAATATCAGCATGTCGGTTGCATTATGTCTTAGTGAAACCTTCATACAGACACTTCATGACTGCTAAAAATATTGCACACTGCGGCTGTTACACACATGGTTACAGTTACAGTTAAACATACTATGTCAGCACCAGATGACTCACTTAAAGGAAAAACAATGGGATGGGGCTGTGCTCAACTGGAATCTATTCAGCGTACCACATATTCGCTAGGGAAGCAGAGGGAGAGCATATTAATAAGGGGAAGGAAGGCCGAAGGGGAGGGGAGGGGAGGGGAGGGGAGGAAGATGGGAGATCAGAGTGGACAAAATAAGGAGAGGAGGGTAAGGCGAGAGAGGGAAACGGTCTGGGAGGGTGAGAGAAAGAGTCGAGGGAGAGCTCTGATCAGCAGGAGGTCTTAAGTAGGTCAGAGAGGCAGTGGCCAGAATGCAGAGAATTAAGGGAATAAATGGAAGGAGCGGAGTGGTGGAGTGGTGTTGGCGTCGTCCGACCAGTGATGAAGAACCAGTTGAACCATGATGAGGAGGGATGATTTCAATGACTCTGTTGACTGGATGACAGGCTGAAAACAAAGATCCTGGGAATGGGGTGGTAATGGATGACACTCTTGAGCGTGTTCTCTCTCTCTCTCATCCATCCATTTTCTCTCCTCCGAATTTTGAGCAGAACATTAAGAAGTATCTCTCCATTCCCTCTCAAATACACAGACATATACACTCTCTCACTGTACATGTGCGTGTACACACGTAGGAACCACACAGTCACAGACAGTTGTGGTGTCCCACTTAGCTGTCACTACCATCAGTGTAGCGCGTGTGTGTGCGCGTGTGCGTATCTGAAGGGCGCTGCAAGTTTGCACTCTCAGTCAGTCATGTTACCATGGCAACAATGAAGGTAAAAGCTTGCTTGGCTTTTGTGAGAGAGAGGAGGGCGGGGGCAGTTGTGCATCCTCACGTCTTCGAGGAAACCTACCTGGTCTCTGTATTGTCATGGGTCTGTGTACACACACACGCACGCGCAGACACACGTGCGCACACACACACACACACACACACGCACACACGCACACACGCGCGCGCGCACGCGCACACGCACGCGCATGCGCACACGCACACGCACACGCACACACATGCACACACACACGGAAACAGAGATATACACACTGCAGAAAGAGCCTTGATCAGCTGCGTAGAAATTCACCATGGCAACTGTGCCACCGAGGAGCACGTAGTGTTAGCTGAACAACACTATCAGGCAACACCCACACACAGCAATTTCTGTTCATCCAGTCAGGACAGGTAAAGCAACCTGGCAAATCATTCATCTCCCCATGTTCAAGTGAGGAGTGCTGGAGGTTGTATTGAGCTGGTAGCTCTGGTCCATAGCTCTAATGCCTTCATTAAAGTGCTAAAGTCAAGGTCAAGGTCCCTCTCGCACCCTCTCATCCTAGCAGGTGTCCAAACAGTCAGCAGATATGGTCACTGGTTGACATGGGAATTACACGTACCATATTCCCTTCACCAGTGCAGCTGGTGCATGTGTTTGCCTGAAAATGAATCTTTGAAATGTTTCATAGTTTCATAATGTTTCATATCTTTCACCTAGAAACTCCATTCACACTTATTGTAATTCAGCTTACTGTGGAGACACATGCTGGAACCTTTTACTTTGAAATGTTTTGTAGTTTCGGAGTTATTTAACTTAAACGCCCAATGCATTCTCAATAGCAATAACACAAACTTTGGCATGCTACTAGTCCTACATACTTACACCTAAAATCCCCATTCAAACCTATTTAGGTTCATCTTACGGTGGACATGTTTGCCTGAAAAGGAATCTTTGAAATGTTTCATAGTTTTAGAAATATAGTGCTTTCAAATTTGAGAATTTTACAATGGGGCTCAATGGCAGATATTGGCACGTCAAAAAAGCACTTTCACCTAGAAACTCCATTCACACTATTTATAATTCAGCTTACTGTGGAGACACATGCTGAAACTTTTTACTTTGAAATGTTTTGTAGTTTCTGAGTTTTTTTACTTTAACGCCCAATGCATTCTCAATGGCAATAGCACAAACTTTGGCATGCTACTAGTCCTACATACTTACACCTAGAAACCCCATTCAAGCCTACTTAGGTTCATCTTACGGTGGACATGTTTGGGGCGTAAGGTTCTTAAAACGTCAGGGGGTGCTCCCCAGCCCCGCCTCTCCCCCCCCCCCCCAGCCCCCCCCCCCCCCCCCCTCTCCCCCCCCAGCCCCCCGACGCGGGGAAAAAACGTTTTTTTTTTTCTTTTGGTACTTTATTTACAGTTTGCTATTGAACACAGTGCGCTTTCAGTTCACAACAAACACATTAAATTGTTTCAAGGTTCAAGGTTGTGCTTTATTGTTACATCTTGTGTACAGGTACACGTACATAAGAGTAAAACTTATTTTTGTTTGGCTTCCTTCAGACAATGCAGCAGCAATAATATAATACGACAATATAATACAATATAATACGACATCAAAACAGCAAAACACAGCAAACAAAAAAGAATATAGAGTGCAAAAAAGAGCAAAAATATAATACGACAGCAAAACAGCAAAACACAGCAAACAAAATAGAATATAGAGTGCAAAATAATAGCGTAATTGTGGCCGTCGCCCTCCGGTGTCGAATCGGCGGGGAATCATTATTTGTTTCGGTACAGTTGGGCTTTTCAAGCCCAACAGTTGGGCTTTTCAAGCCCAACTCCCTTGCTGCTGCAGTTGTCTTTTCCCAAAGTGGCTGGAAACCTTCACGAAGAGACGTTATGTCTCCTCTGAGCATGTCCAACTTGTCTGCAGCTTGCTGGAGGTGCAACTCGTGGCTTTGGAGAGAAGCGTTGACTGTTTCCACTCGTGAAAAAAAAGTCAGCATCATTTGCAGGGAGAAAAAGGTGGTAAACTTCTTTAGCAGCGAAAACAGGCCACCCGGCCTTCGTAGCTGAGTTGTCGTCTGATTGATGCATAGCATCGAGAAAGTCCAGGATTGCACTGTAGTTGGAAAGCACTGCTTGTAACGACGCCGCTCTCACGGTCCAGCGTGTTGGGCACAGAGGTTTCAACGCCGGCGCATCGTCGCAGCAGAACAAAAGCCACCTTATTAGCATTTGAATGAATGAATACCTGTTCGCCCAGACAGTGGCCCAAGCACCTAAAGGTGTGTGGAATGTGCCTACGTGTCTTGTTTTTGTTTTGACTTCAGTGTTGCCACATTGTGTGAGAGAAATAAGCCAACCCACCTCCAAAAACCAGGGAAGGGGATCTTCAGCCCTTGATTACGTGACAAAATGAGGGGATATCTCAGTGGGTGCTATTTGGCTTATTAATTTTTCAGGGGGTGCCCAAGCCCTCAAGCACTCCCATAGTTGACGCCGTGGCTAGAAACCCCATTCAAACCTATTTAGGTTCATCTTACGGTGGACATGTTTGCCTGAAAAGGAATCTTTGAAATGTTTCATCGTTTTAGAAATATAGTGCTTTCGAATTTGAGACATTTACAATGGGGCTCAATGGCAGATATTGGCACGTCAAAAAAGCCCTTTCACCTAGAAACTCCATTCACACTTTTTATAATTCAGCTTACTGTGGAGACACATGCTGGAACTTTTTACTTTGAAATGTTTTGTAGTTTCTGAGTTATTTAACTTAAACGCCCAATGCATTCCCAATGGCAATAGCACAAACTTTGGCATGCTACTAGTCCTACATACTTACACCTAGAAACCCCATTCAAACCTATTCAGGTTCATCTTACGGTGGACATGTTTGCCTGAAAAGGAATCTTTGAAATGTTTCATCGTTTTAGAAATATAGTGCTTTCAAATTTGAGACATTTACAATGGGGCTCAATGGCAGATATTGGCACGTCAAAAAAGCACTTTCACCTAGAAACTGCATTCACACATTTTATAATTCAGCTTTCTGTGGAGACACATGCTGGAACTTTTTACTTTGAAATGTATTGTAGTTTCTGAGTTATTTAACTTAAACGCCCAATGCATTCCCAATGGCAATAGCACAAACTTTGGCATGCTACTAGTCCTACATACTTACACCTAGAAACCCCATTCAAACCTATTCAGGTTCATCTTACGGTGGACATGTTTGCCTGAAAAGGAATCTTTGAAATGTTTCATCGTTTTAGAAATATAGTGCTTTCAAATTTGAGACATTTACAATGGGGCTCAATGGCAGATATTGGCACGTCAAAAAAGCACTTTCACCTAGAAACTGCATTCACACATTTTATAATTCAGCTTTCTGTGGAGACACATGCTGGAACTTTTTACTTTGAAATGTATTGTAGTTTCTGAGTTATTTAACTTAAACGCCCAATGCATTCCCAATGGCAATAGCACAAACTTTGGCATGCTACTAGTCCTACATACTTACACCTAGAAACCCCATTCAAACCTATTTAGGTTCATCTTACGGTGGACATGTTTGCCTGAAAAGGAATCTTTGAAATGTTTCATCGTTTTAGAAATATAGTGCTTTCAAATTTGAGACATTTACAATGGGGCTCAATGGCAGATATTGGCACGTCAAAAAAGCACTTTCACCTAGAAACTCCATTCACACTTTTTATAATTCAGCTTTCTGTGGAGACACATGCTGGAACTTTTTACTTTGAAATGTTTTGTAGTTTCTGAGTTATTTAAGTTCAGTCAGACAACTCAAGAAGGATGTAATATATATTTATTGAATATAGATGAGCAATACAGTATATTCATTATGGTTTGGCGATGTATTGGATCTGCTTTTTAGGTACTTAGATCAAGCGCATCAGTCCCGACCGAGGGAACTCCGAATCCCCCGTACCTAAACAGTAGATCCAAAACGACAGGTGGTAGCTGGGGTGGAGGTGGGTGCGCAGCAGGTTTGTATACTGCAGCGCGCAGGTATACGGTAGCAGCAGCGAGCAAGCAAGCAGAAGGAGGAATGCAAACCTCCGGTTAAAGTAGCCGGTATGAAGATGGAGTGAGTGTGTGATTGGCTGGGTGAATCATGTGAATGGGAGCGTGATGCTGAGGCGGTACTGAGGTTCCCTGACTGAACTTGCTCTGCGCATGTCTACGACAGGCGCAAATGCTCATTTAAACGCCCAATGCATTCCCAATGGCAATAGCACAAACTTTGGCATGCTACTAGTCCTACATACTTACACCTAGAAACCCCATTCAAACCTATTTAGGTTCATCTTACGGTGGACATGTTTGCCTGAAAAGGAATCTTTGAAATGTTTCATCGTTTTAGAAATATAGTGCTTTCAAATTTGAGACATTTACAATGGGGCTCAATGGCAGATATTGGCACGTCAAAAAAGCACTTTCACCTAGAAACTCCATTCACACTTTTTATAATTCAGCTTTCTGTGGAGACACATGCTGGAACTTTTTACTTTGAAATGTTTTGTAGTTTCTGAGTTATTTAAGTTAAACGCCCAATGCATTCCCAATGGCAATAGCACAAACTTTGGCATGCTACTAGTCCTACATACTTACACCTAGAAACCCCATTCAAACCTATTTAGGTTCATCTTACGGTGGACATGTTTGCCTGAAAAGGAATCTTTGAAATGTTTCATCGTTTTAGAAATATAGTGCTTTCAAATTTGAGATATTTACAATGGGGCTCAATGGCAGATATTGGCACGTCAAAAAAGCCCTTTCACCTAGAAACTCCATTCACACTTTTTATAATTCAGCTTACTGTGGAGACACATGCTGGAACTTTTTACTTTGAAATGTTTTGTAGTTTCTGAGTTATTTAACTTAAACGCCCAATGCATTCCCAATGGCAATAGCACAAACTTTGGCATGCTACTAGTCCTACATACTTACACCTAGAAACCCCATTCAAACCTATTTAGGTTCATCTTACGGTGGACATGTTTGCCTGAAAAGGAATCTTTGAAATGTTTCATCGTTTTAGAAATATAGTGCTTTCGAATTTGAGACATTTACAATGGGGCTCAATGGCAGATATTGGCACGTCAAAAAAGCCCTTTCACCTAGAAACTCCATTCACACATTTTATAATTCAGCTTTCTGTGGAGACACATGCTGGAACTTTTTACTTTGAAATGTATTGTAGTTTCTGAGTTATTTAACTTAAACGCCCAATGCATTCCCAATGGCAATAGCACAAACTTTGGCATGCTACTAGTCCTACATACTTACACCTAGAAACCCCATTCAAACCTATTTAGGTTCATCTTACGGTGGACATGTTTGCCTGAAAAGGAATCTTTGAAATGTTTCATCGTTTTAGAAATATAGTGCTTTCAAATTTGAGACATTTACAATGGGGCTCAATGGCAGATATTGGCACGTCAAAAAAGCACTTTCACCTAGAAACTCCATTCACACTTTTTATAATTCAGCTTTCTGTGGAGACACATGCTGGAACTTTTTACTTTGAAATGTTTTGTAGTTTCTGAGTTATTTAACTTAAACGCCCAATGCATTCCCAATGGCAATAGCACAAACTTTGGCATGCTACTAGTCCTACATACTTACACCTAGAAACCCCATTCAAACCTATTTAGGTTCATCTTACGGTGGACATGTTTGCCTGAAAAGGAATCTTTGAAATGTTTCATCGTTTTAGAAATATAGTGCTTTCAAATTTGAGACATTTACAATGGGGCTCAATGGCAGATATTGGCACGTCAAAAAAGCACTTTCACCTAGAAACTCCATTCACACATTTTATAATTCAGCTTTCTGTGGAGACACATGCTGGAACTTTTTACTTTGAAATGTATTGTAGTTTCTGAGTTATTTAACTTAAACGCCCAATGCATTCCCAATGGCAATAGCACAAACTTTGGCATGCTACTAGTCCTACATACTTACACCTAGAAACCCCATTCAAACCTATTTAGGTTCATCTTACGGTGGACATGTTTGCCTGAAAAGGAATCTTTGAAATGTTTCATCGTTTTAGAAATATAGTGCTTTCAAATTTGAGACATTTACAATGGGGCTCAATGGCAGATATTGGCACGTCAAAAAAGCACTTTCACCTAGAAACTCCATTCACACTTTTTATAATTCAGCTTTCTGTGGAGACACATGCTGGAACTTTTTACTTTGAAATGTTTTGTAGTTTCTGAGTTATTTAAGTTCAGTCAGACAACTCAAGAAGGATGTAATATATATTTATTGAATATAGATGAGCAATACAGTATATTCATTATGGTTTGGCGATGTATTGGATCTGCTTTTTAGGTACTTAGATCAAGCGCATCAGTCCCGACCGAGGGAACTCCGAATCCCCCGTACCTAAACAGTAGATCCAAAACGACAGGTGGTAGCTGGGGTGGAGGTGGGTGCGCAGCAGGTTTGTATACTGCAGCGCGCAGGTATACGGTAGCAGCAGCGAGCAAGCAAGCAGAAGGAGGAATGCAAACCTCCGGTTAAAGTAGCCGGTATGAAGATGGAGTGAGTGTGTGATTGGCTGGGTGAATCATGTGAATGGGAGCGTGATGCTGAGGCGGTACTGAGGTTCCCTGACTGAACTTGCTCTGCGCATGTCTACGACAGGCGCAAATGCTCATTTAAACGCCCAATGCATTCCCAATGGCAATAGCACAAACTTTGGCATGCTACTAGTCCTACATACTTACACCTAGAAACCCCATTCAAACCTATTTAGGTTCATCTTATGGTGGACATGTTTGCCTGAAAAGGAATCTTTGAAATGTTTCATCGTTTTAGAAATATAGTGCTTTCAAATTTGAGACATTTACAATGGGGCTCAATGGCAGATATTGGCACGTCAAAAAAGCACTTTCACCTAGAAACTCCATTCACACTTTTTATAATTCAGCTTTCTGTGGAGACACATGCTGGAACTTTTTACTTTGAAATGTTTTGTAGTTTCTGAGTTATTTAAGTTAAACGCCCAATGCATTCCCAATGGCAATAGCACAAACTTTGGCATGCTACTAGTCCTACATACTTACACCTAGAAACCCCATTCAAACCTATTTAGGTTTATCTTACGGTGGACATGTTTGCCTGAAAAGGAATCTTTGAAATGTTTCATCGTTTTAGAAATATAGTGCTTTCAAATTTGAGACATTTACAATGGGGCTCAATGGCAGATATTGGCACGTCAAAAAAGCCCTTTCACCTAGAAACTCCATTCACACTTTTTATAATTCAGCTTACTGTGGAGACACATGCTGGAACTTTTTACTTTGAAATGTTTTGTAGTTTCTGAGTTATTTAACTTAAACGCCCAATGCATTCCCAATGGCAATAGCACAAACTTTGGCATGCTACTAGTCCTACATACTTACACCTAGAAACCCCATTCAAACCTATTTAGGTTCATCTTACGGTGGACATGTTTGCCTGAAAAGGAATCTTTGAAATGTTTCATCGTTTTAGAAATATAGTGCTTTCAAATTTGAGACATTTACAATGGGGCTCAATGGCAGATATTGGCACGTCAAAAAAGCTCTTTCACCTAGAAACTCCATTCACACTTTTTATAATTCAGCTTTCTGTGGAGACACATGCTGGAACTTTTTACTTTGAAATGTTTTGTAGTTTCTGAGTTATTTAAGTTAAACGCCCAATGCATTCCCAATGGCAATAGCACAAACTTTGGCATGCTACTAGTCCTACATACTTACACCTAGAAACCCCATTTAAACCTATTTAGGTTCATCTTACGGTGGACATGTTTGCCTGAAAAGGAATCTTTGAAATGTTTCATCGTTTTAGAAATATAGTGCTTTCAAATTTGAGACATTTACAATGGGGCTCAATGGCAGATATTGGCACGTCAAAAAAGCACTTTCACCTAGAAACTCCATTCACACTTTTTATAATTCAGCTTTCTGTGGAGACACATGCTGGAACTTTTTATTTTGAAATGTTTTGTAGTTTCTGAGTTATTTAACTTAAACGCCCAATGCATTCCCAATGGCAATAGCACAAACTTTGGCATGCTACTAGTCCTACATACTTACACCTAGAAACCCCATTCAAACCTATTTAGGTTCATCTTACGGTGGACATGTTTGCCTGAAAAGGAATCTTTGAAATGTTTCATAGTTTTAGAAATATAGTGCTTTTAAATTTGAGAAATTCAGAATGGGGGTCAATGGCAGATTTTGGCAAGTAAATATTTGAGTGGGGTTTGAACCCACAATCTCCAGATCATGCAGCCAGTGTGCTAAGTCACTGATCTACTTGCTACCTGCCACAATGCAGTCTGCTGTTCCCTTTGAGTATAACATTGATACAAAAATAAAATAAAATAAATAAAAAACAGGAGATTTGTCTATTGTTTCTTTTGCTGTTGTTTATCTCTAGAAGTTTGAATGTTTATGAACCACAATGGAAACAAGTCTCTGGCTCTTCTGTCATTATCTATTCGGCCTTTTAAGAACAGCATGCACAGTGGGTCACTGGGTACAGAGCCGGCCTGGGAAACAGGAGGCTGCAGGTTCAAGTCCTAGCTCTGACATAGTGTCCCAAAATCATGAAAATATGACATAATATATTATGCCGTCCCAAACCATGCATGTGCTCCGAGACCATGGACTATAGCCTGCCTATATCGCTTTTCAGTGATTTTCACATTTTTTTCAAATCCTCCGAAACCGTGAAAAATGGCACCCTGTAGCATGTGCTCCGAGACCATGGACTACCCTTTTTGTCAAATCCTCCGAAACCGTGAAAAATGCCCCCCTGTAGCATGTGCTCCGAGACCATGGACTATAGCCTGTCGCTTTTCAGTGATTTTCACCTTTTTTTCAAATCCTCCGAAACCGTGAAAAATGCCACCCTGTAGCATGTGCTCCGAGACCATGGAGTATAGCCTGTCGCTTTTCAGTGATTTGCACCTTTTTTCAAATCCTCCGAAACCGTGAAAAATGCCACCCTGTAGCATGTGCTCCGAGACCATGGACTATAGCCTGTCGCTTTTCAGTGATTTTCAACTTTTTTTCAAATCCTCCGAAACCGTGAAAAATACCACCCTGTAGCATGTGCTCCGAGACCATGGACTATAGCCTGTCGCTTTTCAGTGATTTTCACCTTTTTTTCAAATCCTACGAAACCGTGAAAAATGCCACCCTGTAGCATGTGCTCCGAGACCATGGACTATAGCCTTTCGCTTTTCAGTGATTTTCACCTTTTTTTCAAATCCTCCGAAACCGTGAAAAATGCCACCCTGTAGCATGTGGTCCGAGACCATGGACTATAGCCTGTCGCTTTTCAGTGATTTTCACCTTTTTTCAAATCCTCCGAAACCGTGAAAAATGCCACCCTATAGCATGTGCTCCGAGACCATGGACTATAGCCTGTCGCTTTTCAGTGATTTTCACCTTTTTTTCAAATCCTCCGAAACCGTGAAAAATGGCACCCTGTAGCATGTGCTCTGAGACCATGGACTATAGCCTGTCGCTTTTCAGTGATTTTCACCTTTTTTTCAAATCCTCCGTAACCCTGAAAATGCCACCCTGTAGCATGTGCTCTGAGACCATGGACTATAGCCTGTCGCTTTTCAGTGATTTTCACCTTTTTTTCAAATCCTCCGAAACCGTGAAAAATGCCACCCTGTAGCATGTGCTCCGAGACCATGGACTATAGCCTGTCGCTTTTCAGTGATTTTCACCTTTTTTTCAAATCCTCCGAAACCGTGAAAAATGCCACCCTGTAGCATGTGCTCCGAGACCATGGAGTATAGCCTGTCGCTTTTCAGTGATTTGCACCTTTTTTCAAATCCTCCGAAACCGTGAAAAATGCCACCCTGTAGCATGTGCTCCGAGACCATGGACTATAGCCTGTCGCTTTTCAGTGATTTTCAACTTTTTTTCAAATCCTCCGAAACCGTGAAAAATACCACCCTGTAGCATGTGCTCCGAGACCATGGACTATAGCCTGTCGCTTTTCAGTGATTTTCACCTTTTTTTCAAATCCTACGAAACCGTGAAAAATGCCACCCTGTAGCATGTGCTCCGAGACCATGGACTATAGCCTTTCGCTTTTCAGTGATTTTCACCTTTTTTTCAAATCCTCCGAAACCGTGAAAAATGCCACCCTGTAGCATGTGGTCCGAGACCATGGACTATAGCCTGTCGCTTTTCAGTGATTTTCACCTTTTTTCAAATCCTCCGAAACCGTGAAAAATGCCACCCTATAGCATGTGCTCCGAGACCATGGACTATAGCCTGTCGCTTTTCAGTGATTTTCACCTTTTTTTCAAATCCTCCGAAACCGTGAAAAATACCACCCTGTAGCATGTGCTCCGAGACCATGGACTATAGCCTGTCGCTTTTCAGTGATTTTCACCTTTTTTTCAAATCCTACGAAACCGTGAAAAATGCCACCCTGTAGCATGTGCTCCGAGACCATGGACTATAGCCTTTCGCTTTTCAGTGATTTTCACCTTTTTTTCAAATCCTCCGAAACCGTGAAAAATGCCACCCTGTAGCATGTGGTCCGAGACCATGGACTATAGCCTGTCGCTTTTCAGTGATTTTCACCTTTTTTCAAATCCTCCGAAACCGTGAAAAATGCCACCCTATAGCATGTGCTCCGAGACCATGGACTATAGCCTGTCGCTTTTCAGTGATTTTCACCTTTTTTTCAAATCCTCCGAAACCGTGAAAAATGCCACCCTGTAGCATGTGCTCTGAGACCATGGACTATAGCCTGTCGCTTTTCAGTGATTTTCACCTTTTTTTCAAATCCTCCGAAACCGTGAAAAATGGCACCCTGTAGCATGTGCTCCGAGACCATGGACTACCCTTTTTGTCAAATCCTCCGAAACCGTGAAAAATGCCACCCTGTAGCATGTGCTCCGAGACCATGGACTATAGCCTGTCGCTTTTCAGTGATTTTCACCTTTTTTTCAAATCCTCCGAAACCGTGAAAAATGCCACCCTGTAGCATGTGCTCTGAGACCATGGACTATAGCCTGTCGCTTTTCAGTGATTTTCACCTTTTTTTCAAATCCTCCGAAACCGTGAAAAAGGCCACCCTGTAGCATGTGCTCCGAGACCATGGACTATAGCCTGTCGCTTTTCAGTGATTTTCACCTTTTTTTCAAATCCTCCGAAACCGTGAAAAATGCCACCCTGTAGCATGTGCTCCGAGACCATGGACTATAGCCTTTCGCTTTTCAGTGATTTTCACCTTTTTTTCAAATCCTCCGAAACCGTGAAAAATGCCACCCTGTAGCATGGGCTCCGAGACCATGGACTATAGCCTGTCGCTTTTCAGTGATTTTCACCTTTTTTCAAATCCTCCGTAACCCTGAAAAATGCCACCCTGTAGCATGTGCTCTGAGACCATGGACTATAGCCTGTCGCTTTTCAGTGATTTTCACCTTTTTTTCAAATCCTCCGAAACCGTGAAAAATGGCACCCTGTAGCATGTGCTCCGAGACCATGGACTATAGCCTGTCGCTTTTCAGTGATTTTCACCTTTTTTTCAAATCCTCCGAAACCGTGAAAAATGCCACCCTGTAGCATGTGCTCCGAGACCATGGACTATAGCCTGTCGCTTTTCAGTGATTTTCACCTTTTTTTCAAATCCTCCGAAACCGTGAAAAATGCCACCCTGTAGCATGTGCTCTGAGACCATGGACTATAGCCTTTCGCTTTTCAGTGATTTTCACCTTTTTTTCAAATCCTCCGAAACCGTGAAAAATGCCACCCTGTAGCATGTGGTCCGAGACCATGGACTATACTGTACATAAAGCTGCCTCACGCTACAGAAACAAGAGATAGACTCCTGCCCTATGGGCCTCATGGCTCGGCAAATCTTACTTACTTGTTGCCAGAAGGTCCCACTTTGATTCCCAGGGCCGGCAGGACAATTCTGGTTTGGGAAGTGAATGGCCACGACTCAACACCATAGGCTATGAATGAATACAATAATTTAAAAAAAAAAGGTTAAAAAAAAATCACACCCGTGTTAAGTGAGTGGTGCAACTCCGTGTGGGGGTTCCCGGAAGTTCCAGACCCACAGGAACGCGGCCAGGGTGCCATCCCGCGTCCAAAACGGTCAAGAACTGACAGAGTTACCGTGTGGGGGTCCCCGGGCGGTCCCTCTAGTGTACAATATATATACAGTTAATGTGTGTGCGTGCGTGCGTGCATGCGTGCGTGCGTGCGTTTTTCATGATTTTCACCTTTTTTTCAAATCCTCCAAAATCACGAAAAACGACATGCTATAGTATGCCGTCCGAAAAAAATTATAACTTTGGCATGCTACTAGTCCTACATACTTACACCTAGAATCCCCATTCAAACCTATTTAGGTTAATCTTACGGTTTGCCTGAAAAGGAATAAACGAAAAATCACAAAAACTGGTCAAGGGACCTTAGTATAAGTATGTTTGTTCAATTTAATCCAGCAAACAGAAATTTGCTAGTTTTTCCTTTTTTTTGTTCAGAATTGAAAAATGGGAAAACACTAACCGAAAAATCACAAAAATGGTGGTGCCTTAGTATAATTCTGTTTGAGTCCAGCAAACAGAAATTTGCTATTTTTTTCCTTTTTTTTGTTCAGATTTGAAAAATGTGAAAACTCGAAGCCAAAACCCAGCTTTTAAAAGCTGCCTCAAAGTTGAGTTTTCAGGAGAAAAAAAGCACGCAAAAAAAAGCTGTTCATTCCAAGCTTCAAAACGAAAAAGCTGGTATACATAGAGATAACATGGGAGCACGAATCAAGAAGCTGCTTGATTATGCCTTTGGTTTTTTTGCACTATTGATTGTTACCCGTTTCCTTTCTTCTCAGTTAAAATTATAATTCATCATCACTTCCATCTTGTCCATCACCTAACCCTAACCCTAACCCTAACCCTAGTTGTCTGGTACCAGATTGGTTACCATATGGTACCAGAACAAAACCAACAAAAAAGCAGTTGAATTGTCTGGAACCAGTGGCGCAGTGTCTTAGGACACTGCCACATGATCGGGAGATGGTGAGTTCAAACCCCACTCAAGTCATTACTTTCAAGACCGATTTCAGAAGAAGAAAACCAACGATCTATCAACCAACACATTCAAAGGCATATCAATCCCATTAATCCGTTTTCATCCCGGATTTTGTTGAGGGTGGGTTGGGTGTTTCACGGTTTCTCATCAACTCCATGTTAAATCACCCAATTACCCGCCAACGGACACTAGCCCTAACCCTAGGTGTCTGTTACCAGATTGGTTACCATATGGTACCAGAACAAAAACAACAAGAAAGCAGTGTGAATTGTCTGGAACCAGTGGAGCAGTGTGTTAGAACGCTCCCACATTATCGGGAGATGTTGAGTTCAAACCCCACTCAAGTCTTTACTTTAAAGACCGATTTCAGAAGAAGAAAACCAACAAAAAAGCAGTGTGAATTGTCTGGAACCAGTGGAGCAGTGTGTTAGAACGCTCCCACATGATCGGGGGATGGTGAGTTCAAACCCCACTCAAGTTTTTACTTTCAAGACCGATTTCAGAAGAAGAAAACCAACAAAAAAGCAGTTGATTTGTCTGGAACCAGTGGTGCAGTGTCTCATGACACTGCCACATGATAGGGAGATGGTGAGTTCAAACCCCACTCAAGTCTTTACTTTCATGACCGATTTCAGAAGAAGAAAACCAACAAAAAAGCAGTTGAGTTGTCTGGAACCAGTGGCGCAGTGTGTTATGACGCTGCCACATGATAGGGAGATGGTGAGTTCAAACCCCACTGAAGTCTTTACTTTCAAGACCGATTTCAGAAGAAGAAAACCAACAAAAAAGCAGTTGAGTTGTCTGGAACCAGTGGCGCAGTGTGTTAGGACGCTGCCACATGATCGGGAGATAGTGAGTTCAAACCCCACTCAAGTCTTTACTTTCAAGACCGATTTCAGAAGAAGAAAACCAACGACCTATCAACCAACACATTCAAAGGCATATCAATCCCATTAATCCATTTTCTTATCAAGTTGAAGGCATCCCGGATTTTGTTGAGGGTGGGTTGGGTGTTTCACGGTTTCTCATCAACTCCATGTTAAATCACACAATTACTCCCCAACGGACACTAGCCCTAACCCTAACCCTAACCCTAACCCTAACCCTAACCCTAACCCTAGTTGTTACCAGATTGGTTACCATATGGTACCAGAACAAAACAAACAAGAAAGCAGCGTGAATTGTCTGGAACCAGTGGCGCAGTGTGTTAGAACGCTGCCACATGATCGGGAGATGGTGAGTTCAAACCCCACTCAAGTCTTTACTTTAGAGGCCGATTTCAGAAGAAGAAAACCAACAAAAAAGCAGTTGATTTGTCTGGAACCAGTGGTGCAGTGTGTTATGACGCTGCCACATGATAGGGAGATGGTGAGTTCAAACCCCACTCAAGTCTTTACTTTCATGACCGATTTCAGAAGAAGAAAACCAACAAAAAAGCAGTTGAGTAGTCTGGAACCAGTGGCGCAGTGTGTTATGACGCTGCCACATGAAAGGGAGATGGTGAGTTCAAACCCCACTGAAGTCTTTACTTTCAAGACCGATTTCAGAAGAAGAAAACCAACAAAAAAGCAGTTAAGTTGTCTGGAACCAGTGGCGCAGTGTGTTAGGACGCTGCCACATGATCGGGAGATAGTGAGTTCAAACCCCACTCAAGTCTTTACTTTCAAGACCGATTTCAGAAGAAGAAAACCAACGACCTATCAACCAACACATTCAAAGGCATATCAATCCCATTAATCCATTTTCTTATCAAGTTGAAGGCATCCCGGATTTTGTTGAGGGTGGGTTGGGTGTTTCACGGTTTCTCATCAACTCCATGTTAAATCACACAATTACTCCCCAACGGACACTAGCCCTAACCCTAACCCTAACCCTAACCCTAACCCTATAGTTACCAGATTGGTTACCATATGGTACCAGAACAAAACAAACAAGAAAGCAGTGTGAATTGTCTGGAACCAGTGGCGCAGTGTGTTAGAACGCTGCCACATGATCGGGAGATGGTGAGTTCAAACCCCACTCAAGTCTTTACTTTAGAGGCCGATTTCAGAAGAAGAAAACCAACAAAAAAGCAGTTGATTTGTCTGGAACCAGTGGTGCAGTGTGTTATGACGCTGCCACGTGATAGGGAGATGGTGAGTTCAAACCCCTCTCAAGTCTTTACTTTCAAGACCGATTTCAGAAGAAGAAAACCAACAAAAAAGCAGTGTGAATTGTCTGGAACCAGTAGCGCAGTGTGTTAGAACGCTCCCACATGATCGGGAGATGGTGAGTTCAAATCCCACTCAAGTCCTTACTTTCAAGACCGATTTCAGAAGAAGAAAACCAACAAAAAAGCAGTTGAATTGTCTGGAACCAGTGGCCCATTGTGTTAGGACACAGCCACATGATCGGGTGATGGTGAGTTCAAACCCCACTCAAGTTTTTACTTTCAAGACCGATTTCAGAAGAAGAAAACCAACAAAAAAGCAGCTGATTTGTCTGGAACCAGTGGCGCAGTATGTTAGGACGCTGCCACATGATCGGGAGATGGTGAGTTCAAACCCCACTCAAGTCTTTACTTTCAAGACCGATTTCAGAAGAAGAAAACCAACGACCTATCAACCAACACATTCAAAGGCATATCAATCCCATTAATCCATTTTCTTATCAAGTTGAAGGCATCCCGGATTTTGTTGAGGGTGGGTTGGGTGTTTCACGGTTTCTCATCAACTCCATGTTAAATCACACAATTACTCCCCAACGGACACTAGCCCTAACCCTATCCCTAACCCTAACCCTAACCCTAGTTACCAGATTGGTTACCATATGGTACCAGAACAAAACAAACAAGAAAGCAGTGTGAATTGTCTGGAACCAGTGGCGCAGTGTGTTAGAACGCTGCCACATGATCGGGAGATGGTGAGTTCAAACCCCACTCAAGTCTTTACTTTAGAGGCCGATTTCAGAAGAAGAAAACCAACAAAAAAGCAGTGTCAATTGTCTGGAACCAGTGGCGCAGTGTGTTCGAACGCTCCCACATGACCTGGAGATGGTGAGTTCAAACCCCACTCAAGTCTTTACTTTCAAGACCGATTTCAGAAGAAGAAAACCAACAAAAAAGCAGTTGAATTGTCTGGAACCAGTGGCGCAGTGTGTTAGGACACAGCCACATGATCGGGAGATGGTGAGTTCAAACCCCACTCAAGTTTTTACTTTCAAGACCGATTTCAGAAGAAGAAAACCAACAAAAAAGCAGTTGATTTGTCTGGAACCAGTGGTGCAGTGTGTTATGACGCTGCCACGTGATAGGGAGATGGTGAGTTCAAACCCCACTCAAGTCTTTACTTTCAAGACCGATTTCAGAAGAAGAAAACCAACAAAAAAGCAGTGTGAATTGTCTGGAACCAGTGGCGCAGTGTGTTAGAACGCTCCCACATGACCTGGAGATGGTGAGTTCAAACCCCACTAAAGTCTTTACTTTCAAGACCGATTTCAGAAAAGGAAAACCAACAAAAAAGCAGTTGATTTGTCTGGAACCAGTGGTGCAGTGTGTTATGACGCTGCCACATGATAGGGAGATGGTGAGTTCAAACCCCACTCAAGTCATTACTTTCAAGACCGATTTCAGAAGAAGAAAACCAACAAAAAAGCAGTTGATTTGTCTGGAACCAGTGGTGCAGTGTGTTATGACGCTGCCACATGATAGGGAGATGGTGAGTTCAAACCCCACTCAAGTCATTACTTTCAAGACCGATTTCAGAAGAAGAAAACCAACAAAAAAGCAGTGTGAATTGTCTGGAACCAGTGGCGCAGTGTGTTAGAACGCTCCCACATGATCGGGAGATGGTGAGTTCAAATCCCACTGAAGTCCTTACTTTCAAGACCGATTTCAGAAGAAGAGAACCTACAAAAAAGCAGTTGAATTGTCTGGAACCAGTGGCGCAGTGTCTTAGGACACTGCCACATGATCGGGAGATGGTGAGTTCAAACCCCACTCAAGTCTTTACTTTCAAGACCGATTTCAGAAGAAGAAAACCAACGACCTATCAACCAACACATTCAAAGGCATATCAATCCCATTAATCCATTTTCTTATCAAGTTGAAGGCATCCCGGATTATGTTGAGGGTGGGTTGGGTGTTTCACAGTTTCTCATCAACTCCATGTTAAATCACACAATTACCCCCCAACGGACACTAGCCCTAACCCTAACCCTAACCCTAACCCTAACCCTAGTTGTGTTACCAGATTGGTTACCATATGGTACCAGAACAAAACAAACAAGAAAGCAGTGTGAATTGTCTGGAACCAGTGGCGCAGTGTGTTAGAACGCTCCCACATGATCAGGAGATGGTGAGTTCAAATCCCACTCAAGTCCTTACTTTCAAGACCGATTTCAGAAGAAGAAAACCAACAAAAAAGCAGTTGAATTGTCTGGAACCAGTGGCGCAGTGTGTTAGGACACAGCCACATGATAGGGAGATGGTGAGTTCAAACCCCACTCAAGTCATTACTTTCAAGACCGATTTCAGAAGAAGAAAACCAACAAAAAAGCAGTTGATTTGTCTGGAACCAGTGGTGCAGTGTGTTAGAACGCTCCCACATGATCGGGAGATGGTGAGTTCAAATCCCACTGAAGTCCTTACTTTCAAGACCGATTTCAGAAGAAGAGAACCAACAAAAAAGCAGTTGAATTGTCTGGAACCAGTGGCGCAGTGTCTTAGGACACTGCCACATGATCGGGAGATGGTGAGTTCAAACCCCACTCAAGTCTTTACTTTCAAGACCGATTTCAGAAGAAGAAAACCAACGACCTATCAACCAACACATTCAAAGGCATATCAATCCCATTAATCCATTTTCTTATCAAGTTGAAGGCATCCCGGATTATGTTGAGGGTGGGTTGGGTGTTTCACAGTTTCTCATCAACTCCATGTTAAATCACACAATTACCCCCCAACGGACACTAGCCCTAACCCTAACCCTAACCCTAACCCTAACCCTAGTTGTGTTACCAGATTGGTTACCATATGGTACCAGAACAAAACAAACAAGAAAGCAGTGTGAATTGTCTGGAACCAGTGGCGCAGTGTGTTAGAACGCTCCCACATGATCAGGAGATGGTGAGTTCAAATCCCACTCAAGTCCTTACTTTCAAGACCGATTTCAGAAGAAGAAAACCAACAAAAAAGCAGTTGAATTGTCTGGAACCAGTGGCGCAGTGTGTTAGGACACAGCCACATGATCGGGAGATGGTGAGTTCAAACCCCACTCAAGTTTTTACTTTCAAGACCGATTTCAGAAGAAGAAAACCAACAAAAAAGCAGTTGATTTGTCTGGAACCAGTGGTGCAGTGTGTTATGACGCTGCCACGTGATAGGGAGATGGTGAGTTCAAACCCCACTCAAGTCTTTACTTTCAAGACCGATTTCAGAAGAAGAAAACCAACAAAAAAGCAGTGTGAATTGTCTGGAACCAGTGGCGCAGTGTGTTAGAACGCTCCCACATGACCTGGAGATGGTGAGTTCAAATCCCACTCAAGTCCTTACTTTCAAGACCGATTTCAGAAGAAGAAAACCAACAAAAAAGCAGTTGAATTGTCTGGAACTAGTGGCCCATTGTGCTAGGACACAGCCACATGATCGGGTGATGGTGAGTTCAAACCCCACTCAAGTTTTTACTTTCAAGACCGATTTCAGAAGAAGAAAACCAACAAAAAAGCAGCTGATTTGTCTGGAACCAGTGGCGCAGTATGTTAGGACGCTGCCACATGATCGGGAGATGGTGAGTTCAAACCCCACTCAAGTCTTTACTTTCAAGACCGATTTCAGAAGAAGAAAACCAACGACCTATCAACCAACACATTCAAAGGCATATCAATCCCATTAATCCATTTTCTTATCAAGTTGAAGGCATCCCGGATTTTGTTGAGGGTGGGTTGGGTGTTTCACGGTTTCTCATCAACTCCATGTTAAATCACACAATTACTCCCCAACGGACACTAGCCCTAACCCTATCCCTAACCCTAACCCTAACCCTAGTTACCAGATTGGTTACCATATGGTACCAGAACAAAACAAACAAGAAAGCAGTGTGAATTGTCTGGAACCAGTGGCGCAGTGTGTTAGAACGCTGCCACATGATCGGGAGATGGTGAGTTCAAACCCCACTCAAGTCTTTACTTTAGAGGCCGATTTCAGAAGAAGAAAACCAACAAAAAAGCAGTGTCAATTGTCTGGAACCAGTGGCGCAGTGTGTTCGAACGCTCCCACATGACCTGGAGATGGTGAGTTCAAACCCCACTCAAGTCTTTACTTTCAAGACCGATTTCAGAAGAAGAAAACCAACAAAAAAGCAGTTGAATTGTCTGGAACCAGTGGCGCAGTGTGTTAGGACACAGCCACATGATCGGGAGATGGTGAGTTCAAACCCCACTCAAGTTTTTACTTTCAAGACCGATTTCAGAAGAAGAAAACCAACAAAAAAGCAGTTGATTTGTCTGGAACCAGTGGTGCAGTGTGTTATGACGCTGCCACGTGATAGGGAGATGGTGAGTTCAAACCCCACTCAAGTCTTTACTTTCAAGACCGATTTCAGAAGAAGAAAACCAACAAAAAAGCAGTGTGAATTGTCTGGAACCAGTGGCGCAGTGTGTTAGAACGCTCCCACATGACCTGGAGATGGTGAGTTCAAACCCCACTAAAGTCTTTACTTTCAAGACCGATTTCAGAAAAGGAAAACCAACAAAAAAGCAGTTGATTTGTCTGGAACCAGTGGTGCAGTGTGTTATGACGCTGCCACATGATAGGGAGATGGTGAGTTCAAACCCCACTCAAGTCATTACTTTCAAGACCGATTTCAGAAGAAGAAAACCAACAAAAAAGCAGTTGATTTGTCTGGAACCAGTGGTGCAGTGTGTTATGACGCTGCCACATGATAGGGAGATGGTGAGTTCAAACCCCACTCAAGTCATTACTTTCAAGACCGATTTCAGAAGAAGAAAACCAACAAAAAAGCAGTGTGAATTGTCTGGAACCAGTGGCGCAGTGTGTTAGAACGCTCCCACATGATCGGGAGATGGTGAGTTCAAATCCCACTGAAGTCCTTACTTTCAAGACCGATTTCAGAAGAAGAGAACCAACAAAAAAGCAGTTGAATTGTCTGGAACCAGTGGCGCAGTGTCTTAGGACACTGCCACATGATCGGGAGATGGTGAGTTCAAACCCCACTCAAGTCTTTACTTTCAAGACCGATTTCAGAAGAAGAAAACCAACGACCTATCAACCAACACATTCAAAGGCATATCAATCCCATTAATCCATTTTCTTATCAAGTTGAAGGCATCCCGGATTATGTTGAGGGTGGGTTGGGTGTTTCACAGTTTCTCATCAACTCCATGTTAAATCACACAATTACCCCCCAACGGACACTAGCCCTAACCCTAACCCTAACCCTAACCCTAACCCTAGTTGTGTTACCAGATTGGTTACCATATGGTACCAGAACAAAACAAACAAGAAAGCAGTGTGAATTGTCTGGAACCAGTGGCGCAGTGTGTTAGAACGCTCCCACATGATCAGGAGATGGTGAGTTCAAATCCCACTCAAGTCCTTACTTTCAAGACCGATTTCAGAAGAAGAAAACCAACAAAAAAGCAGTTGAATTGTCTGGAACCAGTGGCGCAGTGTGTTAGGACACAGCCACATGATAGGGAGATGGTGAGTTCAAACCCCACTCAAGTCATTACTTTCAAGACCGATTTCAGAAGAAGAAAACCAACAAAAAAGCAGTTGATTTGTCTGGAACCAGTGGTGCAGTGTGTTAGAACGCTCCCACATGATCGGGAGATGGTGAGTTCAAATCCCACTGAAGTCCTTACTTTCAAGACCGATTTCAGAAGAAGAGAACCAACAAAAAAGCAGTTGAATTGTCTGGAACCAGTGGCGCAGTGTCTTAGGACACTGCCACATGATCGGGAGATGGTGAGTTCAAACCCCACTCAAGTCTTTACTTTCAAGACCGATTTCAGAAGAAGAAAACCAACGACCTATCAACCAACACATTCAAAGGCATATCAATCCCATTAATCCATTTTCTTATCAAGTTGAAGGCATCCCGGATTATGTTGAGGGTGGGTTGGGTGTTTCACAGTTTCTCATCAACTCCATGTTAAATCACACAATTACCCCCCAACGGACACTAGCCCTAACCCTAACCCTAACCCTAACCCTAACCCTAGTTGTGTTACCAGATTGGTTACCATATGGTACCAGAACAAAACAAACAAGAAAGCAGTGTGAATTGTCTGGAACCAGTGGCGCAGTGTGTTAGAACGCTCCCACATGATCAGGAGATGGTGAGTTCAAATCCCACTCAAGTCCTTACTTTCAAGACCGATTTCAGAAGAAGAAAACCAACAAAAAAGCAGTTGAATTGTCTGGAACCAGTGGCGCAGTGTGTTAGGACACAGCCACATGATCGGGAGATGGTGAGTTCAAACCCCACTCAAGTTTTTACTTTCAAGACCGATTTCAGAAGAAGAAAACCAACAAAAAAGCAGTTGATTTGTCTGGAACCAGTGGTGCAGTGTGTTATGACGCTGCCACGTGATAGGGAGATGGTGAGTTCAAACCCCACTCAAGTCTTTACTTTCAAGACCGATTTCAGAAGAAGAAAACCAACAAAAAAGCAGTGTGAATTGTCTGGAACCAGTGGCGCAGTGTGTTAGAACGCTCCCACATGACCTGGAGATGGTGAGTTCAAATCCCACTCAAGTCCTTACTTTCAAGACCGATTTCAGAAGAAGAAAACCAACAAAAAAGCAGTTGAATTGTCTGGAACTAGTGGCCCATTGTGCTAGGACACAGCCACATGATCGGGTGATGGTGAGTTCAAACCCCACTCAAGTTTTTACTTTCAAGACCGATTTCAGAAGAAGAAAACCAACAAAAAAGCAGTTGATTTGTCTGGAACCAGTGGTGCAGTGTGTTATGACGCTGCCACATGATAGGGAGATGGTGAGTTCAAACCCCACTCAAGTCTTTACTTTCAAGACCGATTTCAGAAGAAGAAAACCCACAAAAAAGCAGTGTGAATTGTCTGGAACCAGTGGCGCAGTGTGTTAGAACGCTCCCACATGATCGGGAGATGGTGAGTTCAAATCCCACTGAAGTCCTTACTTTCAAGACCGATTTCAGAAGAAGAGAACCAACAAAAAAGCAGTTGAATTGTCTGGAACCAGTGGCGCAGTGTGTTAGGACACTGCCACATGATCGGGAGATGGTGAGTTCAAACCCCACTCAAGTCTTTACTTTCAAGACCGATTTCAGAAGAAGAAAACCAACAAATAAGCAGTTGAGTTGTCTGGAACCAGTGGCGCAGTGTGTTAGGACGCTGCCACATGATCGGGAGATGGTGAGTTCAAACCCCACTCAAGTCTTTACTTTCAAGACCGATTTCAGAAGAAGAAAACCAACGACCTATCAACCAACACATTCAAAGGCATATTAATCCATTTTCTTATCAAGTTGAAGGCATCCCGGATTATGTTGAGGGTGGGTTGGGTGTTTCACGGTTTCTCATCAACTCCATGTTAAATCACACAATTACCCCCCAACGGACACTAGCCCTAACCCTAACCCTAACCCTAACCCTAACCCTAACCCTAGTTGTCTGTTACCAGATTGGTTACCATATGGTACCAGAACAAAACAAACAAGAAAGCAGTGTGAATTGTCTGGAACCAGTGGCGCAGTGTGTTAGAACGCTGCCACATGATCGAGAGATGGTCAGTTCCAACCCCACTCAAGTCTTTACTTTAGAGGCCGATTTCAGAAGAAGAAAACCAACAAAAAAGCAGTGTGAATTGTCTGGAACCAGTGGCGCAGTGTGTTAGAACACTCCCACATGACCTGGAGATGGTGAGTTCAAACCTCAGTCAAGTCTTTACTTTCAAGATCGATTTCAGAAGAAGAAAACCAACAAAAAAGCAGTTGAATTGTCTGCAACCAGTGGCGCAGTGTGTTAGGATGCTGCCACATGATCGGGAGATGGTGAGTTCAAACCCCACCCAAGTCTTTACTTTCAAGACCGATTTCAGAAGAAGAAAACCAACAAAAAAGCAGTGTGAATTGTCTGGACCCAGTGGCACAGTGTGTTAGAACACTCCCACATGACCTGGAGATGGTGAGTTCAAACCCCACTCAAGTCTTTACTTTCAAGATCGATTTCAGAAGAAGAAAACCAACGACCTATCAACCAACACATTCAAAGGCATATCAATCCCATTATTCCATTTTCTTATCAAGTTGAAGGCATCCCGGATTATGTTGAGGGTGGGTTGGGTGTTTCACGGTTTCTCATCAACTCCATGTTAAATCACACAATTACCCCCCAACGGACACTAGCCCTAACCCTAACCCTAACCCTAACCCTAACCCTAACCCTAACCCTAGTTGTGTTACCAGATTGGTTACCATATGGTACCAGAACAAAACAAACAAGAAAGCAGTGTGAATTGTCTGGAACCAGTGGCGCAGTGTGTTAGAACGCTCCCACATGATCGGCAGATGGTGAGTTCAAATCCCACTCAAGTCCTTACTTTCAAGACCGATTTCAGAAGAAGAAAACCAACAAAAAAGCAGTTGAATTGTCTGGAACCAGTGGCGCAGTGTGTTAGGACGCTGCCACATGATCGGTAGATGGTGAGTTCAAACCCCACTCAAGTCTTTACTTTCAAGACCGATTTCAGAAGAAGAAAACCAACAAAAAAGCAGTTGAGTTGTCTGGAACCAGTGGCGCAGTGTGTTAGGATGCTGCCACATGATCGGGAGATGGTGAGTTCAAACCCCCCTCAAGTCATTACTTTCAAGACCGATTTCAGAAGAAGAAAACCAACGACCTATCAACCAACACATTCAAAGGCATATCAAACCCATTAATCCATTTTCTTATCAAGTTGAAGGCCTCCCGGATTATGTTGAGGGTGGGTTGGGTGTTTCACGGTTTCTCATCAACTCCATGTTAAATCACACAATTACCCCCCAACGGACACTAGCCCTAACCCTAGTTGTTACCAGATTGGTTACCATATGGTACCAGAACAAAACAAACAAGAAAGCAGTGTGAATTGTCTGGAACCAGTGGCGCAGTGTGTTAGAACGCTGCCACATGATCGAGAGATGGTGAGTTCTAACCCCACTCAAGTCTTTACTTTAGAGGCCGATTTCAGAAGAAGAAAACCAACAAAAAAGCAGTGTGAATTGTCTGGAACCAGTGGCGCAGTGTGTTAGAACACTCCCACATGACCTGGAGATGGTGAGTTCAAACCCCACTCAAGTCTTTACTTTCAAGATCGATTTCAGAAGAAGAAAACCAACAAAAAAGCAGTTGAATTGTCTGGAACCAGTGGTGCAGTGTGTTAGGACACTGCCACATGATCGGGAGATGGTGAGTTCAAATCCCACTCAAGTCCTTACTTTCAAGACCGATTTCAGAAGAAGAAAACCAACAAAAAAGCAGTTGAATTGTCTGGAACCAGTGGCGCAGTGTGTTAGGACGCTGCCACATGATCGGTAGATGGTGAGTTCAAACCCCACTCAAGTCTTTACTTTCAAGACCGATTTCAGAAGAAGAAAACCAACAAAAAAGCAGTTGAGTTGTCTGGAACCAGTGGCGCAGTGTGTTAGGATGCTGCCACATGATCGGGAGATGGTGAGTTCAAACCCCCCTCAAGTCATTACTTTCAAGACCGATTTCAGAAGAAGAAAACCAACGACCTATCAACCAACACATTCAAAGGCATATCAAACCCATTAATCCATTTTCTTATCAAGTTGAAGGCCTCCCGGATTATGTTGAGGGTGGGTTGGGTGTTTCACGGTTTCTCATCAACTCCATGTTAAATCACACAATTACCCCCCAACGGACACTAGCCCTAACCCTAACCCTAGTTGTTACCAGATTGGTTACCATATGGTACCAGAACAAAACAAACAAGAAAGCAGTGTGAATTGTCTGGAACCAGTGGCGCAGTGTGTTAGAACGCTGCCACATGATCGAGAGATGGTGAGTTCTAACCCCACTCAAGTCTTTACTTTAGAGGCCGATTTCAGAAGAAGAAAACCAACAAAAAAGCAGTGTGAATTGTCTGGAACCAGTGGCGCAGTGTGTTAGAACACTCCCACATGACCTGGAGATGGTGAGTTCAAACCCCACTCAAGTCTTTACTTTCAAGATCGATTTCAGAAGAAGAAAACCAACAAAAAAGCAGTTGAATTGTCTGGAACCAGTGGTGCAGTGTGTTAGGACGCTGCCACATGATCGGGAGATGGTGAGTTCAAACCCCACTCAAGTCTTTACTTTCAAGACCGATTTCAGAAGAAGAAAACCAACAAAAAAGCAGTGTGAATTGTCTGGACCCAGTGGCACAGTGTGTTAGGACGCTGCCACAAGATCGGGAGATGGTGAGTTCAAACCCGATGCAAGTCTTTACTTTCAAGACCGATTTCAGAAGAAGAAAACCAACAAAAAAGCAGTCGAGTTGTCTGGAACCAGTGGCGCAGTGTGTTAGGAAGCTGCCACATGATTTGGAGATGGTGAGTTCAAACCCCACTCAAGTCTTTACTTTCAAGTCCGATTTCAGAAGAAGAAAACCAACGACCTATCAACCAACACATTCAAAGGCATATCAAACCCATTAATCCATTTTCTTATCAAGTTGAAAGCATCCCGGATTATGTTGAGGGTGGGTTGGGTGTTTCACGGTTTCTCATCAACTCCATGTTAAATCACACAATTACCCCCCAACGGACACTAGCCCTAACCCTAACCCTAACCCTAACCCTAACCCTAGTTGTTACCAATTGGTTACCATATGGTACCAGAACAAAACAAACAAGAAAGCAGTGTGAATTGTCTGGAACCAGTGGCGCAGTGTGTTAGAACGCTGCCACATGATCGAGAGATGGTGAGTTCTAACCCCACTCAAGTCTTTACTTTAGAGGCCGATTTCAGAAGAAGAAAACCAACAAAAAAGCAGTGTGAATTGTCTGGAACCAGTGGCACAGTGTGTTAGAACACTCCCACATGACCTGGAGATGGTGAGTTCAAACCCCACTTAAGTCTTTACTTTCAAGATCGATTTCAGAAGAAGAAAACCAACAAAAAAGCACTTGAATTGTCTGGAACCAGTGGCGCAGTGTGTTAGAACACTCCCACATGACCTGGAGATGTTGACTTCAAACCCCACTTAAGTCTTTACTTTCAAGATCGATTTCAGAAGAAGAAAACCAACAAAAAAGCACTTGAATTGTCTGGAACCAGTGGCGCAGTGTGTTAGGACGCTGCCACATGATCGGGAGATGGTGAGTTCAAACCCCACTCAAGTCTTTACTTTCAAGACCGATTTCAGAAGAAGAAAACCAACAAAAAAGCAGTGTGAATTGTCTGGACCCAGTGGCACAGTGTGTTAGGACGCTGCCACAAGATCGGGAGATGGTGAGTTCAAACCCCACTCAAGTCTTTCATTTCAAGACCGATTTCAGAAGAAGAAAACCAACAAAAAAGCAGTGTGAATTGTCTGGACCCAGTGGCTCAGTGTGTTAGGACGCTGCCACATGATCAGGAGATGGTGGGTTCAAACCCCACTCAAGTTCAAACAAAAAAATAAAGTTCCAGGGTGCAATCCCACCCCAGTATTTACTGTGACACTTTGCTTTCCACACTGACATCAAGTAGCACAGAAAAGCTGTGTTGTAGTAACCACCAGTTAGCTCAGTGTGATGAGAGGCTGTCCTTGGGAGCCACAGGTCCAGGGTTCAAATCCCACATTAGTCATAATTGTGACACTTTGCTTTGCACACTGATTTCCAGAAGGACAACTTTAAAGCAGCCCAGAAATTCACCATGATTGTGTGCCGGTAAGTGGCCCAGCGGATAAGTCAGATGATATCCGTAGTATACCTAGTAGAAGTGTGCCGGTTCAAACCCGACATACTCCTAGTAGGCAGTGATGGTTCAAATCACTGACACCTAGAGTAGGAGTGGCCCAGTGGATAAATCAGATGATATCCATAGAATACCTAGTAGAAGTATGCCGGCCGACATACTCCTAGTAGGATGGTGCTAGTTCAAATCACCAACACCTACAGTAAGTAGGAGTGTATGCAGTTAAGTGGCCTGGTGGATAAATCAGATAATATCCATAGAATACCTAGTAGAAGTCTGCCGGTTCAAACCTGACATAGGATGGTGCTGGTTCAAATCACCATCACCTAGTAGGTAGGACTGTGTGCAGTTAATTGGCCCGGTGGATAAATCAGATAATATCCGTAGAATACCTTGTGGGATGGTGCTGGTTCAAATCACCATCACCTAGAGTAGGTAGGACCGTGTGCCGTTAATTGGCCCGGTGGATAAATCAGATAATATCCGTAGAATACCTAGTGGGATGGTTCTGGTTCAAATCACCATCATCTAGAGTAGGCGAGGGGGGGCCAGGCAGGGGAAGAGTAGGTGAGGGGGTGGCAGGCAGGGGGAGAGTAGGTGAGAGGGGCCAGGCAGGGGGAGAGTAGGAGAGGGGGGAGGTCAGGCAGGGGGAGAGTAGGCGAGGGGTGCCAGGCTGGGGGAGAGTAGGAGAGGAGGGAGGCCGGGGAGAGTAGGAGAGGAGGGAGGCCAGGCAGTGGGAGAGTAGGAGAGGAGGGAGGCCAGGCAGGGGGAGAGTAGGAGAGGAGGGAGGCCAGGCAGGGGGAGAGTAGGAGAGGGGAAGGCCAGGCAGAGGAAGAGTAGGCGAGGGGGACCAGGCAGGTGGAGAGTAGGAGAGGAGGGAGGCCAGGCAGGGGGAGAGTAGGAGAGGAGGGAGGCCAGGCAGGGGGAGAGTAGGAGACGGGAAGGCCAGGCAGAGGAAGAGTAGTCGAGGGGTGGCCAGGCAGGGTTCTTCCTGACTTTTTTTTAATAATTAGTTAAAAAAAATCTTTTTTTATAAAAATATTATTAAAAAAAAATAGGAAGAGCCCCCCCTGCCTACTCTCCCCCTGCCTGGCCTCCCTCCTCTCCTACTCTCCCCCTGCCTGGCCTCCCTTCTCTCCTACTCTCCCCCTGCCTGGCCTCCCTCCTCTCCTACTCTCCCCTGGCATCCCCCTCTCCTACTCTCCCCCTGCCTGGCCTCCCACCTCGCCTACTCTCCTCCTGCCTGGCCTCCCCCCTCGGCTACTCTCCCCCTGCCTGGCCTCTCCCCTCTCCTACTCTCCCCCTGCCTGGCCTCCCTCCTCTCCTACTCTCCTCCTGCCTGGCCTCCCTCCTCTCCCCCTGCCTGGCCCCACTCACCTACTCTCCCCCTGCCTGCCACCCCCTCGCCTACTCTTCCCCTGCCTGCCCCCCCCCTCACCTACTCTCCACCTCACCTGTCCCCCCCCCCCCCCTCACCTAATCTCCCACTACCTGACCCCCTCACCTACTCCTCCACCTTACTGACCAACCCTCGCCTACTCTCCCCCTATCTACACCTCAACCTACTCTGCCCCTACATACTCTTACCTGACCCCCTACCTACTCTAGGTGATGGTGATTTGAACCAGCACCATCCGACTAGGTATTCTACAGATATTATCTGATTTATCCACCGGGCCAATTAACGGCACACGGTCCTACCTACTCTAGGTGATGGTGATTTGAACAAGCACCATCCTATGTCGGGTTTGAACCGGCAGACTTCTACTAGGTATTCTATGGATATTATCTGATTTATCCACCAGGCCACTTAACTGCACACACTCCTACTTACTGTAGGTGTTGGTGATTTGAACTAGCACCATCCTAGTAGGAGTATGTTGGCCGGCATACTTCTACTAGGTATTCTATGGATATCATCTGATTTATCCACAGGGCGACTCCTACTCTAGGTGTCAGTGATTTGAACCATCACCGCCTACTAGGAGTATGTCGGGTTTGAACCGGCACACTTCTACTAGGTATACTACGGATATCATCTGACTTATCCGCTGGGCCACTTACCGGCACACAATCATGGTGAATTTCTGGGCTGCTTTAAAGTTGTCTTTCAGGAAATCAGTGTGCAAAGCAAAGTGTCACAGTTATGCCTAATGTGGGATTTGAACCCTGGACCTGTGGCTCCCAAGGACAGCCTCTCATCACACTGAGCTAACTGATGGTTACTACAACACAGCTTTTCTGTGCTACTTGATGTCAGTGTGGAAAGCAAAGTGTCACAGTAAAGACTGGGGTGGGATTGCACCCTGGACCTTTATTTTTTTGTTTGAACTTGAGTGGGGTTTGAACCCACCATCTCCTGATCATGTGGCAGCGTCCTAACACACTGAGCCACTGGGTCCAGACAATTCACCCTGCTTTTTTGTTGGTTTTCTTCTTCTGAAATCGGTCTTGAAAGTAAAGACTTGAGTGGGGTTTGAACTCACCATCTCCCGATCATGTGGCAGCGTCCTAACACACTGCGCCACTGGTTCCAGACAATTCAACTGCTTTTTTGTTGGTTTTCTTCTTCTGAAATCGGTCTTGAAAGTAAAGACTTGCATGGGGTTTGAACTCACCATCTCCCGATCATGTGGCAGCGTCCTAACACACTGCGCCATTGGTTCCAGACAATTCAACTGCTTTTTTGTTGGTTTTCTTCTTCTGAAATCGGTCTTGAAAGTAAAGACTTGCATGGGGTTTGAACTCACCATCTCCCGATCATGTGGCAGCGTCCTAACACACTGCACCACTGGTTCCAGACAATTCAACTGCTTTTTTGTTGGTTTTCTTCTTCTGAAATCGGTCTTGAAAGTAAAGACTTGAGTGGGGTTTGAACTCACCATCTCCCGATCATTTGGCAACTTCCTAACACACTGCGCCACTGGTTCCAGACAATTCAACTGCTTTTTTGTTGGTTTTCTTCTTCTGAAATCGGTCTTGAAAGTAAAGACTTGAGTGGGGTTTGAACTCACCATCTCCCGATCATGTGGGAGGGTTCTATCACACTGCGCCACTGGTTCCAGACAATTCACGCTGCTTTTTTGTTGGTTTTCTTCATCTGAAATCGGTCTTGAAAGTAAAGACGTGAGTGGGATTTGAACTCACCATCTCCCGATCATGTGGCAGTGTCATAACACACTGCGCCACTGGTTCCCGACAATTCAACTGCTTTTTTGTTGGTTTTCTTCATCTGAAATCTTCTGAAATTGGTCTTGAAAGTAAAGACTTGAGTGGTGTTTGAACTCACCATCTCCCGATCATGTGGCAGCGTCCTAACACACTGAACCACTGGTTCCAGACAATTCAACTGCTTTTTTGTTGGTTTTCTTCTTCTGAAATCGGTCTTGAAAGTAAAGACTTGAGTGGGGTTTGAACTCACCATCACCCGATCATGTGGCAGCGTCCTAACACACTGCGCCACTGGTTCCAGACAATTCAACTGCTTTTCTGTTGGTTTTCTTCTTCTGAAATCGGTCTTGAAAGTAAAGACTTGCATGGGGTTTGAACTCACCATCTCCCGATCACGTGGCAGCGTCCTAACACACTGCACTACTGGTTCCAGACAATACAACTGCTTTTTTGTTGGTTTTCTTCTTCTGAAATCGGTCTTGAAAGTAAAGACTTGAGTGGGGTTTGAACTCACCATCTCCCGATCATTTGGCAGTGTCCTAACACACTGCGCCACTGGTTCCAGACAACTCAACTGCTTTTTTGTTGGTTTTCTTCTTCTGAAATTGGTCTTGAAAGTAAAGACTTTGGTGTTTGAACTCACCATCTCCCGATCATGTGGCAGCATTCTAACACACTGCGCCACTGGTTCCAGACAATTAACACTGCTTTTTTGTTGGTTTTCTTCATCTGAAATCGGTGTTGAAAGTAAAGACTTGAGTGGAGTTTGAACTCATCATCTCCCGATCATGTGGGAGTGTCATAACACACTGCGCCACTGGTTCCCGACAATTCAACTGCTTTTTTGTTGGTTTTCTTCATCTGAAATCTTCTGAAATTGGTCTTGAAAGTAAAGACTTGAGTGGTGTTTGAACTCACCATCTCCCGATCATGTGGCAGCGTCCTAACACACTGAACCACTGGTTCCAGACAATTCAACTGCTTTTTTGTTGGTTTTCTTCTTCTGAAATCGGTCTTGAAAGTAAAGACTTGAGTGGGGTTTGAACTCACCATCACCCGATCATGTGGCAGCGTCCTAACACACTGCGCCACTGGTTCCAGACAATTCAACTGCTTTTCTGTTGGTTTTCTTCTTCTGAAATCGGTCTTGAAAGTAAAGACTTGCATGGGGTTTGAACTCACCATCTCCCGATCACGTGGCAGCGTCCTAACACACTGCACTACTGGTTCCAGACAATACAACTGCTTTTTTGTTGGTTTTCTTCATCTGAAATCGGTGTTGAAAGTAAAGACTTGAGTGGAGTTTGAACTCATCATCTCCCGATCATGTGGGAGCGTTCTAACACACTGCGCCACTGGTTCCAGACAATTCACACTGCTTTTTTGTTGGTTTTCTTCTTCTGAAATTGGTCTTGAAAGTAAAGACTTGAGTGGTCTTTGAACTCACCATCTCACGATCATGTGGCAGCGTTCTAACACACTGCGCCACTGGTTCCAGACAACTAACACTGCTTTCTTGTTTGTTTTGTTCTGGTACTATATGGTAACCAATCTGGTACCAGACAACTAGGGTTAGGGTTAGGGTTAGGGTTAGGGTTATGGTTATGGTTATGGTTATGGTTATGGCTAGTGTCCGTTGGGGGGTAATTGGGTGATTTAACATGGAGTTGAGGAGAAACCGTGAAACACCCAACCCACCCTCAACAAAATCCGGGATGCCTTCAACTTGATAAGAAAACGGATTAATGGGATTGATAATCCTTTGAATGTGTTGGTTGATAGGTCGTTGGTTTTCTTCTTCTGAAATCGGTCTTGAAAGTAAAGACTTGAGAGGGGTTTGAACTCACCATCTCCCGATCATGTGGCAGTGTCCTAAAACACTGCGCCACTGGTTCCAGACAATTCAACTGCTTTTTTGTTGGTTTTCTTCTTCTGAAATCGGTCTTGAAAGTAAAGACTTGAGTGGGATTTGAACTCACCATCTCCCGATCATGTGGGAGCGTTCTAACACACTGCTCCACTGGTTCAAGCTAATTCACACTGCTTTTGTGTTGCTTTTCTTCTTCTGAAATCGGTCTTGAAAGTAAAGACTTGAGTGGGGTTTGAACTCACCATTTCCCGATCATGTGGCAGCGTTCTAACACACTGCGCCACTGGTTCCAGACAAATCACACTGCTTTTGTTTTGCTTTTCTTCTTCTGAAATCAGTCTTGAAAGTAAAGACTTGAGTGGGGTTTGAACTCACCATCTCCCTATCATGTGGCAGCGTTCTAACACACTGCGCCACTGGTTCCAGACAATTCCCACTGCTTTCTTGTTTGTTTGGTTCTGGTAATATATGGTAACCAATCTGGTACCAGACAACTAGGGTTAGGGTTATGGCTAGTGTCCGTTGGGGGGTAATTGGGTGATTTAACATGGAGTTGATGAGAAACCGTGAAACACCCAACCCCCCCTCAACAAAATCCGGGATGCCTTCAACTTGATAAGAAAACGGATTAATGGGATTGATATGCCTTTGAATGTGTTGGTTGATAGGTCGTTGGTTTTCTTCTTCTCTAATCGGTCTTGAAAGTAAAGACTTGAGTGGGGTTTGAACTCACCATCTCCCGATCATGTGGCAGCGTTCTAACGCACTGCGCCACTGGTTCCAGACAATTCAACTGCTTTTTTGTTGGTTTTCTTCTTCTGAAATCGGTCTTGAAAGTAAAGACTTGAGTGGGGTTTGAACTCACCATCTCCCGATAATTTGGCAACGTCCTAACACACTGCGCCACTGGTACCAGACAATTCAACTGCTTTTTTGTTGGTTTTCTTCTTCTGAAATCGGTCTTGAAAGTAAAGACTTGAGTGGGGTTTGAACTCACCATCTCCCGATCATGTGGGAGGGTTCTATCACACTGCGCCACTGGTTCCAGACAATTCACGCTGCTTTTTTGTTGGTTTTCTTCATCTGAAATCGGTCTTGAAAGTAAAGACTTGAGTGGGGTTTGAACTCACCATCTCCCGATCATGTGGCAGTGTCATAACACACTGCGCCACTGGTTCCAGACAATTCAACTGCTTTTTTGTTTGTTTTCTTCTTCTGAAATCGGTCTTGAAAGTAAAGACTTGAGTGGGGTTTGAACTCCTCATCTCCCGATCATGTGGGAGCGTTCTAACACACTGCGCCACTGGTTCCAGACAATTCACACTGCTTTTTTGTTGGTTTTCTTCTTCTGAAATTGGTCTTGAAAGTAAAGACTTGAGTGGGGTTTGAACTCACCATCTCCCGATCATGTGGGAGCGTTCTAACACACTGCTCCACTGGTTCAAGATAATTCACACTGCTTTTGTGTTGCTTTTCTTCTTCTGAAATCGGTCTTGAAAGTAAAGACTTGAGTGGGGTTTGAACTCACCATTTCCCGATCATGTGGCAGCGTTCTAACACACTGCGCCACTGGTTCCAGACAAATCACACTGCTTTTGTTTTGCTTTTCTTCTTCTGAAATCAGTCTTGAAAGTAAAGACTTGAGTGGGGTTTGAACTCACCATCTCCCTATCATGTGGCAGGGTTCTAACACACTGCGCCACTGGTTCCAGACAATTCCCACTGCTTTCTTGTTTGTTTGGTTCTGGTACTATATGGTAACCAATCTGGTACCAGACAACTAGGGTTAGGGTTAGGGTTAGGGTTATGGCTAGTGTCCGTTGGGGGGTAATTGGGTGATTTAACATGGAGTTGATGAGAAACCGTGAAACACCCAACCCCCCCTCAACAAAATCCAGGATGCCTTCAACTTGATAAGAAAACGGATTAATGGGATTGATATGCCTTTGAATGTGTTGGTTGATAGGTCGTTGGTTTTCTTCTTCTCTAATCGGTCTTGAAAGTAAAGACTTGAGTGGGGTTTGAACTCACCATCTCCCGATCATGTGGCAGCGTTCTAACGCACTGCGCCACTGGTTCCAGACAATTCAACTGCTTTTTTGTTGGTTTTCTTCTTCTGAAATCGGTCTTGAAAGTAAAGACTTGAGTGGGGTTTGAACTCACCATCTCCCGATCATTTGGCAACGTCCTAACACACTGCGCCACTGGTACCAGACAATTCAACTGCTTTTTTGTTGGTTTTCTTCTTCTGAAATCGGTCTTGAAAGTAAAGACTTGAGTGGGGTTTGAACTCACCATCTCCCGATCATGTGGGAGGGTTCTATCACACTGCGCCACTGGTTCCAGACAATTCACGCTGCTTTTTTGTTGGTTTTCTTCATCTGAAATCGGTCTTGAATGTAAAGACGTGAGTGGGATTTGAACTCACCATCTCCCGATCATGTGGCAGTGTCATAACACACTGCGCCACTGGTTCCCGACAATTCAACTGCTTTTTTGTTGGTTTTCTTCATCTGAAATCTTCTGAAATTGGTCTTGAAAGTAAAGACTTGAGTGGTGTTTGAACTCACCATCTCCCGATCATGTGGCAGCGTCCTAACACACTGAACCACTGGTTCCAGACAATTCAACTGCTTTTTTGTTGGTTTTCTTCTTCTGAAATCGGTCTTGAAAGTAAAGACTTGAGTGGGGTTTGAACTCACCATCACCCGATCATGTGGCAGCGTCCTAACACACTGCGCCACTGGTTCCAGACAATTCAACTGCTTTTCTGTTGGTTTTCTTCTTCTGAAATCGGTCTTGAAAGTAAAGACTTGCATGGGGTTTGAACTCACCATCTCCCGATCACGTGGCAGCGTCCTAACACACTGCACTACTGGTTCCAGACAATACAACTGCTTTTTTGTTGGTTTTCTTCTTCTGAAATCGGTCTTGAAAGTAAAGACTTGAGTGGGGTTTGAACTCACCATCTCCCGATCATTTGGCAGTGTCCTAACACACTGCGCCACTGGTTCCAGACAATTCAACTGCTTTTTTGTTGGTTTTCTTCTTCTGAAATTGGTCTTGAAAGTAAAGACTTTGGTGTTTGAACTCACCATCTCCCGATCATGTGGCAGCATTCTAACACACTGCGCCACTGGTTCCAGACAATTAACACTGCTGGTTGGTTTTCTTCTTCTGAAATCGGTCTTGAAAGTAAAGACTTGAGTGGGGTTTGAACTCACCATCTCCCGATAATTTGGCAACGTCCTAACACACTGCGCCACTGGTACCAGACAATTCAACTGCTTTTTTGTTGGTTTTCTTCTTCTGAAATCGGTCTTGAAAGTAAAGACTTGAGTGGGGTTTGAACTCACCATCTCCCGATCATGTGGGAGGGTTCTATCACACTGCGCCACTGGTTCCAGACAATTCACGCTGCTTTTTTGTTGGTTTTCTTCATCTGAAATCGGTCTTGAAAGTAAAGACTTGAGTGGGGTTTGAACTCACCATCTCCCGATCATGTGGCAGTGTCATAACACACTGCGCCACTGGTTCCAGACAATTCAACTGCTTTTTTGTTTGTTTTCTTCTTCTGAAATCGGTCTTGAAAGTAAAGACTTGAGTGGGGTTTGAACTCCTCATCTCCCGATCATGTGGGAGCGTTCTAACACACTGCGCCACTGGTTCCAGACAATTCACACTGCTTTTTTGTTGGTTTTCTTCTTCTGAAATTGGTCTTGAAAGTAAAGACTTGAGTGGGGTTTGAACTCACCATCTCCCGATCATGTGGGAGCGTTCTAACACACTGCTCCACTGGTTCAAGATAATTCACACTGCTTTTGTGTTGCTTTTCTTCTTCTGAAATCGGTCTTGAAAGTAAAGACTTGAGTGGGGTTTGAACTCACCATTTCCCGATCATGTGGCAGCGTTCTAACACACTGCGCCACTGGTTCCAGACAAATCACACTGCTTTTGTTTTGCTTTTCTTCTTCTGAAATCAGTCTTGAAAGTAAAGACTTGAGTGGGGTTTGAACTCACCATCTCCCTATCATGTGGCAGGGTTCTAACACACTGCGCCACTGGTTCCAGACAATTCCCACTGCTTTCTTGTTTGTTTGGTTCTGGTACTATATGGTAACCAATCTGGTACCAGACAACTAGGGTTAGGGTTAGGGTTAGGGTTATGGCTAGTGTCCGTTGGGGGGTAATTGGGTGATTTAACATGGAGTTGATGAGAAACCGTGAAACACCCAACCCCCCCTCAACAAAATCCGGGATGCCTTCAACTTGATAAGAAAACGGATTAATGGGATTGATATGCCTTTGAATGTGTTGGTTGATAGGTCGTTGGTTTTCTTCTTCTCTAATCGGTCTTGAAAGTAAAGACTTGAGTGGGGTTTGAACTCACCATCTCCCGATCATGTGGCAGCGTTCTAACGCACTGCGCCACTGGTTCCAGACAATTCAACTGCTTTTTTGTTGGTTTTCTTCTTCTGAAATCGGTCTTGAAAGTAAAGACTTGAGTGGGGTTTGAACTCACCATCTCCCGATCATTTGGCAGTGTCCTAACACACTGCGCCACTGGTTCCAGACAATTCAACTGCTTTTTTGTTGGTTTTCTTCTTCTGAAATTGGTCTTGAAAGTAAAGACTTTGGTGTTTGAACTCACCATCTCCCGATCATGTGGCAGCATTCTAACACACTGCGCCACTGGTTCCAGACAATTAACACTGCTGGTTGGTTTTCTTCTTCTGAAATCGGTCTTGAAAGTAAAGACTTGAGTGGGGTTTGAACTCACCATCTCCCGATAATTTGGCAACGTCCTAACACACTGCGCCACTGGTACCAGACAATTCAACTGCTTTTTTGTTGGTTTTCTTCTTCTGAAATCGGTCTTGAAAGTAAAGACTTGAGTGGGGTTTGAACTCACCATCTCCCGATCATGTGGGAGGGTTCTATCACACTGCGCCACTGGTTCCAGACAATTCACGCTGCTTTTTTGTTGGTTTTCTTCATCTGAAATCGGTCTTGAAAGTAAAGACTTGAGTGGGGTTTGAACTCACCATCTCCCGATCATGTGGCAGTGTCATAACACACTGCGCCACTGGTTCCAGACAATTCAACTGCTTTTTTGTTTGTTTTCTTCTTCTGAAATCGGTCTTGAAAGTAAAGACTTGAGTGGGGTTTGAACTCCTCATCTCCCGATCATGTGGGAGCGTTCTAACACACTGCGCCACTGGTTCCAGACAATTCACACTGCTTTTTTGTTGGTTTTCTTCTTCTGAAATTGGTCTTGAAAGTAAAGACTTGAGTGGGGTTTGAACTCACCATCTCCCGATCATGTGGGAGCGTTCTAACACACTGCTCCACTGGTTCAAGATAATTCACACTGCTTTTGTGTTGCTTTTCTTCTTCTGAAATCGGTCTTGAAAGTAAAGACTTGAGTGGGGTTTGAACTCACCATTTCCCGATCATGTGGCAGCGTTCTAACACACTGCGCCACTGGTTCCAGACAAATCACACTGCTTTTGTTTTGCTTTTCTTCTTCTGAAATCAGTCTTGAAAGTAAAGACTTGAGTGGGGTTTGAACTCACCATCTCCCTATCATGTGGCAGGGTTCTAACACACTGCGCCACTGGTTCCAGACAATTCCCACTGCTTTCTTGTTTGTTTGGTTCTGGTACTATATGGTAACCAATCTGGTACCAGACAACTAGGGTTAGGGTTAGGGTTAGGGTTATGGCTAGTGTCCGTTGGGGGGTAATTGGGTGATTTAACATGGAGTTGATGAGAAACCGTGAAACACCCAACCCCCCCTCAACAAAATCCGGGATGCCTTCAACTTGATAAGAAAACGGATTAATGGGATTGATATGCCTTTGAATGTGTTGGTTGATAGGTCGTTGGTTTTCTTCTTCTCTAATCGGTCTTGAAAGTAAAGACTTGAGTGGGGTTTGAACTCACCATCTCCCGATCATGTGGCAGCGTTCTAACGCACTGCGCCACTGGTTCCAGACAATTCAACTGCTTTTTTGTTGGTTTTCTTCTTCTGAAATCGGTCTTGAAAGTAAAGACTTGAGTGGGGTTTGAACTCACCATCTCCCGATCATTTGGCAACGTCCTAACACACTGCGCCACTGGTACCAGACAATTCAACTGCTTTTTTGTTGGTTTTCTTCTTCTGAAATCGGTCTTGAAAGTAAAGACTTGAGTGGGGTTTGAACTCACCATCTCCCGATCATGTGGGAGGGTTCTATCACACTGCGCCACTGGTTCCAGACAATTCACGCTGGTTTTTTGTTGGTTTTCTTCATCTGAAATCGGTCTTGAAAGTAAAGACTTGAGTGGGGTTTGAACTCACCATCTCCCGATCATGTGGCAGTGTCATAACACACTGCGCCACTGGTTCCAGACAATTCAACTGCTTTTTTGTTTGTTTTCTTCTTCTGAAATCGGTCTTGAAAGTAAAGACTTGCATGGGGTTTGAACTCACCATCTCCCGATCATGTGGCAGCGTCCTAACACACTGCACCACTGGTTCCAGACAATTCAACTGCTTTTTTGTTGGTTTTCTTCTTCTGAAATCGGTCTTGAAAGTAAAGACTTGCATGGGGTTTGAACTCACCATCTCCCGATCATGTGGCAGCGTCCTAACACACTGCACCACTGGTTCCAGACAATTCAACTGCTTTTTTGTTGGTTTTCTTCTTCTGAAATCGGTCTTGAAAGTAAAGACTTGAGTGGGGTTTGAACTCACCATCTCCCGATCATTTGGCAACTTCCTAACACACTGCGCCACTGGTTCCAGACAATTCAACTGCTTTTTTGTTGGTTTTCTTCTTCTGAAATCGGTCTTGAAAGTAAAGACTTGAGTGGGGTTTGAACTCACCATCTCCCGATCATGTGGGAGGGTTCTATCACACTGCGCCACTGGTTCCAGACAATTCACGCTGCTTTTTTGTTGGTTTTCTTCATCTGAAATCGGTCTTGAATGTAAAGACGTGAGTGGGATTTGAACTCACCATCTCCCGATCATGTGGCAGTGTCATAACACACTGCGCCACTGGTTCCCGACAATTCAACTGCTTTTTTGTTGGTTTTCTTCATCTGAAATCTTCTGAAATTGGTCTTGAAAGTAAAGACTTGAGTGGTGTTTGAACTCACCATCTCCCGATCATGTGGCAGCGTCCTAACACACTGAACCACTGGTTCCAGACAATTCAACTGCTTTTTTGTTGGTTTTCTTCTTCTGAAATCGGTCTTGAAAGTAAAGACTTGAGTGGGGTTTGAACTCACCATCACCCGATCATGTGGCAGCGTCCTAACACACTGCGCCACTGGTTCCAGACAATTCAACTGCTTTTCTGTTGGTTTTCTTCTTCTGAAATCGGTCTTGAAAGTAAAGACTTGCATGGGGTTTGAACTCACCATCTCCCGATCACGTGGCAGCGTCCTAACACACTGCACTACTGGTTCCAGACAATACAACTGCTTTTTTGTTGGTTTTCTTCTTCTGAAATCGGTCTTGAAAGTAAAGACTTGAGTGGGGTTTGAACTCACCATCTCCCGATCATTTGGCAGTGTCCTAACACACTGCGCCACTGGTTCCAGACAATTCAACTGCTTTTTTGTTGGTTTTCTTCTTCTGAAATTGGTCTTGAAAGTAAAGACTTTGGTGTTTGAACTCACCATCTCCCGATCATGTGGCAGCATTCTAACACACTGCGCCACTGGTTCCAGACAATTAACACTGCTTTTTTGTTGGTTTTCTTCATCTGAAATCGGTGTTGAAAGTAAAGACTTGAGTGGAGTTTGAACTCATCATCTCCCGATCATGTGGGAGCGTTCTAACACACTGCGCCACTGGTTCCAGACAATTCACACTGCTTTTTTGTTGGTTTTCTTCTTCTGAAATTGGTCTTGAAAGTAAAGACTTGAGTGGTCTTTGAACTCACCATCTCACGATCATGTGGCAGCGTTCTAACACACTGCACCACTGGTTCCAGACAACTAACACTGCTTTCTTGTTTGTTTTGTTCTGGTACTATATGGTAACCAATCTGGTACCAGACAACTAGGGTTAGGGTTAGGGTTAGGGTTAGGGTTAGGGTTATGGTTATGGTTATGGTTATGGTTATGGTTATGGCTAGTGTCCGTTGGGGGGTAATTGGGTGATTTAACATGGAGTTGAGGAGAAACCGTGAAACACCCAACCCACCCTCAACAAAATCCGGGATGCCTTCAACTTGATAAGAAAACGGATTAATGGGATTGATAATCCTTTGAATGTGTTGGTTGATAGGTCGTTGGTTTTCTTCTTCTGAAATCGGTCTTGAAAGTAAAGACTTGAGAGGGGTTTGAACTCACCATCTCCCGATCATGTGGCAGTGTCCTAAAACACTGCGCCACTGGTTCCAGAAAATTCAACTGCTTTTTTGTTGGTTTTCTTCTTCTGAAATCGGTCTTGAAAGTAAAGACTTGAGTGGGATTTGAACTCACCATCTCCCGATCATGTGGGAGCATTCTAACACACTGCTCCACTGGTTCAAGATAATTCACACTGCTTTTGTGTTGCTTTTCTTCTTCTGAAATCGGTCTTGAAAGTAAAGACTTGAGTGGGGTTTGAACTCACCATTTCCCGATCATGTGGCAGCGTTATAACACACTGCGCCACTGGTTCCAGACAAATCACACTGCTTTTGTTTTGCTTTTCTTCTTCTGAAATCAGTCTTGAAAGTAAAGACTTCAGTGGGGTTTGAACTCACCATCTCCCTATCATGTGGCAGCGTTCTAACACACTGCGCCACTGGTTCCAGACAATTCCCACTGCTTTCTTGTTTGTTTGGTTCTGGTACTATATGGTAACCAATCTGGTACCAGACAACTAGGGTTAGGGTTAGGGTTAGGGTTATGGCTAGTGTCCGTTGGGGGGTAATTGGGTGATTTAACATGGAGTTGATGAGAAACCGTGAAACACCCAACCCCCCCTCAACAAAATCTGGGATGCCTTCAACTTGATAAGAAAACGGATTAATGGGATTGATATGCCTTTGAATGTGTTGGTTGATAGGTCGTTGGTTTTCTTCTTCTCTAATCGGTCTTGAAAGTAAAGACTTGAGTGGGGTTTGAACTCACCATCTCCCGATCATGTGGCAGCGTTCTAACGCACTGCGCCACTGGTTCCAGACAATTCAACTGCTTTTTTGTTGGTTTTCTTCTTCTGAAATCGGTCTTGAAAGTAAAGACTTGAGTGGGGTTTGAACTCACCATCTCCCGATCATTTGGCAACGTCCTAACACACTGCGCCACTGGTACCAGACAATTCAACTGCTTTTTTGTTGGTTTTCTTCTTCTGAAATCGGTCTTGAAAGTAAAGACTTGAGTGGGGTTTGAACTCACCATCTCCCGATCATGTGGGAGGGTTCTATCACACTGCGCCACTGGTTCCAGACAATTCACGCTGCTTTTTTGTTGGTTTTCTTCATCTGAAATCGGTCTTGAAAGTAAAGACTTGAGTGGGGTTTGAACTCACCATCTCCCGATCATGTGGCAGTGTCATAACACACTGCGCCACTGGTTCCAGACAATTCAACTGCTTTTTTGTTTGTTTTCTTCTTCTGAAATCGGTCTTGAAAGTAAAGACTTGAGTGGGGTTTGAACTCCTCATCTCCCGATCATGTGGGAGCATTCTAACACACTGCGCCACTGGTTCCAGACAATTCACACTGCTTTTTTGTTGGTTTTCTTCTTCTGAAATTGGTCTTGAAAGTAAAGACTTGAGTGGGGTTTGAACTCACCATCTCCCGATCATGTGGGAGCGTTCTAACACACTGCTCCACTGGTTCAAGATAATTCACACTGCTTTTGTGTTGCTTTTCTTCTTCTGAAATCGGTCTTGAAAGTAAAGACTTGAGTGGGGGTTGAACTCACCATTTCCCGATCATGTGGCAGCGTTCTAACACACTGCGCCACTGGTTCCAGACAAATCACACTGCTTTTGTTTTGCTTTTCTTCTTCTGAAATCAGTCTTGAAAGTAAAGACTTGAGTGGGGTTTGAACTCACCATCTCCCTATCATGTGGCAGCGTTCTAACACACTGCGCCACTGGTTCCAGACAATTCCCACTGCTTTCTTGTTTGTTTGGTTCTGGTACTATATGGTAACCAATCTGGTACCAGACAACTAGGGTTAGGGTTAGGGTTAGGGTTATGGCTAGTTGATGAGAAACCGTGAAACACCCAACCCCCCCTCAACAAAATCCGGGATGCCTTCAACTTGATAAGAAAACGGATTAATGGGATTGATATGCCTTTGAATGTGTTGGTTGATAGGTCGTTGGTTTTCTTCTTCTCTAATCGGTCTTGAAAGTAAAGACTTGAGTGGGGTTTGAACTCACCATCTCCCGATCATGTGGCAGCGTTCTAACGCACTGCGCCACTGGTTCCAGACAATTCAACTGCTTTTTTGTTGGTTTTCTTCTTCTGAAATCGGTCTTGAAAGTAAAGACTTGAGTGGGGTTTGAACTCACCATCTCCCGATCATTTGGCAACTTCCTAACACACTGCACCACTGGTTCCAGACAATTCAACTGCTTTTTTGTTGGTTTTCTTCTTCTGAAATCGGTCTTGAAAGTAAAGACTTGCATGGGGTTTGAACTCACCATCTCCCGATCATGTGGCAGCGTCCTAACACACTGCACCACTGGTTCCAGACAATTCAACTGCTTTTTTGTTGGTTTTCTTCTTCTGAAATCGGTCTTGAAAGTAAAGACTTGAGTGGGGTTTGAACTCACCATCTCCCGATCATTTGGCAACTTCCTAACACACTGCGCCACTGGTTCCAGACAATTCAACTGCTTTTTTGTTGGTTTTCTTCTTCTGAAATCGGTCTTGAAAGTAAAGACTTGAGTGGGGTTTGAACTCACCATCTCCCGATCATGTGGGAGGGTTCTATCACACTGCGCCACTGGTTCCAGACAATTCACGCTGCTTTTTTGTTGGTTTTCTTCATCTGAAATCGGTCTTGAATGTAAAGACGTGAGTGGGATTTGAACTCACCATCTCCCGATCATGTGGCAGTGTCATAAAACACTGCGCCACTGGTTCCCGACAATTCAACTGCTTTTTTGTTGGTTTTCTTCATCTGAAATCTTCTGAAATTGGTCTTGAAAGTAAAGACTTGAGTGGTGTTTGAACTCACCATCTCCCGATCATGTGGCAGCGTCCTAACACACTGAACCACTGGTTCCAGACAATTCGACTGCTTTTTTGTTGGTTTTCTTCTTCTGAAATCGGTCTTGAAAGTAAAGACTTGAGTGGGGTTTGAACTCACCATCACCCGATCATGTGGCAGCGTCCTAACACACTGCGCCACTGGTTCCAGACAATTCAACTGCTTTTCTGTTGGTTTTCTTCTTCTGAAATCGGTCTTGAAAGTAAAGACTTGCATGGGGTTTGAACTCACCATCTCCCGATCACGTGGCAGCGTCCTAACACACTGCACTACTGGTTCCAGACAATACAACTGCTTTTTTGTTGGTTTTCTTCTTCTGAAATCGGTCTTGAAAGTAAAGACTTGAGTGGGGTTTGAACTCACCATCTCCCGATCATTTGGCAGTGTCCTAACACACTGCGCCACTGGTTCCAGACAATTCAACTGCTTTTTTGTTGGTTTTCTTCTTCTGAAATTGGTCTTGAAAGTAAAGACTTTGGTGTTTGAACTCACCATCTCCCGATCATGTGGCAGCATTCTAACACACTGCGCCACTGGTTCCAGACAATTAACACTGCTTTTTTGTTGGTTTTCTTCATCTGAAATCGGTGTTGAAAGTAAAGACTTGAGTGGAGTTTGAACTCATCATCTCCCGATCATGTGGGAGCGTTCTAACACACTGCGCCACTGGTTCCAGACAATTCACACTGCTTTTTTGTTGGTTTTCTTCTTCTGAAATTGGTCTTGAAAGTAAAGACTTGAGTGGTCTTTGAACTCACCATCTCACGATCATGTGGCAGCGTTCTAACACACTGCGCCACTGGTTCCAGACAACTAACACTGCTTTCTTGTTTGTTTTGTTCTGGTACTATATGGTAACCAATCTGGTACCAGACAACTAGGGTTAGGGTTAGGGTTAGGGTTAGGGTTATGGTTATGGTTATGGTTATGGTTATGGCTAGTGTCCGTTGGGGGGTAATTGGGTGATTTAACATGGAGTTGAGGAGAAACCGTGAAACACCCAACCCACCCTCAACAAAATCCGGGATGCCTTCAACTTGATAAGAAAACGGATTAATGGGATTGATAATCCTTTGAATGTGTTGGTTGATAGGTCGTTGGTTTTCTTCTTCTGAAATCGGTCTTGAAAGTAAAGACTTGAGAGGGGTTTGAACTCACCATCTCCCGATCATGTGGCAGTGTCCTAAAACACTGCGCCACTGGTTCCAGACAATTCAACTGCTTTTTTGTTGGTTTTCTTCTTCTGAAATCGGTCTTGAAAGTAAAGACTTGAGTGGGATTTGAACTCACCATCTCCCGATCATGTGGGAGCGTTCTAACACACTGCTCCACTGGTTCAAGATAATTCACACTGCTTTTGTGTTGCTTTTCTTCTTCTGAAATCGGTCTTGAAAGTAAAGACTTGAGTGGGGTTTGAACTCACCATTTCCCGATCATGTGGCAGCGTTATAACACACTGCGCCACTGGTTCCAGACAAATCACACTGCTTTTGTTTTGCTTTTCTTCTTCTGAAATCAGTCTTGAAAGTAAAGACTTCAGTGGGGTTTGAACTCACCATCTCCCTATCATGTGGCAGCGTTCTAACACACTGCGCCACTGGTTCCAGACAATTCCCACTGCTTTCTTGTTTGTTTGGTTCTGGTACTATATGGTAACCAATCTGGTACCAGACAACTAGGGTTAGGGTTAGGGTTAGGGTTATGGCTAGTGTCCGTTGGGGGGTAATTGGGTGATTTAACATGGAGTTGATGAGAAACCGTGAAACACCCAACCCCCCCTCAACAAAATCCGGGATGCCTTCAACTTGATAAGAAAACGGATTAATGGGATTGATATGCCTTTGAATGTGTTGGTTGATAGGTCGTTGGTTTTCTTCTTCTCTAATCGGTCTTGAAAGTAAAGACTTGAGTGGGGTTTGAACTCACCATCTCCCGATCATGTGGCAGCGTTCTAACGCACTGCGCCACTGGTTCCAGACAATTCAACTGCTTTTTTGTTGGTTTTCTTCTTCTGAAATCGGTCTTGAAAGTAAAGACTTGAGTGGGGTTTGAACTCACCATCTCCCGATCATTTGGCAACGTCCTAACACACTGCGCCACTGGTACCAGACAATTCAACTGCTTTTTTGTTGGTTTTCTTCTTCTGAAATCGGTCTTGAAAGTAAAGACTTGAGTGGGGTTTGAACTCACCATCTCCCGATCATGTGGGAGGGTTCTATCACACTGCGCCACTGGTTCCAGACAATTCACGCTGCTTTTTTGTTGGTTTTCTTCATCTGAAATCGGTCTTGAAAGTAAAGACTTGAGTGGGGTTTGAACTCACCATCTCCCGATCATGTGGCAGTGTCATAACACACTGCGCCACTGGTTCCAGACAATTCAACTGCTTTTTTGTTTGTTTTCTTCTTCTGAAATCGGTCTTGAAAGTAAAGACTTGAGTGGGGTTTGAACTCCTCATCTCCCGATCATGTGGGAGCATTCTAACACACTGCGCCACTGGTTCCAGACAATTCACACTGCTTTTTTGTTGGTTTTCTTCTTCTGAAATTGGTCTTGAAAGTAAAGACTTGAGTGGGGTTTGAACTCACCATCTCCCGATCATGTGGGAGCGTTCTAACACACTGCTCCACTGGTTCAAGATAATTCACACTGCTTTTGTGTTGCTTTTCTTCTTCTGAAATCGGTCTTGAAAGTAAAGACTTGAGTGGGGGTTGAACTCACCATTTCCCGATCATGTGGCAGCGTTCTAACACACTGCGCCACTGGTTCCAGACAAATCACACTGCTTTTGTTTTGCTTTTCTTCTTCTGAAATCAGTCTTGAAAGTAAAGACTTGAGTGGGGTTTGAACTCACCATCTCCCTATCATGTGGCAGCGTTCTAACACACTGCGCCACTGGTTCCAGACAATTCCCACTGCTTTCTTGTTTGTTTGGTTCTGGTACTATATGGTAACCAATCTGGTACCAGACAACTAGGGTTAGGGTTAGGGTTAGGGTTATGGCTAGTGTCCGTTGGGGGGTAATTGGGTGATTTAACATGGAGTTGATGAGAAACCGTGAAACACCCAACCCCCCCTCAACAAAATCCGGGATGCCTTCAACTTGATAAGAAAACGGATTAATGGGATTGATATGCCTTTGAATGTGTTGGTTGATAGGTCGTTGGTTTTCTTCTTCTCTAATCGGTCTTGAAAGTAAAGACTTCAGTGGGGTTTGAACTCACCATCTCCCGATCATGTGGCAGCGTTCTAACGCACTGCGCCACTGGTTCCAGACAATTCAACTGCTTTTTTGTTGGTTTTCTTCTTCTGAAATCGGTCTTGAAAGTAAAGACTTGAGTGGGGTTTGAACTCACCATCTCCCGATCATTTGGCAACGTCCTAACACACTGCGCCACTGGTACCAGACAATTCAACTGCTTTTTTGTTGGTTTTCTTCTTCTGAAATCGGTCTTGAAAGTAAAGACTTGAGTGGGGTTTGAACTCACCATCTCCCGATCATGTGGGAGGGTTCTATCACACTGCGCCACTGGTTCCAGACAATTCACACTGGTTTTTTGTTGGTTTTCTTCATCTGAAATCGGTCTTGAAAGTAAAGACTTGAGTGGGGTTTGAACTCACCATCTCCCGATCATGTGGCAGTGTCATAACACACTGCGCCACTGGTTCCAGACAATTCAACTGCTTTTTTGTTTGTTTTCTTCTTCTGAAATCGGTCTTGAAAGTAAAGACTTGAGTGGGGTTTGAACTCCTCATCTCCCGATCATGTGGGAGCGTTCTAACACACTGCGCCACTGGTTCCAGACAATTCACACTGCTTTTTTGTTGGTTTTCTTCTTCTGAAATTGGTCTTGAAAGTAAAGACTTGAGTGGGGTTTGAACTCACCATCTCCCGATCATTTGGCAGCGTCCTAACACACTGCGCCACTTGTTCCAGATAATTCAACTGCTTTTTTGTTGGTTTTCTTCTTCTGAAATCGGTCTTGAAAGTAAAGACTTGAGTGGGGTTTGAACTCACCATCTCCCGATCATGTGGGAGGGTTCTATCACACTGCGCCACTGGTTCCAGACAATTCACGCCGCTTTTTTGTTGGTTTTCTTCATCTGAAATCGGTCTTGAAAGTAAAGACTTGAGTGGAGTTTGAACTCACCATCTCCCGATCATGTGGCAGTGTCATAACACACTGCGCCACTGGTTCCAGACAATTCAACTGCTTTTTTGTTTGTTTTCTTCTTCTGAAATCGGTCTTGAAAGTAAAGACTTGAGTGGGGTTTGAACTCCTCATCTCCCGATCATGTGGGAGCGTTCTAACACACTGCGCCACTGGTTCCAGACAATTCACACTGCTTTTTTGTTGGTTTTCTTCTTCTGAAATTGGTCTTGAAAGTAAAGACTTGAGTGGGGTTTGAACTCACCATCTCCCGATCATTTGGCAGCGTCCTAACACACTGCGCCACTTGTTCCAGATAATTCAACTGCTTTTTTGTTGGTTTTCTTCTTCTGAAATCGGTCTTGAAAGTAAAGACTTGAGTGGGGTTTGAACTCACCATCTCCCGATCATGTGGGAGGGTTCTATCACACTGCGCCACTGGTTCCAGACAATTCACGCCGCTTTTTTGTTGGTTTTCTTCATCTGAAATCGGTCTTGAAAGTAAAGACTTGAGTGGAGTTTGAACTCACCATCTCCCGATCATGTGGCAGTGTCATAACACACTGCGCCACTGGTTCCAGACAATTGACACTGCTTTTTTGTTGGTTTTCTTCTTCTGAAATTGGTCTTGAAAGTAAAGACTTGAGTGGTGTTTGAACTCACCATCTCCCGATCATGTGGCAGTGTTCTAACACACTGCGCCACTGGTTCCAGACAATTAACACTGCTTTCTTGTTTGTTTTGTTCTGGTACTATATGGTAACCAATCTGGTACCAGACAACTAGGGTTAGGGTTAGGGTTAGGGTTAGGGTTAGGGTTATGGCTAGTGTCCGTTGGGGAGTAATTGGGTGATTTAACATGGAGTTGATGAGAAACCGTGAAACACCCAACCCACCCTCAACAAAATCCGGGATGCCTTCAACTTGATAAGAAAACGGATTAATGGGATTGATATGCCTTTGAATGTGTTGGTTTTCTTCTTCTCTAATCGGTCTTGAAAGTAAAGACTTGAGTGGGGTTTGAACTCACCATCTCCCGATCATGTGGTAGCGTTCTAACACACTGTGCCACTGGTTCCAGACAATTCAACTGCTTTTTTGTTGGTTTTCTTCTTCTGAAATCGGTCTTGAAAGTAAAGACTTGAGTGGGGTTTGAACTCACCATCTCCCGATCATTTGGCAACGTCCTAACAAAATGCGCCACTGGTACCAGACAATTCAACTGCTTTTTTGTTGGTTTTCTTCTTCTGAAATCGGTCTTGAAAGTAAAGACTTGAGTGGGGTTTGAACTCACCATCTCCCGATCATGTGGGAGGGTTCTATAACACTGCGCCACTGGTTCCAGACAATTCACACTGCTTTTGTGTTGCTTTTCTTCTTCTGAAATCGGTCTTGAAAGTAAAGACTTGAGTGGGGTTTGAACTCACCATTTCCCGATCATGTGGCAGCGTTCTAACACACTGCGCCACTGGTTCCAGACAAATCACACTGCTTTTGTTTTGCTTTTCTTCTTCTGAAATCAGTCTTGAAAGTAAAGACTTGAGTGGGGTTTGAACTCACCATCTCCCTATCATGTGGCAGCGTTCTAACACACTGCGCCACTGGTTCCAGACAATTCCCACTGCTTTCTTGTTTGTTTGGTTCTGGTACTATATGGTAACCAATCTGGTACCAGACAACTAGGGTTAGGGTTAGGGTTAGGGTTATGGCTAGTGTCCGTTGGGGGGTAATTGGGTGATTTAACATGGAGTTGATGAGAAACCGTGAAACACCCAACCCCCCCTCAACAAAATCCGGGATGCCTTCAACTTGATAAGAAAAAGGATTAATGGGATTGATATGCCTTTGAATGTGTTGGTTGATAGGTCGTTGGTTTTCTTCTTCTCTAATCGGTCTTGAAAGTAAAGACTTGAGTGGGGTTTGAACTCACCATCTCCCGATCATGTGGCAGCGTTCTAACGCACTGCGCCACTGGTTCCAGACAATTCAACTGCTTTTTTGTTGGTTTTCTTCTTCTGAAATCGGTCTTGAAAGTAAAGACTTGAGTGGGGTTTGAACTCACCATCTCCCGATCATTTGGCAACGTCCTAACACACTGCGCCACTGGTACCAGACAATTCAACTGCTTTTTTGTTGGTTTTCTTCTTCTGAAATCGGTCTTGAAAGTAAAGACTTGAGTGGGGTTTGAACTCACCATCTCCCGATCATGTGGCAGTGTCATAACACACTGCGCCACTGGTTCCAGACAATTCAACTGCTTTTTTGTTTGTTTTCTTCTTCTGAAATCGGTCTTGAAAGTAAAGACTTGAGTGGGGTTTGAACTCCTCATCTCCCGATCATGTGGGAGCGTTCTAACACACTGCGCCACTGGTTCCAGACAATTCACACTGCTTTTTTGTTGGTTTTCTTCTTCTGAAATTGGTCTTGAAAGTAAAGACTTGAGTGGGGTTTGAACTCACCATCTCCCGATCATGTGGGAGCGTTCTAACACACTGCTCCACTGGTTCAAGATAATTCACACTGCTTTTGTGTTGCTTTTCTTCTTCTGAAATCGGTCTTGAAAGTAAAGACTTGAGTGGGGTTTGAACTCACCATTTCCCGATCATGTGGCAGCGTTCTAACACACTGCGCCACTGGTTCCAGACAAATCACACTGCTTTTGTTTTGCTTTTCTTCTTCTGAAATCAGTCTTGAAAGTAAAGACTTGAGTGGGGTTTGAACTCACCATCTCCCTATCATGTGGCAGCGTTCTAACACACTGCGCCACTGGTTCCAGACAATTCCCACTGCTTTCTTGTTTGTTTGGTTCTGGTACTATATGGTAACCAATCTGGTACCAGACAACTAGGGTTAGAGTTAGGGTTAGGGTTATGGCTAGTGTCCGTTGGGGGGTAATTGGGTGATTTAACATGGAGTTGATGAGAAACCGTGAAACACCCAACCCCCCCTCAACAAAGTCCGGGATGCCTTCAACTTGATAAGAAAACGGATTAATGGGATTGATATGCCTTTGAATGTGTTGGTTGATAGGTCGTTGGTTTTCTTCTTCTCTAATCGGTCTTGAAAGTAAAGACTTGAGTGGGGTTTGAACTCACCATCTCCCGATCATGTGGCAGCGTTCTAACGCACTGCGCCACTGGTTCCAGACAATTCAACTGCTTTTTTGTTGGTTTTCTTCTTCTGAAATCGGTCTTGAAAGTAAAGACTTGAGTGGGGTTTGAACTCACCATCTCCCGATCATTTGGCAACGTCCTAACACACTGCGCCACTGGTACCAGACAATTCAACTGCTTTTTTGTTGGTTTTCTTCTTCTGAAATCGGTCTTGAAAGTAAAGACTTGAGTGGGGTTTGAACTCACCATCTCCCGATCATGTGGGAGGGTTCTATCACACTGCGCCACTGGTTCCAGACAATTCACGCTGGTTTTTTGTTGGTTTTCTTCATCTGAAATCGGTCTTGAAAGTAAAGACTTGAGTGGGGTTTGAACTCACCATCTCCCGATCATGTGGCAGTGTCATAACACACTGCGCCACTGGTTCCAGACAATTCAACTGCTTTTTTGTTTGTTTTCTTCTTCTGAAATCGGTCTTGAAAGTAAAGACTTGAGTGGGGTTTGAACTCCTCATCTCCTGATCATGTGGGAGCGTTCTAACACACTGCGCCACTGGTTCCAGACAATTCACACTGCTTTCTTGTTGGTTTTCTTCTTCTGAAATTGGTCTTGAAAGTAAAGACTTGAGTGGGGTTTGAACTCACCATCTCCCGATCATTTGGCAGCGTCCTAACACACTGCGCCACTTGTTCCAGATAATTCAACTGCTTTTTTGTTGGTTTTCTTCTTCTGAAATCGGTCTTGAAAGTAAAGACTTGAGTGGGGTTTGAACTCACCATCTCCCGATCATGTGGGAGGGTTCTATCACACTGCGCCACTGGTTCCAGACAATTCACGCCGCTTTTTTGTTGGTTTTCTTCATCTGAAATCGGTCTTGAAAGTAAAGACTTGCGTGGAGTTTGAACTCACCATCTCCCGATCATGTGGCAGTGTCATAACACACTGCGCCACTGGTTCCAGACAATTGACACTGCTTTTTTGTTGGTTTTCTTCTTCTGAAATTGGTCTTGAAAGTAAAGACTTGAGTGGTGTTTGAACTCACCATCTCCCGATCATGTGGCAGCGTTCTAACACACTGCGCCACTGGTTCCAGACAATTAACACTGCTTTCTTGTTTGTTTTGTTCTGGTACTATATGGTAACCAATCTGGTACCAGACAACTAGGGTTAGGGTTAGGGTTAGGGTTAGGGTTAGGGTTATGGCTAGTGTCCGTTGGGGAGTAATTGGGTGATTTAACATGGAGTTGATGAGAAACCGTGAAACACCCAACCCACCCTCAACAAAATCCGGGATGCCTTCAACTTGATAAGAAAACGGATTAATGGGATTGATATGCCTTTGAATGTGTTGGTTTTCTTCTTCTCTAATCGGTCTTGAAAGTAAAGACTTGAGTGGGGTTTGAACTCACCATCTCCCGATCATGTGGTAGCGTTCTAACACACTGTGCCACTGGTTCCAGACAATTCAACTGCTTTTTTGTTGGTTTTCTTCTTCTGAAATCGGTCTTGAAAGTAAAGACTTGAGTGGGGTTTGAACTCACCATCTCCCGATCATTTGGCAACGTCCTAACACACTGCGCCACTGGTACCAGACAATTCAACTGCTTTTTTGTTGGTTTTCTTCTTCTGAAATCGGTCTTGAAAGTAAAGACTTGAGTGGGGTTTGAACTCACCATCTCCCGATCATTTGGCAACGTCCTAACACACTGCGCCACTGGTACCAGACAATTCAACTGCTTTTTTGTTGGTTTTCTTCTTCTGAAATCGGTCTTGAAAGTAAAGACTTGAGTGGGGTTTGAACTCACCATCTCCCGATCATGTGGGAGGGTTCTATAACACTGCGCCACTGGTTCCAGACAATTCACACTGCTTTTGTGTTGCTTTTCTTCTTCTGAAATCGGTCTTGAAAGTAAAGACTTGAGTGGGGTTTGAACTCACCATTTCCCGATCATGTGGCAGCGTTCTAACACACTGCGCCACTGGTTCCAGACAAATCACACTGCTTTTGTTTTGCTTTTCTTCTTCTGAAATCAGTCTTGAAAGTAAAGACTTGAGTGGGGTTTGAACTCACCATCTCCCTATCATGTGGCAGCGTTCTAACACACTGCGCCACTGGTTCCAGACAATTCCCACTGCTTTCTTGTTTGTTTGGTTCTGGTACTATATGGTAACCAATCTGGTACCAGACAACTAGGGTTAGGGTTAGGGTTATGGCTAGTGTCCGTTGGGGGGTAATTGGGTGATTTAACATGGAGTTGATGAGAAACCGTGAAACACCCAACCCCCCCTCAACAAAATCCGGGATGCCTTCAACTTGATAAGAAAACGGATTAATGGGATTGATATGCCTTTGAATGTGTTGGTTGATAGGTCGTTGGTTTTCTTCTTCTCTAATCGGTCTTGAAAGTAAAGACTTGAGTGGGGATTGAACTCACCATCTCCCGATCATGTGGCAGCGTTCTAACGCACTGCGCCACTGGTTCCAGACAATTCAACTGCTTTTTTGTTGGTTTTCTTCTTCTGAAATCGGTCTTGAAAGTAAAGACTTGAGTGGGGTTTGAACTCACCATCTCCCGATCATTTGGCAACGTTGTCTTTCAGGAAATCAGTGTGCAAAGCAAAGTGTCACAGTTATGCCTAATGTGGGATTTGAACCCTGGACCTGTGGCTCCCAAGGACAGCCTCTCATCACACTGAGCTAACTGATGGTTACTACAACACAGCTTTACTGTGCTACTTGATGTCAGTGTGGAAAGCAAAGTGTCACAGTAAAGACTGGGGTGGGATTGCACCCTGGACCTTTATTTTTTTGTTTAAACTTGAGTGGGGTTTGAACCCACCATCTCCTGATCATGTGGCAGCGTCCTAACACACTGAGCCACTGGGTCCAGACAATTCACCCTGCTTTTTTGTTGGTTTTCTTCTTCTGAAATCGGTCTTGAAAGTAAAGACTTGAGTGGGGTTTGAACTCACCATCTCCCGATCATGTGGCAGCGTCCTAACACACTGCGCCACTGGTTCCAGACAATTCAACTGCTTTTTTGTTGGTTTTCTTCTTCTGAAATCGGTCTTGAAAGTAAAGACTTGCATGGGGTTTGAACTCACCATCTCCCGATCATGTGGCAGCGTCCTAACACACTGCGCCATTGGTTCCAGACAATTCAACTGCTTTTTTGTTGGTTTTCTTCTTCTGAAATCGGTCTTGAAAGTAAAGACTTGCATGGGGTTTGAACTCACCATCTCCCGATCATGTGGCAGCGTCCTAACACACTGCACCACTGGTTCCAGACAATTCAACTGCTTTTTTGTTGGTTTTCTTCTTCTGAAATCGGTCTTGAAAGTAAAGACTTGAGTGGGGTTTGAACTCACCATCTCCCGATCATTTGGCAACTTCCTAACACACTGCGCCACTGGTTCCAGACAATTCAACTGCTTTTTTGTTGGTTTTCTTCTTCTGAAATCGGTCTTGAAAGTAAAGACTTGAGTGGGGTTTGAACTCACCATCTCCCGATCATGTGGCAGCGTCCTAACACACTGCACTACTGGTTCCAGACAATACAACTGCTTTTTTGTTGGTTTTCTTCTTCTGAAATCGGTCTTGAAAGTAAAGACTTGAGTCGGGTTTGAACTCACCATCTCCCGATCATTTGGCAGTGTCCTAACACACTGCGCCACTGGTTCCAGACAATTCAACTGCTTTTTTGTTGGTTTTCTTCTTCTGAAATTGGTCTTGAAAGTAAAGACTTTGGTGTTTGAACTCACCATCTCCCGATCATGTGGCAGCATTCTAACACACTGCGCCACTGGTTCCAGACAATTAACACTGCTTTTTTGTTGGTTTTCTTCATCTGAAATCGGTGTTGAAAGTAAAGACTTGAGTGGAGTTTGAACTCATCATCTCCCGATCATGTGGGAGCGTTCTAACACACTGCGCCACTGGTTCCAGGCAATTCACACTGCTTTTTTGTTGGTTTTCTTCTTCTGAAATTGGTCTTGAAAGTAAAGACTTGAGTGGTCTTTGAACTCACCATCTCACGATCATGTGGCAGCGTTCTAACACACTGCGCCACTGGTTCCAGACAACTAACACTGCTTTCTTGTTTGTTTTGTTCTGGTACTATATGGTAACCAATCTGGTACCAGACAACTAGGGTTAGGGTTAGGGTTAGGGTTAGGGTTATGGTTATGGTTATGGTTATGGTTATGGTTATGACTAGTGTCCGTTGGGGGGTAATTGGGTGATTTAACATGGAGTTGAGGAGAAACCGTGAAACACCCAACCCACCCTCAACAAAATCCTGGGATGCCTTCAACTTGATAAGAAAACGGATTAATGGGATTGATAATCCTTTGAATGTGTTGGTTGATAGGTCGTTGGTTTTCTTCTTCTGAAATCGGTCTTGAAAGTAAAGACTTGAGAGGGGTTTGAACTCACCATCTCCCGATCATGTGGCAGTGTCCTAAAAGACTGCGCCACTGGTTCCAGACAATTCAACTGCTTTTTTGTTGGTTTTCTTCTTCTGAAATCGGTCTTGAAAGTAAAGACTTGAGTGGGATTTGAACTCACCATCTCCCGATCATGTGGGAGCGTTCTAACACACTGCTCCACTGGTTCAAGATAATTCACACTGCTTTTGTGTTGCTTTTCTTCTTCTGAAATCGGTCTTGAAAGTAAAGACTTGAGTGGGGTTTGAACTCACCATTTCCCGATCATGTGGCAGCGTTCTAACAAACTGCGCCACTGGTTCCAGACAAATCACACTGCTTTTGTTTTGCTTTTCTTCTTCTGAAATCAGTCTTGAAAGTAAAGACTTGAGTGGGGTTTGAACTCACCATCTCCCTATCATGTGGCAGCGTTCTAACACACTGCGCCACTGGTTCCAGACAATTCCCACTGCTTTCTTGTTTGTTTGGTTCTGGTACTATATGGTAACCAATCTGGTACCAGACAACTAGGGTTAGGGTTAGGGTTAGGGTTATGGCTAGTGTCCGTTGGGGGGTAATTGGGTGATTTAACATGGAGTTGATGAGAAACCGTGAAACACCCAACCCCCCCTCAACAAAATCCGGGATGCCTTCAACTTGATAAGAAAACGGATTAATGGGATTGATATGCCTTTGAATGTGTTGGTTGATAGGTCGTTGGTTTTCTTCTTCTCTAATCGGTCTTGAAAGTAAAGACTTGAGTGGGGTTTGAACTCACCATCTCCCGATCATGTGGCAGCTTTCTAACGCACTGCGCCACTGGTTCCAGACAATTCAACTGCTTTTTTGTTGGTTTTCTTCTTCTGAAATCGGTCTTGAAAGTAAAGACTTGAGTGGGGTTTGAACTCACCATCTCCCGATCATTTGGCAACGTCCTAACACACTGCGCCACTGGTACCAGACAATTCAACTGCTTTTTTGTTGGTTTTCTTCTTCTGAAATCGGTCTTGAAAGTAAAGACTTGAGTGGGGTTTGAACTCACCATCTCCCGATCATGTGGGAGGGTTCTATCACACTGCGCCACTGGTTCCAGACAATTCACGCTGCTTTTTTGTTGGTTTTCTTCATCTGAAATCGGTCTTGAAAGTAAAGACTTGAGTGGGGTTTGAACTCACCATCTCCCGATCATGTGGCAGTGTCATAACACACTGCGCCACTGGTTCCAGACAATTCAACTGCTTTTTTGTTTGTTTTCTTCTTCTGAAATCGGTCTTGAAAGTAAAGACTTGAGTGGGGTTTGAACTCCTCATCTCCCGATCATGTGGGAGCGTTCTAACACACTGCGCCACTGGTTCCAGACAATTCACACTGCTTTTTTGTTGGTTTTCTTCTTCTGAAATTGGTCTTGAAAGTAAAGACTTGAGTGGGGTTTGAACTCACCATCTCACTATCATTTGGCAGCGTCCTAACACACTGCGCCACTTGTTCCAGATAATTCAACTGCTTTTTTGTTGGTTTTCTTCTTCTGAAATCGGTCTTGAAAGTAAAGACTTGAGTGGGGTTTGAACTCACCATCTCCCGATCATGTGGGAGGGTTCTATCACACTGCGCCACTGGTTCCAGACAATTCACGCCGCTTTTTTGTTGGTTTTCTTCATCTGAAATCGGTCTTGAAAGTAAAGACTTGAGTGGAGTTTGAACTCACCATCTCCCGATCATGTGGCAGTGTCATAACACACTGCGCCACTGGTTCCAGACAATTGACACTGCTTTTTTGTTGGTTTTCTTCTTCTGAAATTGGTCTTGAAAGTAAAGACTTGAGTGGTGTTTGAACTCACCATCTCCCGATCATGTGGCAGCGTTCTAACACACTGCGCCACTGGTTCCAGACACTTAACACTGCTTTCTTGTTTGTTTTGTTCTGGTACTATATGGTAACCAATCTGGTACCAGACAACTAGGGTTAGGGTTAGGGTTAGGGTTAGGGTTAGGGTTATGGCTAGTGTCCGTTGGGGAGTAATTGGGTGATTTAACATGGAGTTGATGAGAAACCGTGAAACACCCAACCCACCCTCAACAAAATCCGGGATGCCTTCAACTTGATAAGAAAACGGATTAATGGGATTGATATGCCTTTGAATGTGTTGGTTTTCTTCTTCTCTAATCGGTCTTGAAAGTAAAGACTTGAGTGGGGTTTGAACTCTCCATCTCCCGATCATGTGGTAGCGTTCTAACACACTGTGCCACTGGTTCCAGACAATTCAACTGCTTTTTTGTTGGTTTTCTTCTTCTGAAATCGGTCTTGAAAGTAAAGACTTGAGTGGGGTTTGAACTCACCATCTCCCGATCATGTGGGAGGGTTCTATAACACTGCGCCACTGGTTCCAGACAATTCACACTGCTTTTGTGTTGCTTTTCTTCTTCTGAAATCGGTCTTGAAAGTAAAGACTTGAGTTGGGTTTGAACTCACCATTTCCCGATCATGTGGCAGCGTTCTAACACACTGCGCCACTGGTTCCAGACAAATCACACTGCTTTTGTTTTGCTTCTCTTCTTCTGAAATCAGTCTTGAAAGTAAAGACTTGAGTGGGGTTTGAACTCACCATCTCCCTATCATGTGGCAGCGTTCTAACACACTGCGCCACTGGTTCCAGACAATTCCCACTGCTTTCTTGTTTGTTTGGTTCTGGTACTATATGGTAACCAATCTGGTACCAGACAACTAGGGTTAGGGTTAGGGTTAGGGTTATGGCTAGTGTCCGTTGGGGGGTAATTGGGTGATTTAACATGGAGTTGATGAGAAACCGTGAAACACCCAACCCCCCCTCAACAAAATCCGGGATGCCTTCAACTTGATAAGAAAACGGATTAATGGGATTGATATGCCTTTGAATGTGTTGGTTGATAGGTCGTTGGTTTTCTTCTTCTCTAATCGGTCTTGAAAGTAAAGACTTGAGTGGGGTTTGAACTCACCATCTCCCGATCATGTGGCAGCGTTCTAACGCACTGCGCCACTGGTTCCAGACAATTCAACTGCTTTTTTGTTGGTTTTCTTCTTCTGAAATCGGTCTTGAAAGTAAAGACTTGGGTGGGGTTTGAACTCACCATCTCCCGATCATTTGGCAGCGTCCTAACACACTGCGCCACTTGTTCCAGATAATTCAACTGCTTTTTTGTTGGTTTTCTTCTTCTGAAATCGGTCTTGAAAGTAAAGACTTGAGTGGGGTTTGAACTCACCATCTCCCGATCATGTGGGAGGGTTCTATCACACTGCGCCACTGGTTCCAGACAATTCACGCCGCTTTTTTGTTGGTTTTCTTCATCTGAAATCGGTCTTGAAAGTAAAGACTTGAGTGGAGTTTGAACTCACCATCTCCCGATCATGTGGCAGTGTCATAACACACTGCGCCACTGGTTCCAGACAATTGACACTGCTTTTTTGTTGGTTTTCTTCTTCTGAAATTGGTCTTGAAAGTAAAGACTTGAGTGGTGTTTGAACTCACCATCTCCCGATCATGTGGCAGCGTTCTAAGACACTGCGCCACTGGTTCCAGACAATTAACACTGCTTTCTTGTTTGTTTTGTTCTGGTACTATATGGTAACCAATCTGGTACCAGACAACTAGGGTTAGGGTTAGGGTTAGGGTTAGGGTTAGGGTTAGGGTTAGGGTTAGGGTTAGGTGATGGACAAGATGGAAGTGATGATGAATGATAATTTTAACTGACAAGAAAGGAAACGGGTAACAATCAGTAGTGCAAAAAAAACAAAGGCATAATCAGACTTAAGCCGCGTTAACACCAAGGAAGCTAGAAGCAGCTTCTTGCTTCGTGCCCCCATGTTATCTCTATGTATACCAGCTTTTTCGTTTTGAAGCTTGGAATGAACAGCTTTTTTTTGCGTGCTTTTTTTCTCCTGAAAACTCAACTTTGACGCAGCTTTTAAAAGCTGGGTTTTGGCTTCGAGTTTTCACATTTTTCAAATCTGAACAAAAAAAAGGAAAATAATTGCAAATTTCTGTTTGCTGGACTCAAACAGAATTATACTAAGGCACCACCATTTTTGTGATTTTTCGTTTAGTGTTTTCCCATTTTTCAATTCTGAACAAAAAAAGGAAAAAAATAGCAATTTTCTTTTTGCTGGATTAAATTGAACAAACATACTTATACTAAGGTCCCTTGACCAGTTTTTGTGATTTTTCGTTTAGCGTTTTCCCATTTTTCAATTCTGAACAAAAAAAGGAAAAACAAAAAATCAAAAATCACAAATATGTTTTTTATATGTTGGATTCAGATTCAAATAAGGCAATTATACTAAGGTCCCCTGACCTAGAAACTCCATTCACACGTTTTATAATTCAGCTTACTGTGGAGACACATGCTGGAACTTTTTACTTTAAAATGTTTTGTAGTTTATGAGTTATTTAAGTTAAACGCCCAATGCATTCCCAATGGCAATAGCACAAACTTTGGCATGCTACTAGTCCTACATACTTACACCTAGAAACCCCATTCAAACCTATTTAGGTTCATCTTACGGTGGACATGTTTGCCTGAAAAGGAATCTTTGAAATGTTTCATCGTTTTAGAAATATAGTGCTTTCAAATTTGAGACATTTACAATGGGGCTCAATGGCAGATATTGGCACGTCAAAAAAGCACTTTCACCTAGAAACTCCATTCACACTTTTTATAATTCAGCTTTCTGTGGAGACACATGCTGGAACTTTTTACTTTGAAATGTTTTGTAGTTTCTGAGTTATTTAACTTAAACGCCCAATGCATTCCAATAGCACAAACTTTGGCATGCTACTAGTCCTACATACTTACACCTAGAAACCCCATTCAAACCTATTTAGGTTCATCTTACGGTGGACATGTTTGCCTGAAAAGGAATCTTTGAAATGTTTCATAGTTTTAGAAATATAGTGCTTTCAATTTATAATGGGGCTCAATGACAGCTATTGGCATGTCAAAAAATCACTTTCACCTAGAAACTCCATTCACACTTTTTATAATTCAGTTTACTGTGGAGACACATGCTGGAACGTTTTACTTTTAAATGTTTTGTAGTTTCTGAGTTATTTAACTTTAAGCATCAATGGCAAATATTGTAAATTGTAGGCCTAATCTAGTAGGCTTAATACATATAATTGTAATCTAGTAATATTGGAAATAGAAATCAGATATCATTGTAATCTAGATCAAATATTGTAATATATAGAAATCTTGTAATAGATTATATATCTTGTAATAGATATCCTTTCCTCTTTCACCCCACCCACTCCTCTCTGTGACACCGCCCCTTCTCTCTGTGACCCTGCCCCTTTGATCTACAAAGATAAATGTTATTATTACATGGCTTGGTTGAATGCTTGATTCTGATTGGTCAATCGCTTAATTCAGCGGTGAGTTATCTCATGATAATGACCGCTCCGCTGTATAATGACCGCTGCCTAATCAAACCCTCTGAGCACCACCAGCTGCGCGGCTGCGCCCGCTTGATTTACTGCCGTTTCCAACATAACAGCCATGTAAACACACACACTACTGACACACAATGTAATTTACAGCTAAACATTGCTCTTAAAAATGTTTTTGAAAACATTTGAGCGAGAAATAGACGAAGCAGCTGGACCCGAAAATGGATTCTATTTGATCAACTCACTTCCTTGTTTTCCGACAGTGCTTCAGCCCTGCAGCTGGGCAGACGCAGCCAGCGCGAAGTTATGGAATACTTTTTTTGTTGTGTTTTGGATCAATGGATTAATTTATGTTAGTTAGCCATGTAATAAGCGGGATAATATCTGGCTAGGTGGTCATTGTCGGGATATAATTCACCTTCAGGGAGTGTAACCACCTCGGCTTCGCCTCGGTGGTTAAACTCCCTGTCGGTGAATTATCTCCCGACAATGACCACCTAGCCAGATATTATCCCTTACGTAATATATAGTAGGCGGCAGGCCTATGTAGTTTGTTTTATTGTTGATGTCATAGTATGTTGTTTTTAATGAAAAACAACATACTATATAGTATGTTGTCGAAAATCATGATTTCATAGTTTTCTACATCATACTGTAGGCCTACTGTCGTTTTTCATGGTTTTCGAAAAATGATGAAAATGATAAAAAACGACATACTATAGATTATGGTCATGCCAAATAGCACTGAAACCAGTCTTACTCTACTTTTGAGATATTTAACTTTTTTTAAAACATAATGTTTATTGATTTTTCTTTACCTAATTCTTAAAACAATTATTCGCATATATTTTCATACACCCAAATGGCAGCACAAACACTAAAACAAAATCTTCAAAGAAACAACAGGATATGTCCTTGTCCTTGAATACAGAACAAAGAACGTAACGAGGAAAAAAATACATACAATTAAACAAACAAATGCATAATGTCCCCATAAAACTAAAAACATCTGAAAACGTTGGCACCACTAGTAGCCTACTGTTCCTTCATACCTTGATTCACAATTTAGAAATTCCACCTTACTGTGGATATGCATGCTTGAGATGTTTACTTAGTTTGAAATAATTTGTAGTTTTTGAAATATTTAACTTTAAGCGCCCAATTCATTGTCAATGGCCATTTAAACTAAATGGTGAACAAATGTAAGTAGGTTGGAGGGGCTTTTTGTTATCATCAGCAACAGCCAAGAACACACGAGTTTACCTCTGTTACAATGCAATGGACCCCATACAGGGAGCCAGATTGCTCATATGCTGATTTTCCAGTCCAGTACCACGATTCGATCGCATGACATGAACTTGACCTCGAGCTCTTCCGACTGAGCTACCCAGACATTAATCTGAGTTCCCAGAAGTTTTACCCAGACATAAGAAACAAGTATTTGTACATTGACATTGCATGGACGTCAGGACGTGATGGGTCATGCCCCCAAAACAATTGAACACATTTGGCTCATGCACTATGAACTATCCGGGTACTTGCCCTTGTTTCTAAGCATGCAGCGCCATCTAGTGGTCATGGTTACAAATATTATGCATACTGCAGCATCCGATGTCCATCATAATTGTTTTTTACTTTTATTGAACTTTCAACTTTCTGGCTTTTACAACTTTGTTTTCCCTTCAGCATCTTAGTTCTCTCTGGATGATCTGCAGCGCGATCGAGTCACGGGACTAGCACTTTAATTTGCCCCATTTCTGCATAATAACTTTATCCTCCACATCCAACCCAAAAGATGAGACATGACTTTGTTCAAGTGAAGTCCCGACTCAAACGACGGGACCGTGTTTAGGTGAACCTGGTGAAGGCAGCAATTCTCTTTTCTACCCAGTATTCCAAGTTAGGAAATATAGAGGATCGGTTTCTTTTTGGCATCCTCTAAAATGAGATTGAAGTAGCCCAAGTATGTTTGCAGTTTGTTAATCTGTGAAAGTTCTTATTCCTTACATTTTACATCCGCTCATTTGACCGAATTCATCCACTTTTAAACCTTTGATGCGATCCCCACCTGCCCCAAGACCTGTTGCATAGGAAAAAAAGTGTTCATGTATATCCACAAGGACTGAAAGAAAGAGTACAGAATATTAGAGATGCTGAGGGAAAGAAAGGAGCGAGAGCAGAGAAACAGGAGTGAGTAGAGAGATAGAGGTTTATTGAAAGACAGATCGGAGCAGAGGTCTTAACACACATGAACCATCAAACTTGGGACTTGTCGGTAGAAAAGGTTTTAATTTGTGCCATTGTTTTCCTTCACATTGGACTCAAGAGACTGAAAACAGGTAGAAAATATACAACAAGAGAACATAAATGTGTATTCTCCGGGAGTGGGAGCCACCAAAAATCCTTTTTGCAGATTAACAGGAGGATTAGAGTGAAGAGGCACCCCTAATTGAAAACTATTAAAAAAAAAAAAAAGCATGATTTTCATATTTTCTATATCGTCGAAAACCATGAAAGACGACATAGTTTGTCATCTAAAACCATATAGACAGTATGTCGTTGAAAAGCATGATTCTAATCATTTTTTTTCCTTAACACAAAAAAAGAATATGTTTACCGGTATATGATGTTCAAACACTGTTAACATAGGAAGACACACTTTAACTGCAACAACCATACTACAGACTAAAGGCACATGTACTTGGTCCCAACAGGTCACATTTCAAAGCCAAACAGACAGACACCAAGACCATAATCACATGTTCAAACCTTGTCCAATAGGATGACACTAGAATGCACTCCTAAGAGAGGGGGTGTGTGAGAGAGATAGAGATATGGGCTTGTACTGTATTATTCTACCACAATTCCTCCTTGGTAGGGACTCAAAGGTGGGTCAAAAATGTGAGTGACCCCCTAAGGTTATTCAGGAATTAGCATGAATTAGAATGAATGCCATTTAAAAAATATGTGTCTGCATAATTTCAATATGACAACCGCTCCTCTACAAACTGACAAATAGGTGGAGAAAATGAGAAGTTGCACAATGTGCCTTGGCCCTCCTGGGTATAATGTGGTTTGGCAAGACAAAAAGCTGATTCATACTTGGTTACTAGACACTTTCCGTTAGACAAAAGACGTATTTGTTACGGCTGACCCAATTACTTTGATGCAGGCCAATCTGTGCTTGAAGACTTCCATATCTTCATCACTGGGATGTTTAAAAAATATATATTTAAAAATAAAATAAAAATTGTGCGAGCAATGGCTCTCAAACATGCAGTCTCTTCTAAATTATAAAGTCAGTCGGTAGAGCACTCGTCTTTCGAAACCCATGACAAGGTCATGGGTTTGATCGCCGGCAACTCAGTGTACGAGTGGCACGGCTAGGGTTGGAGAAGTCGTGAATTGAGTACTGGAAGCTGTCTATGGTAGGTGTTGCGATTCACCTCAGCAGTTAATCTCCCAGGGGTCTAGTGCATTGAGAAATGAGGATAGACTCTGCCTCTCTGGCTGATACCGACAATAAGCATCTTACGTATAGTGTAAATACTCTTCTTTCTAGATCTAGAAGGGGAGGTGAAGACCCTGCTCTGCTTCTGAGTTTTCTTGAATGCACTGTTGCTCCAAAGACAACATTTAAGTGAGCTCCAAAGACAACATTTAAGTGAGCTCCAAAGACATTTACGGGTTAAAACCTAAAAAGTGTATCAACCCAGTGACCACTCGGTGAAAATCTAGACATAGAAAAATGATCGTTGTGTGCCTGTCCAAAGGCTGGGGGGTCATGAGAATGACAATGCTTTCATTGTCATTCTCATCTGGTCTTTGACTAAAAAGATAGCCTTGAGCGCTTATCATTCACAGACTCCGCTTTTCCACTGCGAAGTACCAGCCTAAGTCTACTTTGTTTTTGAGTGGTGCTAGCCACTCCTATGCATGACTATGTGTGTGTGTATGTCTGTGTGGTGTGGTGTGCATGTGTCTGTCTGTGAGCACGGAAGTACCATGGCAATACCGCTGTAGGGCGCGCACACAGACAGCAACACTCAGTTCAGACGGGTCAGATTTTTCAGTACCTGGTAGCTCTGTTGAGGTTACAAACAAACCGGGGATACCAAATTATCGACTCCCCATGTAAGTTTGTAAGCCGTTTTTGTATTGTTCTGCATTTTGATTTTATCGATTTTTGCAAATATGTCTCCTGTGTGTCATTAACTGGATAGAAATCCAGGAGATTATACATGTTTGTTTACTATAGGTAATTTTGCAGTGAGATAATACTGGCAAGTTTTTCTATTAGCCTTATCCGCCTGCTACTGATTTTCCACAATGTATAGTGACTATAATCCATTGCACTTGTAAATATAGTATGGAGCAGTACGGGTGAATCGCTCGTTTTTTTTAGGGAATTAAGTCTGGCGAATGTTTTCGTTTTCTAGGAGGAATTATTGTGTTTATCAAAGAGGTAGCTTGGGTTTTTATAATTTTGGCTTTGGTTAACCCTGATGTCAAGTTTCACTGTTCTTTTTAAAAACAAAACGTCCCAGTGTGTTGCCAGTTCTATGCAATGGAAAAGTGAACGACTTCACGCAAAAGCCAAAAATTCTGTTACAAATATGCTAATTTGGAAAGCCAAGACACTGATTTACAGTTGAGATTGTGGAGAACTGAAGATTAATGAATGTAATTTGACAAAAGGTGATGGGATTCTCCAACGTCACAGTTGTGAGGAGCAGGAGTACTGGGACGTTAGATTGTAGACTTGGAAAAGGAAACTTTAAGGTGGTGATTCGCTCCCATGTCGTAGTTGTGAATCTCAATCAGGCCCTGGATAGCCTCCTCTACCGCAGACATCTGGATCAACGCCATCTTATGGTCCCTGACAGAGGGAAGGAGAGGGAGAGAAACTTTGTTAAGACTCAGTAATAATAGATAAATGTACTATTCCACAAACATCACACACATTATTTGTTTCATTGCTTCCCTTAACCAAGGTAATGTTATACATTTTACATTTATACAACAGTAACCATTCATTACAGAATTGTTGAATAAAATGGTAATAAACAATTGTTTAATACTTAATTGTTTAATACTTTCAGTCGTAAATGAACACAGAAAGTGAATCCATCATGGACTTTTCATAAATGCTTATTTGTCATAATTATTTAGTCTTTACACAGGTTCTCACATGTTGCTCCACTCGCTGTCTTTACTCATTCAAACATGCACTACATTTTGCCATGATGAAACATTGAATCTGTGCTTTTCCTTGTCAAATAATTGGGGTTTTTTTTAAACTGAGAACATATTAACTGCCCTTGTAACAGGGACATCTAGGACTTGATTAAATACAGTTTGGTTTTGAAACCGGGATATGGTTTCTTGCACAAAACAAATGAATTGCCTGTCAAACAGATACATGTTTCTTACTGGAAGAATTTGAAGGCCTTGACGGATGCTCCAACATTGGAAAACAGCAAGCGCAGGTCATCCTCAGATACACCCTCCCTGAACACAAAATATGCATCTTAAAAATCCTTGTCTTAGAAATCAAACTAGTCCTTATTCAAAGAGGATTTATTTTTGTCCAGTGTGTCTTACGGTATATTGGAGAGATGTAGCGTTGCTGAGGGAGGAAATATGTTCTGAAAATTCTTGGATCCAGGCTTCTTAAAGCGATGGAGTGGAGAGCCAGAGAAATCTGCACAATATAGAAGAGACAAAGACAAATTAATTGAGGTTGTAGATGTTATCAGGGCTCGACAGTGCGAGCAGGTACTCGCATTGGCTAATTAAAAACATTCGCACAGTACAGTGCGAATTGTGAAATGCAATTTGTAGCACCCGTGTGACTACAGAATTTGACTAGCCACTAGATGCCTGCGGCGCCTGGTGCCGTGGTTACATTTTTACACTGAGTGAGTGTGAGAGAGAAGTTAGAACGGACTTATAGTCACCGACAAAAGGATTTATGTAACTCATGTTGGCTGTTAATGTTCCATTTCCACCATGCCATTGCTAATGGAATCCACGGGTGAGTAAACATATCTGAATCTGAAGTAGCAGCTCCCTTTCCTCTGAAGTGACGCAGTTATGTTCAATATTGTCCCCATTCGCAAATTATGCAACACTTTCATCATTCACCATTGTGCAACAGTCCCGAAAAGAGTTTGACAATTTGGCTATAATCTAGTAGGCTACTATAAGATTACATAGATCATTGCCAATGCCTCTCAAACCCAGATACATAGCAGTAATGTGCGTCACAGACAGTGTCCAAAATAACAGACATACAAGGCCATCAATGCACTGCTCATGGCCTGTCGACAGGCCATAACTAAAATTATTTGTGTGCTACTAGATTTTTTCCAAGTAGCACATGTGCTACATGGAAAAATCATTAGCGTCGAGCCCTGGCTGTTATCTCATCCCTAACCCCTATGTCGTCACATGTAACGTACATTTCACCTACCATAATCGAAAGGATAATGCAAATTAAAAAAAAGGAAGCTTACAGCTTGGTCCCATTGCTGTCCTTAGTATAAGGGGTGTATGATAGTAGTGTGGTGCTGGTGAGTGCATGACATTTATAGTTTCATGCTTGATGTTAAGAGTTCATAAATTATGTGCTAATGTGTCCCTGACCCTGGGCACATATGAAGAAGTCTCCGAGTGGATGCGATCACACAAGAACACACTGCACAGCAAAATAGCCGCCATGTGAATATGATTAATGGTGGACTGTAGCTAAACAAGATGCTTTGATCAGATCAGTCCCGTCTTACCTTTAGTGAGAAGCTGATCATCCAGTCCCTCTCTGGGCAGAGCAACAGTTTGGTGCTTTGACAGTGTGACTCTCATCACTTTACCAAACATCTTCTGGCCATTCAGATGACTCATCGCTATAGAGGGAGAGGACATGTTGTGATCATCAGGAGGAAGTTATAGCTATATAGCATTCATGGTTTTCTGGCTCATGATATAAATATACAGAAGAAAAATCAAACACCCATTTTTCAGTCCAAGTGAAAATAAAATAAGTTAATATTCCCCTTTGACCTGTGTTATTCACAAGTCAAGGAAGAATTGTGCCATTAAGGCAGCCTACAGAAAAACATATCAAAATGCTTGCAGTGCCTAGCGCCGAGTCAGATGAAACTGTCACTCACCTAGTTGAGCCTGGTTGGCATCTGATAACTGGATCAGAGCACTGTCTTTCTTGTTATAGAGGATCTTCACGCGCTGCACATCACCGTATACACCTGGAGACAGATGGAGTGAGGGAGAGTACAACAGAGAGAGCAGGGTAGGAGGAGGAGATACAAGGTTGATAGGATAGACAGAGCAGGAGAGATGGAGCCGACGGAGGTTCGAGAAAGAGGAGGACGTGAAGGATGGAAGGAACAAAGTTAGTGTCGGAAGGACAAACTAAAAAGGAGAGGTGGAGCCTTCCCGTGTGATGACAGCTAACTGATTGTGCTCTCCGTGGCCGTCTGTGGGATTGCTAACCAGCTCTCTTCAACAAACTCCTCAAACTCACTTGACCGCTTTACTGATGACAACACAAAGAGAACTCTAATAAGGTGGCTTTTCGCTGCGTCTCTCTGGCTGATAAACTGACACCAATATATTACCTAGCTGACTGACTGACTGAAAAATGTCTGGTTGGTTGACAGGTTGATAAGACATTCTGGCTGGCTGGCTGATCCAAGTGGCGGACTGGAAACGGACCCAAACTGTAGATGCTATATGCCATCTTGAATAATCTTAAATATGAAGATTAATGGGTAAACTACGACTGCACTGAATATCGACAAGACTTGACAGGGAGAGACAGAGAGAGCCGATAGAGATTAAACAGTATATAGAGAGAAAGCTAGAGGTGTAGAGGTCGACTGTGCCCAAAGGATTGACAGTATAGATGCACAGACAGATAGTAGAATATTAGACGTTAAACATACCAAAGAGGGTAAAGAGACTTGACGGCGTGACCATCTTTAGAGAGAGAGACCGCAGAGCAGAGGACAGGAGAGGAGGAGCAGAGGAGGAAGAGGAGAGACGGAGGTAGAGAACCATGGACGGACAGAGCAGACCGCCAGCAACGGAGGAGGAGAGAAGAGGTGGTGGTTTCCACGACGATGGAGGGGAGTGGAGCAAAAATATGGAAGGCATGGGGAGGTCAAATGGCAAAAGCAGTCAGGTTAGACCAGTCAGTATACAGTGGTAGGCAACAGAGGGCAGGGGCAGGCAACACAAAAGGGAGGGTCGAGGGGAGGAGGATAGAGGTGAGGACAGGAGTGATAAAAAACAAGAAGAGAACAGAATGCCGACATTACATGATGCCGTAGGGAGGAAAAAAAGAGTGGGAGGAATAAAGTAACAGACGGAGAAATAGAGGGGAAAGGGGATAAGTGGTGGTAGGGAAGGAAGGGAGGAAGGAGGACAAAAATCAAAGCATAGGTCAGTAAACAGCATCAGTGGAACATAAACAGAATCTGAATGATCGCTGGTTTGAATCCCAAACAACTGCACCCCCCCCAACACACACACAGCCAACTCCTATAGTTTTTTGTCGTCGTAGTCGTCCCCACCACACACACACACACACACAATTATTAATGATGGGTGAAAAGGAAGCTAATTGGGGGGAACTGAAGAGTACATTTAAGTAAAAAGAAACAAGTGGCTAAGTAAGGGAGTAAACAATGAGGAACGGGGGGGGGGGGGGGGGGGGGCATGCGGTGGCTAGCCAGTCAGGTCAGATGTAGAGTCAAGCTGATGGCAGTAGCCAATGGGTTAGAGACAGTTTATGGGGGGGGGTGAGATTGCAGCCAAATGCCACTCCGAGCACTAGTGGAAACACAACCCTGTTTTTAGTATAAAGGCCCAGTTGTGTAGAACAAGTAAAGTAGACCGATTACAGCTCATGAGTTCTATGTGCACCTCTGTTGTCGACTTTGAGGAATTGCTTGGAATCACAGAACCTTGCATGAGGATGGGTTGGGTGTGGCATCTTTCAGGACCTTTCACTGCTTCGTCTCAACCATTACTCTATGGCTCTGGTCTCAGACACCGCTGTGTATTTTTTTACATTCCGTTTCTCTCCAAAGTTGAATGTTGCCACTACTGTTGGAGCAGCCATAAACTACACAGGTACATCCCGATGTTCTGGGCATCTTTGTATAGTTAGTGTTAGTAAAAACCAGGTAAAAGAGTAACGTTTGAGCAGACTAACATCAGTCACTCTACCATTCAATGTAGTAGAAGACCTGCGAGTTTACACCGCAGATATGTCGTCTCCGCCTATAGGAAATACGTTTGCTGCGACCATGAGACCCGTTTCTGAATTCGTCTATATGGAGTATACGGGGGTCTATGAACATGTTCGTAGTTGGCACTTGCCGTACCCTAGTCTAGGGGTCCGAATATGTTTGTAGATGGCAGAAAAGGAATTAATATAGCAAATACTTTTTGTATCTGCCAAAAATAAAATGTAAAAATCACTGTTGTTGGGGATACTACCATTACTTTCCTGCATAGAGGAATGTTTGGTGCCCTTAAGAGGTTTGAGCTTGTGCCAAAATTATAAACAAAAGCTTACACGGAAAATGGTTTCACTTGCAAACGTGTTTGTGACAATGACCTTGGACGTTGAAGCGGATAAGATTCGTGAATGAAATCTTTCAGGGGATCACAATAGTACTAGTAATAGGAAGACAACAGAAACAAGTCCCCACAACTTTTTTGTTATCCTTTTATTTTAGCCTTAATGTCTTACTGTACTACCTGCCGTTCATATTTCGGACTAATAAATCAATCAATATTCTATGCTATGCGATGCAAGAGTGCAGTCTAGCAAACACCAACTCTGAACTCCTGAATCGCTGCCTTCCACACTCTCCTATCCAACATCGGGGTCTTGAGCTCTACAGCGTCGCTAGCTAAGCTGTCGCGCCGCAGTGGGTCTACATAGGTGGTGCCGTGCGCTTCTTTCCTTTCCTGGCTTTGCATCACAGAGAGAGGGGAAAGTAAGGCCTACATAGTATGAACGTCTAAGTGCCAGAGAACCATCAATAGCGTTGCAGTCTTTTTGTCATTATGTGGGGGTCAGAGATCAGCTTTAGTAGCATGACAGAGACGTCAAAACCACCACTAGAATAAACAATGGAAGCCACCTTCAAGAAATAGAGAAAATAGAGAAAGGAAAATAGAGAAAAGGACTACGACAATATAGTAGATAGAGATTTACAAATACAGAAACCCGTCTTGAAAACAGAAGTTACAAACTGAGAAATCCTGCACACATTTGATGACGACAAATATGAGTGGACAGAAAAATAATCAACAAAATAAAAGAACAAAATACAAGATAATAGACCAGGAAATCTGGATCTGGAAATCTAAATTGTAAAGAAATATTGTAGATTGTAGAGAAAATAACACTCGTCGTTGAAATTGATTCGAAACCTCCACGGTTAATCTGGCTTGTCCCAACAAACTCGATTGACCGTGTTCGAGGGTAGGAAGAGAGGTGGGAGGGTGATCTGTCGCTTCACTAGTGACTCCTACATGTTGGTGAGGGTCTGTTGTGCAGTGGGGTGCTGAACTAGGAAGAACAGAGTGCACCTCTACACACGTTTTGTCTTCCCCATGAAACTCCTCACTGTCCGGTCACAGGTATAAAGAAGTGGACTGGCAGTGTCATGTGTAATGGAAGAGACCCCTGCTGACCTACATCCTTCCTAAGACCAACCAGCAAGGGTCAGCAGTTACAAGAGACTACAGTACAAGGGGACTTGGGAATCGACAGAATGACTAAATCGGGAGAAAGGTGGGGCGGAACAAAAAGTATTGGGCAGAACATTTTCTAAATGAGAAAAGATTCTAGATACAACAGAGAGGGGAAAGTAAGCCTACATAGTCTGTGGAAAGCCTGTGACACACACACCCCTCCCAATCGAACACACAATAAAAACATTCACTTACATTCATCATCCCAATCGAACACACAATAAAAACATTCACTTACATTCATCATCCCAATCGAACACACAATAAAAACATTCACTTACATTCATCATTCTCCCATAATAGTTTCTCCCATTTTTTGAAAAAAAAAGCCAATGGTACACAGTCTGTCTCTCTGACGTGCACGTACACAGTGGGTGTGTGTCACACACCCATCTCAAATGAGGTACACAGTCTGTGTCTCTCTCTGACGTGCACGTACACACATCCATCTCAAATGAGCTACAGTTTCAACCAATGTATTACAATTCAAAATGAACCTCAGTCTCACCTTTTCACAGACATACTGTACATGACATGTACATGACACATACAGGTATACAGTGCACACAGTACACAGAGCCCACACACACACACACACACAGGTTTGGTGTAGTGTACCTCGTCATTCAGGTTGGATGCCAACAGCACTCCTGAAACGCCGGACCCAGACAGAGCGACCCGTCCAGCATGCGCTGCCGCTGCAGCAGCGGCACTCAGCGGATTGATGGCTCCTACGAGGACAGCAATGACACCACACAATGAACACAGCGACGCCATAGAGCACAATACTGTTAGTTAGTCAGTTAGATCACAGCTGCAGCAGCACGCGGCGGGACCTGTGGCTCCTGTAAGGAGAAAGGGTCAACAAATTCAAATACGTTGATGGTATATTAATACCATCTTGAATAATCTTAAAGCATCTACGTTTTCCATACATTTCAGTTAGTTACAATTCTACAGCCAGAAAGACAAAAATAATAAAGGCTAATTCAATATCATCCTCTACACATCAAACTTTACGATCAAAGTGCTGATGCAATAGGCGTTGGGTGTGGGGGCCAGGAAGGATGATTTAGGTACGGTCCAATTGCCTCCCCCAAACACTTTTTGGTTATACCTCATCTACAAGCGTTAACTAATAAAATAAAAGGTGACCATTGACACCTTATGGCAATAATCCCACCATTAAACACTCGCACAGAGTGGGCACTGGTTAGGATTAAATGTAATGTGAGGGGAAGGATTAGAGTCTTTACATGCCATGCCCACACAAACAAAACAGAGCAATCTATGCATAAATTACATCCCATTACCATTCACTTCACATACAGTGTAGCTCTGCTTTCAGTCCTTCCAGAGGATTTGAGAATTTGCAAAGAACAGAATAAATGCCCTGCTATTGAACTTTGAGAGCAAAACATTTGAAAAGTACTCCGCAATGCATTCGTTTTTTTTTTTAACTAGAATATCACCACACAATAAAAGTATCCATTTGCAGAAGCAGCACATTTCAAGTTTAGTTACCGTAACTGAATTTACATCATTTACTGTACTTTCAACAACGCTAACATTTAAATGTCTTGGGAATTTATTTATTTTTCATTGGTTAACAAAGCAGTGTGCAAAATGTAATGAGAGCAAATTCCCAAGGACAGCTTGGATGGACTGTGTGCTGAGGACACACCAGGGTGAGGAAATACCAAACAAACACTGGGGACATACTTACCAATGGCTTTATCTACAATATAAAGGGATAATTAAAGGAATGTTTCTATTGTAGACACTTCTATTGTGGCCAATGACCCAGTGGAAGTCATTTCCCTGCCCTGGTGTTTCCAGGCAGAAGCTCTAGCACAAGTATTAAAAGACAGAGTATAGCAGCAGGAGGACAGGGAGAGAGACAGAGAAAGAGAGGGGGGAGGGGGAAGAAAAGTAGAAAAAGGAAAGGATAGGTACCTCCACCCTGCGAGAGGGAGAGAGAAGACGAGTAACCTCCTCCACTAGAGTAGGAAGCTAGCGCTCCAGATGGGGTACCTATAAGACAATATGACAACTACGTTTATACCACACAACGCTAACCCACGCCAATTCACTTTCACATGTAGTGGTGTAATGTTAGCGCTGCTGAACGGTGTACCTACAGTACGCGACCTAGAACAAGAGACCACATCTCTAAACTATGCTAGGAGTCTAGACAAGGACAATATCCAACTGCATTACTTGCCGCAATAGCTGAATTAGCGCAGCAACCTTGGAGGTAGATGCTTGAGATAACCTGCATAAGTAGCTACAGCCGGACTGAAGTGCCATCACAATATTTGAATCAAACGTCAATATGTTTCCATAGTGATGGAATTTCTATTGACTTTCTGAGCATCGGTTTCGTCCAACTTCTCAAAATAAGATATCCTTATTATGGAATGCAGAGATAAGCATGTCACAACTACGCCCCATCCCCACAAGGGAATTTTCAAGTACATGTACAAGAGGGAGCGATAGAAATCACTGAGGGGGAAAAGAGAAGAGGAAGGGAGTTGACCCAAAAGGTCTACATTATGTCGAAAATGGTCGATGTACAAACTCATAATGCATCTTTCAACCCAAGGCGTTGTAGATCTGCTATTTTAGCCTATGACATGCCCAAATGCCACGGTTCAGATTTATGAGGGTGACCAATCCCTGTTGACCCTGCCTTCCCATCTCCAGTTGACCGCTGTGTGCCTGACAAATCTCTCTTCATCATTGTGGACGATGCAATTCCATTAGAGTGCCCGTATACTACAGTCTACACTTATGAACCCAAGTACCAACTTAGTGTTTACCTGAATGCTCACTGACCCAGTGGAGGAAGAAGAGAAGAGAGGGGATAGAGAGGAGGGAGAGAAGGAGGGATGAAACAGACAGCATATTTACCCAGAACGACAGCCATCGCCGTGTCTCTCCGTACCCGAGCATGGCTGGACATAATCTCTGCTGCACTTTACTTTATCATTTTTTTAATAACTCTCGGCTGAAATCGGTGACCGACTTACTGCTCACTAGCAAAACAAGGGACTGAGCAGCGGGTGTCGTCTTACCCAGTAAAGAGTTGTGGTCCTTGTTGCCGGACCCCTCGTCTCCAGTGGGCAGGTCAGGTCGTGTGTAGTCTCGGCTCTTGTCGTTGTTGTATTTGACGTTGAGGCTCACCAGCTTGCTGAAGTCTATCCTTAGTGTACAGCACGAGTTGTAGATGTTCTGTCCATCCAAAGACTGGAGGGAGGGAGAAAGAGTGTATGGATAAAATAGAGGGAAGATGGGAGTTAACACATTATTCTTTTTTTTTTTTTACCAAGACGTCCACAGACGTCCTGGGCACTACATGCGGTAATTCCTAGGATGTCTGTGGGCACAAAATGTGTTAAGCATATATATTTGCATCAATATCGGTCAATAGTGGTGAAATATCTGTCAATACAGGTGAAATATCTGAATTATTTTTACATCGGTTTGATAGCGATATTGCATTTTTTATATTATAATAATATTGTGCATCACTATTTCATTTGTTGGATGTCAACCTACCAGTTTAGCTTGCTGGGCGTTGACTGGATCACTGAACTGCAGCAGAGCTTGAAACTGGTTGTTCTTGGTGAAGGTGATGATTTTCATCACCGTGCCAAACTTACTAAAGATCTGGAGGGATGGGGAAGAAAAAACGTTAGTTCACAAACACAAATTTACAATAAACATTTATATAGGCCGGTGGTGGTATAATTAAGTAGCAGGGAAACGAATGGTTCCCGAGGCCGAGCCATATGGGCCATAGGTCAGAAACCTACCTCCTGTTTCTGTAACGTGAGGCGGCTTGATGTACTACATCTCCATGGACATGACATAGCATGTCGCAGGGACTTACCCCCAATGCAATCCTTGATGTCGAGTGTAAAGCAAGGAGGCATTGGGTACCATTTTTATAGCCTTTGGTATGACTCGTCCAATGATTGACCTGCAAGCCCACTGAGCTGGTAGGTGGTAGGTAGCTTGTAAAGATGAATGAAATTCCTTTCTTGTAAACAGTTTTCACAGGTCAGAGCCGAAATGACAAGACAATTATCTTAACTAATAAACACTGAATTTGAATATCTGAATATTGGAAATAAAAATATGTACCTGTTGGAGAACATCCAGTGTCACAGGGTAGAACATGTTGTCAATTATGATGCGCAGAACGGGGCTGGGGGGTGGGGCCAAGTCCAGAACTCCAGGCTCAGAGGACGGAGAGCTTCCATCCTGAACAGCTGACACCGCCTGCAGCACCGCCTGAGCTCTCTGAGGTCAAGAAACAAACGCATCATAGACAATATTAAATGTGCCATCTCATATCACCCTGAATAAAAACCAAACATTATAGGCCAGAAGCGCCACTAGGGAGGACAAAAAACAAAACACACCAGCTGGATCAGGGAGAAAGTGCAGACGTCTTGGGAATGAATGGTGCATTAAGACTTGCTGACTGAAAGTGCATATTCTATGTCTGTAGTGTGTGTATATATGGCGAATATTACAGGTGCAGGTTTGTGTACCTGATTCAGAGCAGAGTCAGTCTTCAGTTCCTTGTGGTTAGAGTACTGGATGAAGACTGGTGTGTTTCTGACCTGTGTGACAGACAATATATTTTCTATCAGACACATATTCAAGTGTAAAACTAGGTAACAGGTCATCTATGAGAACAGGAGGGTTTCAAACCTGGGGGGTGACAGCTGTGTAGTAGTTCACCATAGTGATAGCCGCTTCCTCTGTCCCCAATTCCAGAAATGCCTACAATATAGTGATATTTAAATCAGTATTGCCAATGATGAGGTTCACATGAGGAAATGTTTAAACGGATTTGGTTTTGAGACAAACCATAGAAAATAATTTGAAGGAAGGAAAAAAATCAACATCATAGATAGCTCTTTAATAGGCAAGCTGCTCTTGTATTACAACAATAAGTATGGCATTGATTATGACATTTATTATACATGCAGCAGTTCACAATATTAATACCACGGTGATTGTCTGAAGGCTGTTAATTATGTGCCAAGCTATTTCACAGTTTTCTTTAAGGTCGTTTTTCTGTGGAACAAAGTTTCCCTCAGGGGGTCAATACTACTACTAGTGTAGATCATTTCAGCTGCAACCAAAAGAAGTCTTCACATCTCAAGTGTCAGTATTCCTTGTCTCAACATTTTGCCTAGGGGCATCATGGAATTTTGAAATTCACAGACTATAGCCAAATTCCAATACCCAAAATCTCGGCCACTCACTCACTCCCAGTCGGGGTCATTCCAGCTTGACCCGGAAATGGTTAACGTTCCGATTGTTAAAGTGCTCCATCGAGGAGGAGAGTGGAGTCGAGTGGAGGAGTCGAGTGGAGGAGCCGAGTGGTCTCTCCGAGACCGCATAGAGCGAGTGTACAATACATCAGGTGCAGGCTCGGTGGGGTATGTTGTCTCCTCGCTGCGGATTTCCGCATCACGTGTACATGTTTTTTTCCTTCTCCAGTGACATAAGTCCGCCTCCTCCACATGTGGCACAGAAAAATACTGCTTGAAACCCGATACTATTCACCCCCCCACCCCCCATCCACTAGCTGCCGGCCGCTGCGGCTGATGAGACGCTGTCGCTGACCCAACACACACATGCACACACACACGCACAAACATTAAACTAAAAAGCTTTGCTGTTTGTTGAAGAGACACATTTTCGCTGAATTAATAGAGCTTCAGAATGATACAGTAGCCTATAGCCTATGTGAAAGTGAAAGGACCACAACAAGCCACTGGCTTTATTGCGTTGTGTGATATAAGCATAATAAAAGTAGGCTATATTGTGCGCACCTCAAAAGCTATAGTTAATTTCTCTCTGTGCATGCCTGAATGCACAGACTGCTATGAATGACGGTGACAAAAATGTATTTATTTATATGTGGACTGAACTGAACTGAATATGTAAGTCAGAGAGACTACCTATAATTCCTGTTATAGTGTCCGTTATTTGCAAAGACCGTCGGAGGAGGGACTGTCCAAGGAGGGGGGTTATTTATACGAGCAAAAAGGAACGCGGGCTGCGGGCAGGTCAGGAATTCCCTTCACAAACATATAATATAAAAGTGTGCGCATCCTGGCGCTTATTCACTATTTCAGGAATAAATAGCCTTGTTGCACATGTTACCAATACATACACATTGGCCTCGGTTACATGCACAAAAATGAATTGTCTATTCTGTAGACTGTACGGCTCTGGGTTCAGAGTTCCAGTGATCCAGCTGTGTGACACTGTATTGTTCCACCACTTTTGCTTTGGCAATGTAAACGTATGTTTTCCCATGCCAATAAAGCCCTTTGAATTGAATTGAATTGATTCACGTCATAAGTGATCGCGGAATGTGCCGACAGCGGAGTACATTCCGATTCTAGAGGCAAATCCACTCCACCACTCTGTCCTCGCATCGAATCCTCTCCTCCTCCACTCCTCCTCGCTGGGGGCGGAGCCGAGGAGCGAGTGGAGGACGCGAGGGGAGTGAGCGAGTGTGAAAGTTGCGGTATTGGAATTTGGCTTATGTGATCCTAGACTCTAGGCTCACATAGTGGGTGTATTCCTAGACCTAGAGGACTTCCTGGTTGTTGCAGACGATGCAACGGTCAAAACGTTATTACATTTATTATTTACCTGGTTCTTTCCCTTTAGCATCAGGATGTTGGTGACCTTTCCAAAAGGCAGTCCCAGAGCGATGACTTCGGTCTCTGAGACCTCGTTGGGAAGCTTCCGGATGTGAAGAACTCTGGAGGGAGGGGATTCATCCAGTCGCTGCTTCTTGTTGTTGTCACTCCCGTTGGCTGCAAAAAAAATACAATCACAACCTGACTTTCCCATGTATAACACCCTGTCTTTTCAACAGCTCTTACTTTTTTTCTTTTTTACATAAACATATTTTAATCATTTTTTAACACCTGGTAAACACGTTATGCTGCGTTCACAATAGCAGCGATTAAAGCGACAAACTACATAAAGCCATTTTTAACAGAAGCCAGGGACAGGAACATACAAACTGATGCTTAACACAATGAAGCTACAAAGAAATGTCAGCTGACTTCAGCTTTTTTCAGCACTCTCACAGTGTAGCATCAATGAAACCTTAATATATTTTAGTTTCGCCTTTTCCACTCCCCTTCTCGCCCCACACATGATTATACTTCATTAAAAAAAATCTTGCCGTCAGCCCTTTTCTTTTCAACTCAAGCCTTTATGTATTCCTTTACATTTTTCTTCATCTTCGCTCCCACACACAGACGCAAGCATGATGATTTAACAGCGATAGGTTGGCCTACCACACTTTTTGCAGCTTTTGTCTCTGCTAGAGTGAACGCAGCATGAGACTATCATTAGGTGTGAACTCAGTCCGACTCACCAGTCATAGGAGGGCTGCTACCGTACATGTTGAGCTCATCTGAGCCTCTCTGAAAGAAGACATTCAAAGTTTAAATAACTGGAAGACTAGACAAACATTTCCACGATGCACATTTTCAGAATTTCCCTAGCATTTCAAATTACATCTCGATTCAGTATTACATCTTCATTCATTAGCAATAATATGAACCACTCCTCCAACCATGTAAAACTCATTTGAGCATCTCTGGGAAAAAAATGTAGTTAATATGAATCAATTAACAACACCAATATTGTAAATCAGCTGTTGCATATTATATTATATTAGGCATGTATTATATATCTGGGTTATGGTGCGTTTTGATTTGAAAATACATATAGGCAAATTATATGCACACATTTTATTAACATTATTATTAAAATGTATTACAATTATTTAAAATATTACATTTATTTTGTGCACATTATATGCACAAAATAAAGGATAAGCCTGAGTTTGTAATGTCCATTGTGACGCTGTGTGTGCGCGCGCGCGCACTCTTTACCTTCATTCCAACCGCAACATCACTGTCCAGTAGGTAGGGATGGAGAAAACCAAAACGGGGGAAAAGTGGAGTAACAGCAGTATTTTAATGGTTGACATTTAACTGCATGCGAGTTTTACATTATGCAGCAATACAGATGAAATGTCCATCGTCTTAGCCTTGGATCAAGACCACCCCAGATGTATTTGATCGATTTTGATATTTGCATATTGATATGCAAATCAGAATCGATCAAATACACCTATGATAGTCTTGATCTAAGGCTATGCATGTCAAACTGTTACTGTAAGGAAATATAGGATATATAGTCCCGCGACCTTACAACAATGACGCGATCACAGTCATGTCATTTTAATTAAAAGGCCCTGCACTATTCACACAATAATCCACCTGCCAGGACAGTGCAATAAGTGCATCCTGGTTAGCATGTTTAGGCCTCTACAGCTTAGAGTATAGTTAGCATTAAGCTGCAGACAAAAGAAAAGCCTGCGGTTCATAACAAAGGAGGGACTGACACATTAGCGCTATGCTAGGCTAACCCCCGGCCGGCTAAAGTAAAGGCCCATTAAATAAATTAATGACATTGATGACATATATTTCCAATTGCATTTAACAAATAAAAATACAGTTGTAAAAAAAGCACCAAGTGTTGTTGTTTTTTTTAGGTACCAAAATACAACATTGATTGTGACCGTTTCTATCTACGCTATCTACCAATGACATGACGCTAACATGTAATTTCGCAAACAACGAGTGCAGAAGTTCAGGTCCGGGGGCCACGTCTGTGCAAGTGTATTATCATTTTATTGTTGCAGCAAATGTATAAATGTCAATTAAATGCTCATAAATAGAAGGTGTTTTTATTTACCCGTCCATTGCAAGGTCCTGCTGGCTCTTATTTCAACAGCTCGAGCTCCTTCTAAATAATACTGCAGCTGCAAAATGGATGCAGCTCACTTTTCTCTTTTTTTAAAATATCCAACATTATGGAGCTTTGCCGCCCCCTAGTGGCACTGTTCAGTACAACAAAACGCCCCAGCCGCTCTTGTGTTTACTGTAAATCCTCATGGTCCCTTCACACTCTAATTGGCTATAATAATCAATATATTTCTTAATGATATCTCATCTGATTGCTATACTTATAACTTGTCTTAAGTGTTATTGATGGCGCTTCTTATTCTTATTTGACTGATTGATTGAACATTTTATTCACAGTTTGTAGTACATTTCAAACGTAAGCACAAGTCTGTCCCGTCCCGTCTCCAATCTTCCAGACCATCGCACCTGATCTGCTCCCCTTCATCACCTCCATCATCAACACCTCAGTAACCTCAGGCTGCGTCCCATCTGACCTCAAGTCAGCCAGAGTAACACCACTCCTCAAGAAACCAACCCTTGACCCCTCAGATGTCAAGAACTACAGACCGGTATCACTCCTTTCATTTCTATCAAAAAGCATTGAACGTGTTGTCTCCAACCAGCTCTCTCTCCATCTCTCACATAACAACCTGCTGGATCCCAACCAGTCCGGATTCAAAAAGGCCCACTCCACAGAAACTGCCCTGCTGGCAGTCACAGAAGCACTACATGCTGCCCAGGCTGCTTCCCACTCCGCAGTCCTGATTCTCCTAGACCTATCAGCAGCATTTGACACAGTGAACCACCAGCTGCTCCTAGACACCCTAGCGGATCTAGGCATCGGCGGGACGGCACTAAAGTGGTTCTCCTCTTACCTCACCGACCGGACCTACCAGGTCTCCTGGAAAGGTCTGTTATCATCCCCCCGAACCCTCCAAACTGGGGTCCCACAGGGATCTGTACTTGGTCCCCTCCTTTTCTCACTGTACACAAAATCCCTTGGCACTATCATCTCTGCTCACAATATATCCTATCACTGTTATGCCGATGACACACAACTGTTTCTATCCTTCCCCCCCTCTGCCACCCAGGTGGAAGAACGCATCACTGCTTGCCTGGCTGACATCTCACAGTGGATGTCCTCCAACCACCTCAAGCTGAACCCAGACAAGACTGAGCTTCTCTTCTTCCCAGCTAAGTCCTGCCCGATGCGGGAGCTAACTATTTCCGTAGACAACGCCCTGGTAACGTCTGTCCCAACAGCCAGGAACCTTGGTGTTGTCCTGGACAGTCAGCTCTCGTTCAAAACTCACATCACAGCTGTCACTCGATCCTGTAGGTTCACACTCTATAACATACGACGAATTAGACCGTTCCTCACCCAGGAATCATCCCAGCTCCTAATCCAGACAACAGTCCTGTCAAAACTCGACTATTGTAACTCTCTCCTTACTGGCCTACCGGCATGTGCACTGAAGCCTCTCCAACTGATCCAAAATGCCGCAGCTCGCTTGGTCTTCAACCAGCCAAAATTCTCACATGTCTCCCCCCTGCTCCGCTCCCTGCACTGGCTCCCGGTCGCTGCCCGCACAGAATACAAAACTCTGATGTTGGCATTTAAAGCAACCAAAGGTATGGCTCCCCCATATCTTGCCAGCATGATTGAACCCTACAAACCCTCCCGCGCACTCAGATCAGCCAACGCAGGGAAGCTGGAAGTACCCTCACTAAAAACACCGGGACAACGCTCCACACGTCCCAAACTCTTCTCCCTTCTGGCCCCAAAAATGTGGAATGCACTTCCCGTTGCAATCAGAACTGCAGCATCACTCCCGTGAACTGCAACATCTTCCGCCGTAGTCTGAAAACCCACCTTTTCAGACTCCATCATGGCCCATAGCACTTACCCTACCCCCCTTAGACAGCACTTCTTAGACTTATATAGCATTTGAAACAGACTTATAGCATGTCATGTAGACAGCACAATAAGTGCATTGTATGTAGTCATAGCACTTCATAGTATATAGTGTATAGTAGTCATAGCACTTCATAGTATATATGTACAGCATAGTATAGCATATATGTGTAGTTTATATGTATAGTGTCATTATATAGATATGTTCTAGTTATAGTTTATATGTATAGTGTCATTATATAGATATGTTCTAGTCACGTTCTTAGCTTACGCATGTTTCGCAATAAATGCTTTTTACATATGTGATGTATTCCCATGCTTTTGTTCTTGCTTATTGTAAGTCGCTCTGGATTAAGAGCGTCTGCTAAATGCCTAAATTGTATTGTAAATTGTAAGTCAATACAAAAACTGCTACGAGGATAAAACCATAATAAGAAAGGACTAAGCCTTGTTTACATCAGGCTACACCTTGGCTTTCATCAATTCATCAGAAAAGGGATGTCAGAAGTGGGATTCGAACCCACGCCTCCAGGGGAGACTGCGACCTGAACGCAGCGCCTTAGACCGCTCGGCCATCCTGACTGAGAAACTACTGTTTTGCTTCATCTCTTTTCATTACTCTGAATCTGACTTTTATAATAGTAATTGCTACTTGTACTGCCTCTGGGCCGTGGTATATATCTATCTATCTACCTGATTAGATCCATAGTTATAAATGGTTACATCACACTTTCCAGCTCAGACCAGCTGATTGGTCACGTGATTTTTGCGGAAGTGTTGCACTGTGTGTGAGCCAGCAGCGCTGTATAGAAGTACTAGTAGTCGAGCATGTAGTTTTAATAACTGCGTTGTGTTATGATGGTCGTAATGCTGTTCCGTTGCATTCTAGTGGTAGTTGTAGTAGTCAACTGTCAGTACTCTGTTGTCTCATGGGTTGTTGACGAGCTTCAGTCAGATCATATACCTGTTGTTGCAGCAGAAGCTGAGGGGAGCATACAGGTATGTCTTGAAATGTTTTGATACATTGAAAATGGAGTGCTTTTTCTGCTTTTATCCTCTTAGCAGATGTTGTATTGACCTGTACTTTCCTTGAACTGTACCCATTCTGCAAACAGTAACTGTTAATAACGTTTTCAATCAATCAGGACATTTTTCGGTTATATCCTTGACTGTACTCTGTACTGTTTACATTTCTGATCAATCAGGTGAATCCTGGCCTGAGCCCTGGATCTGAGGAGAGCCCTACGGAGGGCTGTGGCTGTGGTGGGCACAACCTGAACAGACAGAGAGGCCACCTGCACGATGATGAAGATGATGATGGAAACCCAGCTGTGAAATACTCCAAAACAGCTAACGAGGATCACATTCCATCTGATAGTGTGCCAGGCGGACATTATGATGAGACATACAGTCAGATGGTTCTGATCCCTGGAGGACAGGTCCTGATGGGCACAGATGACCCCGGCATCCCCCTAGACGGGGAGGGTCCTCAGAGGAGGGTCCACGTGGACCCCTTCTACATGGACGTCCACGAGGTGACCAACGCACAGTTCGAGGGCTTCGTCAACTCCACGAGCTACGTCACCGAGGCGGAGAGATTCGGAGACTCGTTCGTGTTTGAGGGGATCCTGAGCGAGGCGGTGAAAAGCCAGATCACCCAGGCGGTGGCCGCTGCCCCTTGGTGGCTGCCGGTGAAAGGTGCCCACTGGAAGCAGCCTGAAGGTCCAGAGTCCTCTGTCATGGACAGATCAGACCATCCGGTGGTCCACGTCTCCTGGACAGACGCGGTAGCCTACTGCTCCTGGCTCAACAAGAGACTCCCCACGGAGGCAGAGTGGGAGCACGCGTGCAGGGCCGGGCTGAAGGACAGGCTGTTCCCCTGGGGAAACAAGCTGACCCCCAAAGGTCGTCACTACGCCAACATCTGGCAGGGAGAGTTTCCCATGAGCAACACCGGAGAGGACGGATTCGCCACAACGTCGCCTGCGATGTCGTTTCCCGCCAACGGTTTTGGCCTGTACGACATGGTGGGGAACGCATGGGAGTGGACCTCCGATTGGTGGACGGTCCACCACGACACGCACCCACTACACAACCCCACTGGACCTCCATCGGGAACTGATCGGGTGAAGAAGGGAGGCTCCTACATGTGTCACAAGTCATACTGCTACCGGTACCGCTGTGCAGCTCGCAGCCAGAACACTCCAGACAGCTCGGCATCCAACCTGGGCTTCCGCTGCGTGTCCGAGGAGCAGCGGTGACCACTGAACTCTGACCCTTCTACACCTGTCGCTTTAGGATAGTGGTTTTCAACCCTTATCAAGACCCATTAGTTATTGGCCACCACGGACCACCATTTGATGAGATTTAGCCTCTCAGACTTGTCTTAGAATATGTTGTTGTTGAATAAGATCTCCACAACTCCATGCTGTATTGATGTTGGTACCATAGGAGAAATTATAGGCAAACGTTCATCAAAATAACCTTTTTTCTACATTCTCTGTACAGTAGACTTCTTGTAAATTAAGTAATGCAGAATGATGTTTAACGATAATTTCACTCCTGAGAGCGTAAAATGAAACCAAATAGTTTTACGCTCTCAAGAGTTAAAGATCTAGTAAGGGTCCATTTGGTTACCAACTCTCCATCATTTAAGTTTAACTGTTGACCACCTGGAACCCCCTCAAGGACCACTGGTTAAAAACCACTGTTTTAGGAGGTCAGGTGAGCGCCCTAGGGTTCAGCTCCAGGGCCCTGTGTGTGCCAGCTGTGGAACCGTCCCATAAGCCGGGTGCTGCTTGAGAAGAACAGTGTCCCACCTTGCCAAGCTCTGCTCAGCCAGTACAGCCTGCTTGGACTAAATACATTTTCTATTTTTGGACAAAAAAACCCAATGTACAGTATCAAGTTATACAAAACAAACAAATATATTTTTTAATTGGATCCGAATAGCACATGCTCTGTCCCTCTTCTGCTGGTTCCTGTTTTTACAATAAGTCTTTTCTATGGGAAAAAATATATATAATTTATATGTATTTGATATACATGGTAATACCATGTGGTGTTCTTGCTTACTGTAAATCACTCTGTATTAAGAGCGTCTGCTAAATGCCTAAATTGTATATTGTTTAAAAATGCTGTAATTGAAACAGGGATGTTTATATAGTCAAAATTTAAGAGCAAGTTAATTGTGGCCACATTATATATCCCACTTGTTTTGACAATAGAATAATCCTTAGATGATAATAGATTGCACGGTGATCATCACAATGATCATTGCACGCACACACACACACACACACACAGCTTCTCCCTCTGGGCATCCATTTATAGAAAGTCCATTCTTTATACCCATTTCAGGATGTGGAATTCAATGACTATCAAGGACATAGGTCTGATAGACATATGAACTGTTGACAACTGTTAATGTTTGTTTAGAGCTGAATCATGTATTTCCAGTATGATGTGAACTGATGCTCTTTGATCTTTATGGCTCCTATAAATATTCGGTGTCCATTGAGGATATTCACTCACTGCCACGTCTGTATGTTGTAATGAGCCGCTGCAGCGAACTTGTAATAAATGAGCTTTCCCTGAGGGATCCTGGTCTCTGAGCGCTTTGCTTCTAAACCACTCAAAATCCACTTTGAAAAATGGCTAAAAATAGTCGTTGGGTTGCAATGTGTTGTGAGCTTGTAGATATTTGGTGCATTCTTTTTTTAAAGATTTGTTTTTATTGATGGTTACAGTGAAGATGGACGAGAAGGGAGAGACATGCAGCAAAGGTCATCATGAAAGGGACTCGAACACGCGTCAGGCCAGAGCCTATATGTGGCATGCGCCTGGACCACTAGGCCAGCAGGTGCCCCATGGTGTGAACATTTTGTAAACTATAGAGGGAACTAAGTACAGAGCCAACTCAGGACATGCATCAGTACAAGACTCATTTATGTCATATCATATTTAATAACAAGTAGAATCTATAATCAGAATCCCAATCAGGTTCAGATATACACCAACACCCCTCAGAGAATACAGAATACAATCAGGTTCAGATATGCACCAACACCCCTCAGAGAGAATACAGAATACAATTAGGCCTACTGCAATCTGCGTCAGGTTTTCCTGCTGCTTACCCTTGGATAAACTTACGCCTGAACTACTCAGCTTCTTTGGTGAGTGTCTCATTCACCGTAAAATCTAAATTTCTAATTAAACACCAAAGGAATGGTCCATGATTGCACACTTTTATTAACTAACTAATTAACACTAGAGGATTTTACTGTTACCAGTCATTTGTACAATGTTTGCCTTTGATTTGCTGGTAATCTGTTTATTTTGCAAAGAAAAATCCTCAAAGACGTTTTTAGTACATCCATATGATTATTAACATTAGTAACACTATTTGTATAATACAATCAAGAGTGCATAGAAAGTTAAAGCAGAGAGAACCCTGGATCCCAAATGATTATATGAATCTCCTTTAGGTTCATAAAGGCCCATTGTTAAATATCAATTCAGAGTATACATAAATATACAGTATTTATAGGCAGTAACACGTCGTTTCTCTATCTTGGTGCCTCTGTCTTCCCATCTCCAACATATTACTTCAGATTGATATAAGCATGACAGATACATGTATGTGCTCAGTATTGGCAAACAGGAAGAACCAAGCAAGGGACCCCTCACCAAAAAGTATGTCCTCAAAGTGTAGTGTAAAAAGTGACACAACCGTCATAATACATTTTTCCGACTCAATTATGTTTGAATGAAATGGCTCACAAAAAAAAGAACATTTTGGAGACATAAAAACTGTTTTCATCCTCTAAACAGCGTCTAGCACACAGGGCTGACGGGCACGCCCCTCTTGGGTACATAAGGCGTTTTTCTGGTTACCATCGTGATGCAGTCTATGATTGGACAGACGCTGAAGCACAGTGTACAGCCAGTGCAGGTGTCCAACACAAAAGGCAGGTGGGTCTCTGGATCAAATGTTATAGCCTTGAGAGTGAGAGAGACATTTGAGTCACATTAGATGCCTGAGAAGTATCTCTGTGTCCAGAGAGAAACGCATAAAGGAGACACAGTAGTTGAAACAGAGACTGCAAAAGTACTGTTGTGAGGCAGAAAGACCAGTTTGTTCTCTGAATAACATAAGAAAACGTAGCATAGAGGGACCCATATAGATAATTCATCCATTAGAATGTGGGTGCACAAACCTTGTCAGCAATGAAACATTGATCAAGAACATTGATCCATGCTTAACTTGTGACTGCACACAAGGTGAGTGCTGACTACGAAGGCATTAAACAAATAATCAAAAGCTACAGAAAGGGATACAGTGTTTGTGCGCTAAAAAGCTAAAGTGATAGTTTAAGGTACACCAAAGCCTTCCCTTAAAAGTACATACCAGTAAACAAATGCATGCAACTAGGGCCTGATGTGAGCACAGGCATTCTAGACAGAGGGTGAAAAACCATGAACAGCCTACATTACATAATATTTTATATACAGTATTTGAAATGAGTGTAGTTGTAGAACTAACTTGGATCAATTAGTTCCGTTTTTGTGGAAGAGAGAGACAGAGCTGCAAGATGCGTATACAGCTATTGCCATTCTAATAGCTTCTTCCTTTCTTTTTTTTAAAAATACCTGTAATCTACACAATCCTGCCCACACATTCAAAACTTAATCCCCATCTGATCGGATCAGATCAGATTTTTAAATCCTATATTTGGTGATCCAGGATCAGACAATCCAGACAGATTCCTGGGAGTTCAAAGAAATTCAGCATATCCAGCTTGATCCAGATTCTGATGTTTCAGGATTCTGAATATCAGTGCTCTAATCCTACCTATTGCCACTTAGTGGATATGAATAGCAAAAATAAGGGAGGCAGACCATATTGATGAGTCTCCAGAACCATTGGTCAAAATAGAATGCCATGACTACATGTTACTACACTTGTAGTTGGACGGACGGACGGACGGACGGACAAGACAGACAGACAGACAGACAGACAGACAGACAGACAGACAGACAGACAGACAGACAGACAGACAGACAGACAGACAGACAGACAGACCTGGTATCCAGAGTCGTTACAGGTCATGTAACATTTCCCACAGTTGATGCACATGTCCTCATCTATCAGAGCTTGGACCTGCAAACACAGAGAGGGTTACATGAATGTATTCATGGGATTGTATCTTAAAGCTGCAATCTTCTTGGATTTGAGTGGTTGATGTTTGCTTTCCAATGCAGGAGATCTGGGTTCAAATCTCGGCTATTATATTTGCAATTATCTCTCTCCATCGGAATAAACATAAAACGGTCGATATCTATGTATCTATTGTATATTTAATGGTAATGGTATCGTAGATGTACTTCTCGCATCTGTATTTATTTTTGTAAATCAAGGGTATTCTTTTTTATCTGACATCAATATATTTTATCTTTGACCGTGATCATTTGGGGTTGGCTTGGTACTGAAAATATCCAATATCAATCCATTCCCACATTCCATTCATGTGGAAGATAGTCAGCTGGTAAGATTGGACATATGTAGGACTGTACATATTAATATTAATTCGGCAGTACGTAGGATTCAAACCCCTTGCTATCACAAGACAGACTCTTCTTAAACTGCCCTCCCCCAAGAACAATAACGAAAATAATGAATAAAACACATTTGTACCTGCTCTGTGTTGTCGAGTTCCTGGTACGCACCAATGTGACGTAGTGCTCTGGCTATCACATCCTATCACACACACGCACACGCATACACTTATAAATACAGCATGTTAAATACAAAATTGTATGGTTTCAAGCATTGAATTAGCAAGATCTGTGTGTAATGCATGTGTGTTTGTGTTAGTGTGTACATATGTAATGCATGTGTTTGCATCCATGTATTAGTGTATACATGTGTAATGCATGTGTGTTTGTGTCCATGTATACAGTCTGACAGTATGAGTAAATGTGTGTGTGTGTGTGTGTGTGTGTGTGTGTGTGTGTGTGTGTGTGTGTGTGTGTGTGTGTGTGTGTGTGTGTGTGTGTGTGTGTGTGTGTGTGTGTGTGTGTGTGCATGAGGCACACCTTGACTGCAGGAACAGTTTTCTTAGGCAGGTTGACACGGGCCACATTGGTTTCAGTGACTTCATTGTCATTGCTGTCTCTCAGTCGTTTCTTGTACTCAGCGATGGCTTCTGTCTTCTCGTGCAGGTACTGACCGAAGCTAGGCAGGCTCTATGCACATCACATGCAAGTAAACACACACTTATTATTAGTAGTAGTAGTAGTAGAGATATTAGCACTAGTATTATCATTGGTGGTGGTAACAGCAGTAGTACAGTTTACTGTGTAAATCAGTATTCAGTAGTAGTAGTAGGCCTGGTAGTAGTATAGACTTTACCTTTCCCATCAGCTCTTCCACTCTGGGGACTGGTTTGCCTTTCTGGTGTGCCCGTGTAGGAGGTGACTGTCCATCCCATTCTCTCAAATTATCCAGACTCTTCAAATACAACAAGGTCTTCAGACCTGGACGGACGGACGGACGGACGGACAGACACACACGCACACGATTATAATTTATTATAATTTCTTTATTACCCATGTCTATCCACAGCAACATTCCCCTGTGTGTTTTAGACATGGTTCCTTAATCCGTCGGGTAGAAATGTAGGTTGATATATAGTACTGTCGGTAGGTAAATATGTAGGCAGGGAACTAGGTCGTTATGTAGTTGGGTAAGTAAGAAAGGAAGGCAGGAAAGAAACGGTAATAAGTACAGTTGGGTGCCACCGATATTGTCCCTTATCATTTGACCCATTTAGGCCTGACCTCAACATTTTTAAAAATCCTTCTAAATCCTCCAGTTTTCTGAAATAAATATTTTCACGATTTTTCAAAAATAGCAGACCTACAAGCTCGTAGCGCGCCACTCGGTGGCGCGCTATGAGCTTGTAGATCTGCTATTTTTCAATAGCTAAATTATAACATAATGTTTAAATCACCAAAAGGGGTTCCCGCCCAAAATGGGTTAACTGTCCTTTTGCGCAGATCACGCAAACCTCAGCAAAAAGAAAAGGACAATATCGATGGCCTCCAACTGTAGTTGGGTATAGCGATTGATTATTTGGTAGGTAGGAAGTTGGGGTAACAGGCTTCACTTGAATGTTTACTTGAAGTAAACCTAAGTTGTGGTTGAACATGCTTGTTTAGGGGAAAATACTGTTCCCTTGAGGGCCTTGCACTGGTGTATCCCAACAGAAATATGAATCATATACTAAACAACAAAGACATGCATATTTGTAGTTATGGTACCACAGGCTGATACGCACCTGTACAGTAGTCCTCAATCACTGTGAAGTCCTGGTTCTGAACTGCACTACACACCTGGATGGATGGACAGACGGACAGGAGGAATGGGTGTACACTGAGTCATGACAAACATAAAAGTTCTTCAATAGGGATTTTAACTAAATAATTCAAACATAATGGCAGTATTTCTTTTTTTCAGTCCAGTGGCTTGTGTTTGTGTGGTGTGGAGCACAGGACTAGTGGAAGGCATAGTAACTGTAACAGTGGTAAGAAAGTGGTTTAAAGCTGCTATAAGCAATAATATGTCAAAATATGTTTTTTTTCCCCTTTTTTTCCCCCAGACAATCAGCAATGGGTAGAAAGCTCCCAAAAAAGTTTAGTCTCTGTGACACATCTAGGGGCCACAATCTGCATTCAAAGATGTTCCTAGAAGCTTTGTCGTCATCGGTCGATTTGCCTGTCTGCTTCCCGATTGGTTAGTCATTGCGACCAGGTTTCTTTCGACAAATGACAAAGCTTCTAGGAACATCTTTGAATGCAGATTGTGGCCCCTAGATGTGTCACAGAGACTAAAACGTTTTTGGGAGCGTTCTACCCATTGCTGACTGTCTGTATACCAAAAACAAAAAAAAGGTCATTAAACTTTTGACATATTATTGCTTATAGCAGCTTTAAGTATACCTGTAGTACTGAGGACCTATAGTGTGGACTGTGTGGCAGTATTAGCAGTACAGTAGTACTAGTATCAGTGGTAATAGTACATGTAGTACTAAGGTTACAGTGAGTATTATGCTATTGCTGTATTATCAGCATAGTAGTAGTAGTAGTTGTAGTTGTTGTAGTACCTGTAGTACCGAGGCTCCAGCATGAAGGAACTGCAGTCCGGAATCTGCCGAGTCGATGCCTCCAGTGGCCAGAATTGGAAAACCAGGCAGCGCTCTGCCAATGGCTGACACTGCTCTCAGAGCTATAGGTCTGATAGCATTACCTAAATGAATGAATGAATGAATGAATGAATGAATACTCTGCTCTCAAAGCTATGGGTCTGATTGATAGCATGACCTGGATGAGTGAACGAATTAATCACCTTAAAAGTTGCCTGACTGGGCCAAGTGTGTGTGTGTGTGTGTGTGTGTGTGTGTGTGTGTGTGTGCACTGTGCACTGACCAGACACTCCTCCATACGTGGTGCGTTTTCCCTGTCCAATGCCAGGCCAAGGGGAGCCATCCGCCTTCAATCCCATCATGCCAGAGACCGTGTTGGTGGCTGTGACTCCATCGGCACCACCTACAAAGTGAGACAACAAACATTAAATATATGTGTGACTCCATCGGCACCACCTACAAAGTGAGACAACAAACATTAAATACGTGGAAAGATGATGGGACAATTTACAATTTACAATTTACAATTTAGGCATTTAGCAGACGCTCTTAATCCAGAGCGATTTACATTAAGCAAGAACAAAAAGCATGGGAATACATCACATATATAAACAGCATTTATCAAGAAACATGCGTAAGCTAAGAACGTAACTAGAACATATCTATATATAATGACACTATACATATAAGCTATACATATATGGGAGAGACATCGCTGATGACGGTTTACCTTCATGGGCGGCTTTGGCGATGTCAACAATGTTGGTGACATTGGGTGTCAGTTTGGCAAAAAATGGGACGGGAGAGGCAGCACGTACCCAGCGACAGATGTTACGCACCAACTCTGTGTCCTAAATGTACACAAACAAGTGCATGCATGCACGCACACATGTGTGTGCAAGCAAGCACGCGAGCAACCACACACACACACACACACACACACACACACACACACACACACACACACACACACACACACACACACACACACACACACAAACAAGTACATAAATAACAGAAACACTGATCTACTTCATCATTATTTTTCGACCGCGGTCGAGATCATGGATTTCACAATGCCACGCCAGACTTCCTGGTCCTTCATTGATGCATGTGTGTACTGTGTACCTGTCCACAGGCCAGTCCCATTCCTTTCTCTCCCATCCCATGCGGACAAGACAGATTGAGCTCCAAAGCATCTGCACCTGATTCCTGCACACACACACACACACACACACACACACACACACACACACACACACACACACACACACACACACACACACACACACACACACACACACACACACACACACACACACACACACACACACACACACACACACACACACACACACACACACACACACACACACACACCCCAGTTAGGCAACTTTTAAGGTGATTAATTCGTTTTTATCATTTTAGAAATCTATTGTTATTACTATTATATTCAGGTCTATATTCAGGCCTACTCAGGGAAAATAAATATTCTAATTTAATTCAACTGACCAATGCTTGTTCTGAAGCGCCAATTATTTGTTAGGATTACAACAATATATTCTCACCACAGCCATCTTTGTCAGAACAGTCCAATCGGATTTGCTGTAACTACACATTATACTTGCAATCACCACCTGAGAGAGAGCCAGAGAGAGGAGAGAGAGAGACAGAGAGAGAGAAGAGAGAGAGAGAGAGAGAGAGAGAGAGAGAGAGAGAGAGAGAGAGAGGAATAGAAGCATTATGTTCACTTTATGTCACGCCACAAATGATACATATTGCTGAGTTAACATGCAGAATGGAGAAGATATAGTCTAACAGAGCACAAACAAAGGCAGAACAGAGGAAGGCGTTACGTTTTTAGGGAAGTCTCTCTTCAGTTCAGTCACCCCCTGGCACCAGTAGGCTGCTGTCTTCTCACTGATGAGCTCAATGTTGAGGAAGGCCCCCTGCCCAGGCCCAAACAAATGGCCGGATGTCGTACCACGCACGATACGAGGAGACACGTTGGTCACCAGGTCCTGGAAAACAGGCAGACAGAAAGGCAGATTCTACAGTATTGTCTATATCTATAACATGAATCCCACTGCTCCTAATTCCGACACCCAATAAACGCCCGACAAACGTTTAGGTTAGTCAGTGTGAGGTTTGGGGTGTGTGTGGTGTAGAAGTGAATATTTGTGAATATATTATGAGGGTCTACCTTGTCCAGTCCAAATGTCTTGGTCAGAGCAAAGCCCCAGCCTTGTTCAAACGCCCTCCGGATCATAGCGGTGCTGGTGGTGGGGGGTGCTGAGGCCAAGCCAAAAGGGTTGGGAAACTTTATCCCACACATGTCCACACTGATGTCCACGTCGTCTATGGCACTGTAGAACAAAGGCAGCCTGGGCACAGGGTCTACCGTATGCCCGTGCAGGGACTGGAGGGGAGAGGAGTACAGTATGGATTTGTAAAAATAATATTTATATGTGGATATAATAGGGCATTCACTTCTAGTCATTTTTACTAGTTGACTAGTTGCCTAGTTTACTAGTCGACTAGTCGACTAGTTGTTTAACTACCTATTATGTAAAAAAAAAAATAATAATAAATTAAAAAAATAAACTTGACATCATCATCATACGCGGACGTTATGCGGGAACGCCTACTGAATGTCAAAAAAGCTATTGACCTTGACAGCCCATACATCTAAACAGAAATCTGATTGCATTAAATGACGTTAAACAACGTTAAACTCACTTTGCCACTCACTTTAATGCATGTGCATACCAAAATATTTACCTATACAGTGTATTTGTGAAACCACTATATTTGATTCACATTAGTAGGTTGACAGGAAATGGGGAGAAAAAGATGGGGGGGTGACACGCAGCAAAGGTCGCCGGGATCGGGAGTCGAACCCGTGACCGTGACACGCTGTCTGGCTGGATTACCAGCCTAGGTGCCCAGACGGCTAAATATTTACCTGTAGATATGTGTGAATGTGCCAGGAGGCCTGTTTGCCGTCATTGACCGACTCCACGCTGGTGTTGGCAAGACCAGCAATGTCTCCTCCTGCAAATACCCAGGGTTCACTGCTCTGCATGGTGTCTTCGTTCAACTCCGGGGTTCCCCAACGATTCAGCTTTATGGGAGCCATGGCCTCAGACACTAGGGATTTATACACAGGTAAATGTAGTTAATCTAGTATCTACTTTTCATAGAGTTATAATTTACAATTACAACATAATGTTGCTCTCGGGCAGAAACCTCCATATTCTAACTTTTTTTCTTTTTTTGTAAATTAACTTAATTGATCATACTACAGAGCCACAGAAAAGTATCAAAAGTAGTGGATCTACAAGCTTGAAATGCGGCGCGAAACGATGCGCTTTGACCGTGTCAATTTTTTTTTTATTCAAATCCTGAAAAGTGCGAGTTTTAGACATATGAGGTTTCCAACAGACAGAGACGATATAGTGAATCTGGTATCTAGTTTCAAAGAGTTATAATTTACAACATATGATCTGGCCTATGTGGGACTTGGGTTCAGCTGAGCCACTGGTTTTAAACACAAAGTTGCTTAGGAATTCACTCACTCACTACACAATATATCTATCTGGGGCCGTTGCACCAACTTGACATACTGGTAAAACGGTATGCCCCTATACATGGCATCTAGCCTTGTGTTACATGTATACCTAAAACTACTAAGGTATGATTAAATCTGACGTAGATGATGCATATTCAAGAAAATGCGTTCTATTCAATGTGTTGCTAACGCTTCTCCTCCTCCAAACAATCTTTTGAAGGTCCAAATTGCATGTCTGTCCGGCCTGTGACCTGTTGGTATCTTTTGCCCAGCAGAGCACCCAGCATTAAACAAGTAACTGCCACTTCTGAGGGCATAATGAGCTGGGCATTATCTCCATATCTGGAGTGGTAGTGTGATTGCTGAACATGTTTGATGTCCACAGGCTGCAGAGTCAGTAAATTAATCCTTTTTCTTTTTTAATGAATTCATAAATACCCCCCCCCCCCCCCCTGTACAGTACCTACACTATACTATTGTTGACATAGGATTCACACCCAGATGCAGCACCACACCAAGGTGGTGCAACAGGCGTAAACATTATATCTACTGAGCCAGCAGGTGGAGCCAGACCCACATGCTGTTACTCTTATACTCTTATACTTATAGCTATTGCCTTTTTCTACTGCATTCTATTTACTGATGTAATGTATTTTTACATGTTCATCATGCACTTTTTATTCTGTATGTATGTTTTGCACTGGAGCCGTTGGACAAAACAGGGATCAATAAAGTATCTATCTATCTATCTCTAGATCAGGGGTCTTAAATGTTTTGTTTTTTTAGCCCAGCCAAGGACCCGCTAGCTGAGAGAGAGATGATGCAGGGTAAGAATTAAAAGTAGAATTATTATGAATTTAAATTCAAACTCAATAAACTCAAACTCAGTTCAATAGCTACCTTGCGAGTCACTGAGCATGGAGCCAAAGGCGCTGATGATGCAATCAGCCTTCAGCTTGACGATCTGGTCCTCGTCCTCGATCCACTGTCCATCATCATCCTGCTCCGTGCGGCAGAACTGGAGCCCAGCGACACAGCCGTTCTTCATGGTGACCTCACGTGGAGACAGGAAGGGCAGGAACTCACACTTCTCCTCCTTGGCTAGCTCCATCTGCATGGGAAAGCAGAGGAGAATCAGCTTTATTGTCACATCACAGTTTTACTAGTAAAAAAGTGGGTAATGTTTTTGTGCATAGTTCCCATCGTGTTATTTTTCTAAGAAAACAAAGAAAGGGAAGAAAAGGGGGGGGGGGGGAGATCAAGGAGATCAAGGAGATCAAGGCACGAAAGAAGAAAGTTTGAGCGCTTTTACCACAAAAAAGTAAAGGGTTTGATATATTTAGAAGCTTGTTTCACAGCACACTCGTAGGGTCTCTCTTAGCTTATTTACAGGCTGTACAGCGGTACAACGAAGGGGTCTCTTTTTCTACAAAGAAAATTACACATAGTACTTGATATAGTGCATGAAGAAGATCCATCTATCTATCTATCTATCTAACTATCCACCCACCATTCCTTGCCTCGGTCCCTCCTTACCTCCTCGGGTACAGCTCTGATGTTGGTGAATCCCTTTCGGAAGCAGACAAACACTCTCTTGGCTCCACATCGAAGGGCGGAGGTGGC
>NC_136800.1:14399230-14796730 GCF_951216825.1 Electrona antarctica | reverse complement strand
AATACCCATAATGCATCGTGTATTCTCTCTCACCTCATTGCCTCACGCAGCGCTCCCCGTTCACTCAGTGTTGTATGTTTGATGTCATCAAAGTTGTTCTCCAACTTCACACAGGCCTAAAGGAGAGAGAGGACAAGCATTCAGGAGAACATACCAGGAAAACAGAGAGGTAAATGAGATGTAGAGAAGTGGATTGATAGAAAGAGGGACCAGTGAAAAGATTGTACCCCTGTAAATATTTAGAGCGTTACGAGCATTAGATTCTCTCAGTTACAAATAGGTAAATACACTTAGGAATTTAGTATGTGTGTCACGTGTGTGTGTGTCACGTGTGTGTGTGTGTGTGTGTGTGTGTGTGTGTGTGTGTGTGTGTGTGTGTGTTTTGTCTCACATCAGAGCACTTCTCAATATTCCTCTTCCAGTGTTTCTTTTCTCTCTGCTTGGTTGTCGTTGAGAAGGCCTGGGCATGAGTCTTCACACGGGGATTCAGAGCCAGAATGCTCTGTGACAAGTGACAACACATGAGAACCCATCAAAACCACATCAGAGCACACAGTAAAATCTAGTATAAAGTTTGACCATCACACAGTATTATTCACATTACGTTCATTTCAAACCAACCCTAAGCTGTTGCTTCTGATTTATAACTGTTGGAGAGATTATATTGTTATGGACCTCAAGATAAAATAAATTGTAATAAGTCTTTAAGGCGGCTGATAGAATATGTTTTGTCACACTGATGTACCTCTACTACCTCTATTACAGACAGTCTCTGTTTGAATATTTGAGATATATTTAAGAAAGTGAGATTTCAGTTAGTTTTTTATAAAAGACTGCTGGGTCACCGTACCATGTAGTGAACATTCCAGAGTTATGTGAATGAGCTTTGATTTCTCAACAGTGAACTTGAGCAAGGCAAACATAACCTCAGTTGCTCCTGTGGAGCTAATCAGTGACTGTGGTCGCTCTAGCCAGCTCAAACGTGTGTCTGCAATAATGTCAGAGTAATTAAAAGAGTTTTAAAACATTAAACTCATGAATTTACAAAGAAATACATATTGCTATAGTGATTGAGTAACTTGCCTATCTCTTGCCTTATCTCTTGATTACACTATCACACACATACAGTACACACACACACACACACACACACACACACACACACGCACACACACGCACACGCACACGCACACGCACGCACATGCCGTTCTGCTGGCAAAAGGTGAAAGAACATTCTAGGAAAAGTGGTCATGTTTTTGGTTAGAGTGGAGATGATAAGATAATGATTTAGCTGACAGGTCAGTGAGCTAGGGGTTTATGATTTATTTACAAAGTATTACTAGAAAACTTAGTAACATCTTCAACTTTATTCATTAAAATTCACTTAAAAAACACTTCCAAGAAATGCTACTTACTGTAAGATGTTTTATATGAATTATAGTAGGAGCTAATGTAATGGTATTTGATGATCAAGGTTGGGCTCAGTTCAATTTCAACTCAATCCAAATTAGAAGGCTTAGAAGACAAGTTAATTGCATTTTGCACTGACTACAACAGATTTATTTAAAATGTTTTCATCCAACTACTGTATACAGAGTTTGTCAAAATTCTTAATTTCATCATATGCCAAACAATGTATATAATATAAAGCAAGACATCCTGTGTAGGCTATAGGCAACAGAAATGCAAGTTATACAATTTAGGCATTTAGACGCTCTTAGTTTGTCAAGCAAGGGGGCAAGCCTCAGAGCAGCAGAAAGAGCCCATAGTCCCTCCTGTCAACCGGAGGCGGGTGGAACATGAGGGCTGACCTAGACCGTCAGTTGAAGTTCCCACCAGAGTTCTCACCACCAGACTTGCTGGGCAGAAATGCCCAGCAAGTCTTCTCAGTTGTGCTTACATCCATACATTTAGCCTTTGCATACGCCTGTAAGGTCGCTGAGGCTAGGGCAAGTGCTACGGCAAATGCTACGGGCTAAGATGGAGTCTGAAGAGGTGGGTTTTCAGACAATGGCGGAAGATTGGGAGTGAGTCTACAGTTCTAATTTCAATGGGAAGTGCATTTTATAGTTTTGGAGCCAGAAGGGAGAAGAGTTTGGGACGTGTGGAGCATTGTCCCGACGTTTTTAGTGAAGGTACTTCCAGCTTCCCTGCGTTGGCTGATCTGAGCGCGACGGTAGGGTCCGATCAAACTTGCAAGATATGGTCGTGCCATACCTTTGGTTGCTTTGAAGGCCAGCATCAGTTTTGTACTGTGCGGGCAGCGACCGGGAGCCTCTGAAAATAAAACTGAACTGAACTGAACCATGGAGTGCGTAATAGTGCGTAAACAGCTAAACCAACCTATGTCATATAGATAACATGTTTTGGTCATTTGATCTGCAAACACGGACAGACAGTACAGGACATTGTCCATCACCCTGGCCTCCCTCAAAATACATTACACTTATTAACAAGGTTGATAACAAGCAAACCAAGACGTGGGCTGTCAGAGAAGGTCCTGGATGAAAAACAACTGACTGTTATTCATTGCTTTGGAAACTGTCTTTTTGGGGAAGACAAAATGCAGTATACCACTATACCAATCAATAAAATGCAAGGTAACCCGTTTTGCACTTGTTTTTGACATATATAACTATGGTGTTTTTTTCTTCCTTTTTTTAAAAAGATTTTGTTTTGGGGCTATGAAAGCCCCAAAACAAAATCCTTTTAAAAAAGAAAATAAAGGCATGAAGCCTTTATTTATAGGACCTCGGTAGACTGAAAGAAAATGGGGAGAGATGGGGAGTGACACGCATCGGGATCGGGATTCGAAGTTTCGAACCCGCGACACACTGTCAGGCCGGACAGCTACGCCCGCGGTCCGGGCCAAAACTATGGTGTGTTATGCTAAAAGAAAAATCACAATAAATGAAGAAAAGAAAAGGAGTAAACTTTGGCATTTATCAAATACAGTCCACAAGCATCTTGTATTTTTCAATATTATATATCAATATTTTCCCACACCTGGGCATCAAAGGATAAACTAGAAATGCACTCTGTCGAGGTGCCAACTTACACAAGTAGGCCATACATGGCCTAGCAGAGCGCGCAAGTACTGCTACTAACTAATGTCTATTACAACTGCTGTTCTAAATCCTTTAGACCCGTTATTGACCTATACCAACCTTGAAATCACCATTCTTACCCTGACATACAAACATGCATACAGGTACATACCCAGCTGATCACCAAACGTACCTTAGTTAGTCATCAAGAATGGTGGTCCCTTATTGGCTGGTGGACAACACCGACATACGGTGGACAACACTGACATACATACCCAGCCAGTCGCAGTACTTGCGTGCTCTGTTTGCGCAAGTAACACATGCAATTTCATATGCCTTTCAAACGCATGTACTGAAGACTACCAACATTATGAATCACTTACATTACATGTCTACAACCAACCCCTAACAGGTCCCCCCATCGGAACGATCATCAGAGCAGCCATCATGCTGGGTGAAGATGAAACTGAATTTCCGTCATGGGATTAACAAAGATCTCCCACTCCCCTCCACAGATGAGGGGAGGGGATAGTACAATAAAATAAAAAGTGTTGCTTGCCTTAAACCATAGACCAGGAGAATCAAGTAAGTTTGGCTTTGATTGATTGATTGAAAATGTTATTCACAGTATGTAGAATGGGTAATACAAAAACTGTTACGAGGATAAAACCAGAAAAAGCACCAAGACTTGTTTACATCAGGGTCCTCCATTTTCAATTCATCAGAACATTTAAAAACGTACAATTTGTATAACGTACAATGTGCCTGTCATTCACACTCAACTTACAGTACAATAATCATTCCTCAGGGTAGATTGTCTATTTTAGCCTATATCTGGTACTTACATCACAGGTCAGTCAGATCATGTAAATGATTTACAAAATGAATTGCTCTGCCAAATATTATCCCGATGGCCTTTAATGCATGTCACTCCCCCATTTCCTGTCAGCCTACTGTCTATCCCTCCATAAAAATATAAAATAAAGGTGAAAAACATAAACAAATAAAATAAATTATTTGAGACTACATTTTCTGTTAAGAAGGTTCACCATTATTTGACACCTGGTACTTGGTAGAACCTTTATTTTTATTAAGATATTTTTGGGGGCTTTGTTATGCCTTTATTGATAGGTACAGTAGTTTGACAGGAAATGGGGAGAGAGATAGGGGGTGACATGCAGCAAAGGTCGTCGGGATCGGGACTCGAACCTGCGACACCCGCGTCAGGCTGGGTGCACAGGCGGCAAAACCTGCTTTTAGAGCAGTGGTTCCCAAAAGATGTTTAGCCCATGACCCAAAACAGAAATTAGACATTCGCCCGGTGTGCAGATCTACAAGCTCACAACGCGACGCTTCATGTCGCGTTGTGAGCTTGTAGATTTTCAATACTTTTAAAATATTTGTTCTAATTCATTCTATTTTTTCTTCATGAAATTACTGAAAAATCATTGAATTTTGTTTTTAATTGATGAAAAATGCATGCTTTTTTGGAAATGTTTTGAAATAATTCAAAACAAAATGTAGGACCCATAAAAATGGGTCCGCACCCAGTGTTTGGGAAACACTACCCTATAGAGAAGTGGCTAATAATTCCACTCCAATGGAGCCAGATTGCTGGTTCTAGCTTACATTTTTGAGCCAAATGCGAACAAAAATAAAAGCCTGTGTACCTAAGCTAATTCTAGCTGTGTGTAGACTTGGACAAAATGTTGACCCTGCAACACATCATGAATAGTAATTAGCTGGTAGAATAGAGAAGTGGAACTATAGACAGAGCAGGGGTAAAGGTATTGCACATGGTTTTATGTTTTATATTTTCTGCCATGGAACAGTACACTAAATGATCTGGCTCATCAATAGTCAGTAGTGGGAAGTCGGAGGTCAAGAAATTCCAGAGAAAAGAACTTAAAAGGGGGAAAAAAGGGAAAAAAAGCTCTGGACCACTAGCATATTTCTGATAATGCTTGGGCTGGGCTTGCTATAATTAATTAAATCAAGTCCTTAACAGTCATTATTTAATTTCAAACTTTTTCTTCCACACCACGCCTATTCATTCAAATATTTTCTTACATGGATTTATGAAAATGTTTAACATATCTTACAATTAACAAAATAATTAAATGTATTTGCATTTTAAAACATGTTTTCCCATGGACCACCTGCAGGCCTAATTATGCCATGGACTTACAGGGATACGATATTTCACTTTCATTTCAAACATGTTTGAAATATCCCTTTAACATCTCCAAGCAACATGAACATGTCAGAGTAGGTAGATTAAAGCGATGCTGGGCGTTGGTAGAAACTTGGATTCTATCTACTTCGTCAAATTAGGTTTACTCAGTCTACATCAACATACACTGTATTATTTATTATCTTTATATGTTGTCATCATCATGCCACATTTGGAATGCGCAACAAAGTGTTTGATGTGCACACTTTATTAAACTATATAGACATTTATCAGTATTATTAGAAAATAGACACAATTTTACCTCGATGTCAGCAAGGTCTTTACTCAGCATGGTGGTGGTCGGTTCTGATTAAAGTTCCAAAGGACCGTAAACTTCAGTGGCGCAGAAAATTCAGGATTTATAGAGGTCCGAATCACTGTCCGGGACTACTCTGTTCCAGGAAGGGCAAAGGACTGGTCCTTATTAACGATGCAAGACTCGAGGATTAGGAAAACTTTCACATGCATCCAGCCGGAGGTCAGACCGAGCTGATAAGAGTGTTAAGGGGTCGAAGTTCCCTTGGTGGGGGTGTGCAGTCAGGCACATTCCACCGTCCACGTGTAGTGGCAGAAAACAAGGCAGTGTGGTGATAGACTCGTGTAGCCTGACAGGTCACAAGTTTTAATCACGGGAATTACAGACAAATTCAGGGGCGTATAGCTCTGGTCCAGTCCAGTGGTCCATAGCCCTAAATTCCCCTAATTAGTCCATGGGCCAGACCAGAAGTGAGGGACATTTTTGGTGGCAAAATCTCTTTGCTACCATTTTGTTCGTTGGGTCCATAAAAGTACTTTGAGACATGATGGCATTTTCAAAAGAGTAGCTTTAATACTTTTTTGGGACAATCATTGTTTCCCCATTAACTCCCATTATATGCAGAGTAGGATTTTGTGCAGTTTACTGTAGGTGGTATCTATATATACAAGTGAGAAGTTGTACCCAACCCAGGAAAAGTGACCCAAAGTCACACACTGCATACATCACTGACACGTCACTGACACACTGCAACACACTACACTCACACGGCAGTCACGTCACACACTTACCCTCCGCGTCGCTCGGCCGCTATCTCCTCATATCGCGCCGAACGCCGACCCTCCACACCACCCGCGGAACATCACTCATTGCACTGACACCAACGTTGCCTCCCTTCCACACCCACGCCGGCATTGTATCTCTTCACAACAAACAATATCTCCCCAAGCACCCACACCCCCGCACGCACACACTCACATGTTGCCAGGTCTATGAAAACAAGCCCAGAAAAAATGCCATTCAACACGCTACTTACAACTCGCTTACAATTCGCGGACCTGGCAACACTGCATCCCGTGATTCCCCTCTTTTCATTGGCTGCACCGCCAACATTGTTGCCACGTCTATGTAACTCACATGTTGCCAGGTCTATGAAAACAAGCCCAGAAAAAATGCCATTCAACACGCTACTTACAACTCGCTTACAATTCGCGGACCTGGCAACACTGCATCCCGTCATTCCCCTCTTTTCATTGGCTGCACCGCCAACATTGTTGCCACGTCTATGTAAACAAGACCGCAAACCCTGATTTCCTACAGCCTACAGCCTATACTTACACACACTACCACTCGCTTACAATACGTGGACCTGGCAACACTACATCACCCCTTCCCAATGGCTCACAACCCCACCACGTGACCCAGTGGCGGCCGGTCCATAGGGGGCGCTGGTGCGCCGCACCACCATGCACAACCCCTGAATAAAACATGAATAAGAATGACGGAGAAACGACATCTGCAGCCTGTAATTTATTTACAATTAGCAATCCAGAAACGTAAATATTATATAATATAAGGAACCACTAACCAAAGGCAGTGATTAAAAGTTGTATTATGCTGCCACGTTGTATTATGCTGCCATGAAATGTCACATGTTGTTTACGTTGTGTGACGTTTCTGATTGGTTACTGAGTGTCACATGTTGCTGCGCGTTCATGTAGCCCTTGACTCTCAGCACTGAAGAGTAATGCCTTGCGGTCCACATGTCTTCAATACAAACGATAGGAAGCCACTGGGTCGCAAAATGTGTGCGATCAATGTTATTCACACCACAAACCACTTGGGGGCAGCATAAACATCACAACACAGTTTGACATATAGTTTAACACACAGTCAACACAGACGCTAGAAATACATGAATGATGAGCCACATGGAGCCAGGTAAAGATAATAATTCATTTTCATAATGGAACAACAAGACAATGACAAAAAAAAAAATGTAGCCTCAATCTACATGGAAAATGCAGTGACATTAGCCATGTTTGGCAATGCCATGTTTATTTTGTATTTTTAAAAGCCTTCCATTGAATGTGATGATACCTATAGTGCATGTTTTCTTGATATTTTTTATAGCGCCCTCTCTAGGACAAAAGTCACCAGCCGTGATACCTTTCACACTTCCGGAAACACTACCGGAACTTACACAGTACACACACACACACACACACACACGCGTGCACACACACACAGTGTACAGCCTGCCGGAAACCAAACGTAGAAGAAGAAGAACAACAACACAGGTTCTACACTGATTCTAACTTGGACGGAGAGCACCGCGATTACATACACAGTTACAATAATGCAAACACGACCGCGTCGACACCTGGCGTCGTACAATCAGGACGAACCGAGGCGCATATATGGATAAGAACAACAACACTACACGCACGCGCGCGCGCGCACGCGCTGCAGCACAAAATAGCTACATACAACGCGTGTCACTGTGGACTTCTGTATCTGTGGACTTCTGTATCGCAACGCGGGGCAACGCAACTCTGGGATGAGCGGGCCGAAGGCCCGCGAAATTCTAGTATGTTACAATTATGTTTGATTCACACTTATAATTACACACACACACACACACACACACACACACACACAAATGCTATGACATATAAGAGTATGTTATAAAAGTATATAAACATGTAGGCCTATAATAGTAATAAATTAGCATAATTAGCTAATTAATATTAATATTGAGAAGGATCTTACAGTCTAAGTCTGTTTTGATGTCCATAAAATAATGTCTTGTCATAATTAAGTTATGTAACCTTGATGACTTTAATCCTGGGGCAAGCCTTGAAGGAATCAAGCATGTCTGGTCTGGCTACTTTCAAGTCTTCATGCGCAAAACTGAAGCTGAGGATGTCCTGGTCGTGGACACCATGTCAACAGATGACCTGTCACCCTCTTGGGGTTCCTAGCAAGATGTCCCTGAGGGCTTAGCAGTCACTACTTATTGAAATGACCAGTTGCCCTCTGAAAGATCTGAGGAAACAACAGTCCGACCTCCACCACACCCGGATATCCCTATCTGGTCAGCATATAACTCAATCCTGGCATCCGAGAAGCCTTTGACAGAGGTCTTCGTGCTTTGCATTTGAGATGAGATAAGACGAGATGGGATTCAATGTATTGTCAATGTACAGTACAGTACAGCACAGCGAAAAGTATTTTTGCATCTCACCAAAAATACTTTTCGCTGTACTGTACTGTACTGTACTACCTTATGAATGGCAAACACTGATAACAGTCTTGAAGCAGACACAACGGATGTACTGCATGATCACTGGAATACCGATAAGCTTGGACCCAACACCATAGATAGAAGATAGTTGGCTTGATGGAGCCTGGAAATAGGCAAATACAGTATACAGTATATGGCCCTACCACAACAAGGCATACTAGAAGAAAAGAACAAGAATAGTGCTGTAGAAGCACACATGAAAACAGTCCTATTTCCCAACCAGAACGGTTCATGTGCAGAGTCAGTGCAGCTGGTTGAGACTTGAGAGCATGAGCAGCAGGCCATGCTACTACAATAAAATTCTGGAGGAAGATCCCGAAATTGGGGAACTTTACCTTTCTTTTCTCAATGTGCTATGAAACTACGTCCCCTCTGATTCCCCTCTATAAGACAAGAATTCATCAATGTACATTTCATGTTCAATAAGAATCAGATCCCTGTGCCATTGGATGAATAATGCACTTCACATCACAAAGGTCACTGTAGGCCTTGTGGACATAGGAGGAGAGAGCAAGGTCATACTCAAAATGCTGTCCAACCAGAAGAGGACCATATGACTCGTGACACATCACACCACCATATATGGCCATCAGTCCATCACGCCTTGTGACACGATCCATATATGGCCGTCTCAATATATGAAGATCACGACACTGCCCTCATCAAACCCTGGATAGCCATACATGGAGAAGACTGGATCATCACCTAGATCTGCATATGGAGCTTCAAAACTGGAGCTGACCTGTTCTGACATTCCATATGTTGATCCATCCCCACCCGTCCATTTAAACTCTAGACGGGCCTGCCGCAAAGGTATTAGTGCAGCCGCACCCAGCAGCCGGCGAAAACTATAGTTCTCAACAGGCCCGAAAATGAAGGCCCGGCCCTACCTGGGCTCTCATCAAACCCTGTATACACTGCCCCCGCTCACCATTAGATCTCCACATATGGAGCTGACCTGTTCTGACATTCCATATGTTGATCTGTCCTCATAAAACCCTGTACACTCAAGATACGCTCCATATATGGCCAGACCTCACCAAACCCTGTAGACTCAAGACACTGCCCCCGCTGCCACCCTTAGATCTCCATATATGGAGCTGACCCATTCAGATCTGACCTAATGAAGACATTTGGGCTCCTAACTCTTATGGATGACATCTCTTATTCTTATAGGTATGCTGATTTTAGATGTGTGCGTGGGGTGGGGGGGCACCAGCACAAATGGCTGTGCTGGAACTTATGGCCTGCAAGTGTGTACGGACCTGCAAGCTTTCAGATTGCTCCTGCCTTACCAACAAATTAAAGTGCACAGAAATGTGCAAGCTACAAACCTGAAGTGAAACTGATTGATTATGTGATAATGAAGAATATGACGAATACTGAAGAATTGATATTGATATGACAGTGATGATTATGATGATGTTCATTGGTTAAAGTGAGTGAAAGACAGATAATTCTTCATTTTTCCCTCTGTATGACATGTATTATTCAAAAAACAGTTAGGCGATTTTTCATTCTGTGAAAATATGGTTGGTGTCTTTGAAGGCTGATAACTGCAACTAAGCTACCACTTGGGAACTGCTATCATGTTGAAATATTATCTAGGGATATAGACCTTTTAAAAAAAACATGATAGCATTTGCCACCTTGAATGTCCCTCACTAGTAAAAATCCTGGTCTGAGCCCATGGACTAAATTCCCTTGCTGCCTATTCGGTCTGGGCATGCATTGTAAAGTATCGAGCGGTCAGGCCAGAAAAACCCCAGTCCTTCCCTCTTGTCTATTGAGAAAGCAATAAAATACAATGTCAATATTCGACTATAATGAATGTATGTTTTGCATTAGCCTTCACAATGACAACAGGTAGTAGGCCTATAGCCTTTTTTGTACAACATATCAGCTGATAATCACATTACATGAACTAAACAATAGACCAATGCAAATTTTCTTCCTGTTCTGAGCATTTGACATTCCTAAACAAAGTGGGCAAAGTTAGGTATTTTGTTTGTGAATATTACTGAGGCAGCATTGCAGGCATGGGTGCATGCAAACATGTCCTCCTGCACAATACACCAAATAGATCAACCCAGGAGAGAACTCTGTCACATTCTGACCGAGTGTGGGTAGTGTTTGCCAAAAGGCACTGGTTGAATATAGCCTGACACTGGGTTCCCTGTGAGGGGAACCCAGTGTACTCTCTGCTGCCCCATCTGGCGGAGTCAGGTAGGGTTGAATAGACAAAAAACTGGAATATTACTGAAAATTGCCAGAGTCCTTGCTGCAGAGATGACGTACGGTTTAACTTTTTTATTCACCTTGTTACAGAGTGCAGTGATCAAAATTAAACAAAAGCATTTACAAGACTAACTGGATTTGCCGTTGGGTCTCTCCACCTCAACAGTGCTTCCTTTACTGCATGGCAGTGGCACTGTGGCAGTCTCTCTACGTTTAAAGGCTAAGCCCCTCCCACTGGACCATACCAAACCTGAATTGATTCCACAATTGAACCAGTTCATTCTCAATGTCCAGAGACAATATAATTCATAATACACATTTAAAGTCTCACATTTTGTAATATAAACATATTTACATAATTAGAGTACTCAATTTGACATACACAAAACCAATGTTGGTATCTTCCATAATCCCTACACTGGAGCCAACAATCAGTCAATCATCAATTAACACCAACAATCACAATATATAAAGTCAAACGAATATCACTTTGCAACATAAATAATAATTCAAACTTTAACCCTGTGTGTTAAATTCAGTGTCAGGTTGAACTGCCACAAACTTATACAAGATGATAAATAACTGAAATTGGAAGTGAACAGACAAAAATTGGAACCAGAACATCATAAGCTAATTAATTAGAGCGACAGAGAGAGAGAAGTGTGTGTGTGTATGTGTGTGCTTCAATTTAACAAAGGTGCAGACGATCAGAAATCAGCAAAGTGTGATCGATGTTTGCGCTACTGTATGCCATATTGAAGTGGACTTGGCCCCAAACTTTTTTTTCTCCCTGGAAATAAAAACATCTGGGTTGCAACTCGGACGGCGCTGAGTGGGATCAAGCAAACTTGAGCCATGAGAGACATCACTATTAAGCAAGTTAAATCGAGCGAGATGTCGTGTTGAATGTTGCGAAGACGGATGTCACTCACTGGTGAAAGTAAGGGAAAGAAACTTCACAGAAAGGAACTGGTTGGAATAATGTTCCGTGCCCTACATCCTTCCGGGGAAACTCCCCCGCCAGGTGATCAATAAGAAGGGGATAATAATTTAAATAATTAAAACAAATAAAAACAATAACAAACAAACAATATGTCTTAGTATAGTGCATACAAACAAAAACAAAAACACTCATAACAGACACATCATGTATAACATCAACTCACGGTCCAGGACCAAATCATAGAAACAACATTGTGCATGTGATACACATTAGCCTGCCCTATGCACATTCCTTTCCTTGGCGCCGAGCCAAAATACAAAGTAGTAGGCTACAACGTCTAATAGAAAAAGGGGGCCACAACTCACTGAATTTACTTCATTAACGTAACAACGTTTTGAGTCTTCTTCGTCACATGATCGAACCTTGTTACACCAGCGGCCAAGGGGTTTTTCGGGCCAAGGACCTCTTAGTTGAGAGATTCAACCATTTCATAGATAGCGTCATGTTTTACCATTTGTTTACACATGTTAAAGTGTGTATATTCAGGCACTTAAGCACTAAAACCCTGCATACGTAGTAAACTTGACTCTTGGATCTGTACTGTCTGCTCTTTTGTCCCTCCACCAAATCTCTTCACCGACAATAGCAGATCTACAAGTTCACATGTCACACCGAGTGTTGTTAAATTTAACATTAAACAACATGTCATGTCATGTCAGGTTGTTGTCAGTTAGTGAAGACAGGATCTGTTGCTGGACATCAGGCATGTTGAGTTCCTGGAAGACTGCTTCCAACTCTGACAATGACTGGTAGTCTTTCACTATGAAACCTGATGGACTGACAGAGAGGCAGAAAGAGATACATTAAAAACTCCAGTGTTGTTGTACCGTGATTCTGATGTGGATTATATGGCATTTGGAGGTGGCGATTTTCAGTTCTGATTAGTGTTTCAGAATATGAACTGTATCACAGCCACAGCAGACAAAATATATATATAATAATACACACCCATGTCTATAGGGGGAGAAGGAGGGGCTTTCACAGAGAACCTTCATCATCCTCTCCTTACACTTCTTTCCTGAAGAATCTACATCCACCTTCACTGTCTTCAAGAGGTGGCAAAACTCCTATACAGAGACATAGCAGTTAAATTGGGATGAATTCCCATTAATACTAATTTAAAAGTACCACTTGTGCAGTATAATCAACATTCACAACAGCCATGTTTTTAATAATTAAAATTAAAACAAAAGGAAAATGCACAGTCTGTGCACTCAAAATGCCACAATGATAGTTTTTTGTTTGTTTTTCCAGTGCATTCAGGACAAACATGTTTTGACCAAAAACAATGGATTCTTCCTGCAAACTAATGTCTGTATAATGTTTTGAAAGGCACTCCAAAGTCTTCTGTCAAGAGCAAAACAAAACAAATGCATGGCATGTACCAGTAAACAATCAGTATGACACATTGACACTGAAATTACTCAATGCAGTATTTTTTTCATTAATTGGGTCATGTAATTGCATTGCCATTCTAATGTTGCTGTACATGATTCTGCAAACCAATATATACATAATATCACCCGTGAAGTATTTTCAGATTTTGACCACAGTTTGTGCACTACTGGTCAAAGGCACACTAAGCGCCCTATTTTCGCCAGTGCCTTACCCCTTAGCCCTAAACTTCTTTGCCTTTATAAAAAACATTTTAAAATTGTTCAACTAGATGTCTGATCTACAGTACATCGACACATTGTGAGCTTGTAGGTCGTGTTGAATGTTGCGAAGACGGATGTCACTCACTGGTGAAAGTAAGGGAAAGAAACTTCACAGAAAGGAACTGGTTGGAATAATGTTCCGTGCCCTACATCCTTCCGGGGAAACTCCCCCGCCAGGTGATCAATAAGAAGGGGATAATAATTTAAATAATTAAAACAAATAAAAACAATAACAAACAAACAATATGTCTTAGTATAGTGCATACAAACAAAAACAAAAACACTCATAACAGACACATCATGTATAACATCAACTCACGGTCCAGGACCAAATCATAGAAACAACATTGTGCATGTGATACACATTAGCCTGCCCTATGCACATTCCTTTCCTTGGCGCCGAGCCAAAATACAAAGTAGTAGGCTACAACGTCTAATAGAAAAAGGGGGCCACAACTCACTGAATTTACTTCATTAACGTAACAACGTTTTGAGTCTTCTTCGTCACATGATCGAACCTTGTTACACCAGCGGCCAAGGGGTTTTTCGGGCCAAGGACCTCTTAGTTGAGAGATTCAACCATTTCATAGATAGCGTCATGTTTTACCATTTGTTTACACATGTTAAAGTGTGTATATTCAGGCACTTAAGCACTAAAACCCTGCATACGTAGTAAACTTGACTCTTGGATCTGTACTGTCTGCTCTTTTGTCCCTCCACCAAATCTCTTCACCGACAATAGCAGATCTACAAGTTCACATGTCACACCGAGTGTTGTTAAATTTAACATTAAACAACATGTCATGTCATGTCAGGTTGTTGTCAGTTAGTGAAGACAGGATCTGTTGCTGGACATCAGGCATGTTGAGTTCCTGGAAGACTGCTTCCAACTCTGACAATGACTGGTAGTCTTTCACTATGAAACCTGATGGACTGACAGAGAGGCAGAAAGAGATACATTAAAAACTCCAGTGTTGTTGTACCGTGATTCTGATGTGGATTATATGGCATTTGGAGGTGGCGATTTTCAGTTCTGATTAGTGTTTCAGAATATGAACTGTATCACAGCCACAGCAGACAAAATATATATATAATAATACACACCCATGTCTATAGGGGGAGAAGGAGGGGCTTTCACAGAGAACCTTCATCATCCTCTCCTTACACTTCTTTCCTGAAGAATCTACATCCACCTTCACTGTCTTCAAGAGGTGGCAAAACTCCTATACAGAGACATAGCAGTTAAATTGGGATGAATTCCCATTAATACTAATTTAAAAGTACCACTTGTGCAGTATAATCAACATTCACAACAGCCATGTTTTTAATAATTAAAATTAAAACAAAAGGAAAATGCACAGTCTGTGCACTCAAAATGCCACAATGATAGTTTTTTGTTTGTTTTTCCAGTGCATTCAGGACAAACATGTTTTGACCAAAAACAATGGATTCTTCCTGCAAACTAATGTCTGTATAATGTTTTGAAAGGCACTCCAAAGTCTTCTGTCAAGAGCAAAACAAAACAAATGCATGGCATGTACCAGTAAACAATCAGTATGACACATTGACACTGAAATTACTCAATGCAGTATTTTTTTCATTAATTGGGTCATGTAATTGCATTGCCATTCTAATGTTGCTGTACATGATTCTGCAAACCAATATATACATAATATCACCCGTGAAGTATTTTCAGATTTTGACCACAGTTTGTGCACTACTGGTCAAAGGCACACTAAGCGCCCTATTTTCGCCAGTGCCTTACCCCTTAGCCCTAAACTTCTTTGCCTTTATAAAAAACATTTTAAAATTGTTCAACTAGATGTCTGATCTACAGTACATCGACACATTGTGAGCTTGTAGGTCGGCTATTTGAACTATTCAAAAATGTTTTTCAAAATAGTAAAAAAATAGTTAAAGATAAGGGGTAAGGCTCTGACGAACATAGGGACCTATAAATGCCCACCCGGTCTACAGTACCACTGTACCTTGATGTCAGGCCTGGTTCCCTGTAGTATGATAAGTATATGTCGTCCGAGCAGCAACCTCCCAGTCAGCTGCAGCTGTTGACTCCAGCGTTCCAGCAGTTTGACGTAGCGTCCTCTAGAGCGCATGTGGTCCAGGGACAATACTGTTGTCCACTCCTCGCCTCTTCTCTCCTCTATACGCTCCTCCTCCTCTACGCATCCCTCTGTCACCTCCCCAGACTGCTGTAAAAGAGTTTAAATGGTAAATGGTGCATTTATATAGCGGCTTTATCCAAGGCGCTTTACATAGATTGTGCATTACATTCACACACACATTCATACACCGATGGCAGCAGAAACCATGCAAGGTACCAACCAGCACATCAGGAGCAATTAGGGGTTCAGTGTCTTGCTCAAGGACACGTCGACACTAACTCTGGAGAAGCCCGGGTTCGAACTGGCAACCTTGCGGTTACCATCCGGCCACTCTATCCCTGAGCCACCGCCGCCCGTTTACACGCAGACCACCTCGTTTAATTATTATTCTAGGCCTCGACCACTAATCCCGCCTGACATCCTGTTGCGGGTTCGACTCTCGATCCCGACAACCTTTGCTGCGTGTCACTCCCCATCTCTCTCTCCCCATTTCCTGTCAGCTTACTGTACCTATCAAATAAAGGCAGAAAAAGCCCGAAAAAGGCTTTCATGCTTTATTGAATAGTACAGTAAATTGACCAGAAAGAGATGGTAAAGATTTGATACACTTGCGTGCACGTGTATTTACTGGTAGAGCCACCAGGGTGCGCTGAAAGACTGTTTTTCAAAGTTTGTTTTCCCAATATGTGAGGAAATGTTTGACTTGTGTTGTAGTGTTGTTGACCTAATAATAATAATAATAACATAACATTCAACAACATTCCCAAACACATGTTAGGCTCTCTACCTGTGCTCAAATGAGCATGAGGGCACAATCAAAATAAAAAACAAAGATCAGACAGAGTCTGCTCCCTCCATTGGCTCCCGGTCTCTGCCCGCACAGAGTACAAAACTCTGATGCTGGCATTCAAAACAACCAAGGTATGGTACCACCATATCTTGCAAGTATGATCGCACGCTACAAACCTTCTTGAGCGCTCAGATCAGCAGACGCAGGGAAGCTGGAAGTACCTTTGCTAAAAACGCCAGGACAACACTCCACACTTCCCAAACTCTTCTCCCTTCTGGCTCCAAAACTATGGAATGCACTTCCCATTACAATCAGAACTGCAGATTCACTCCCAATCTTCCGCCGCAGTCTGAAAACGCACTTCTTCAGTTCAGACTCCATCTTAGCCCACAGCAATTGCCGTAGTACTTGCCCTGGCCTCGACCTCCTACAGGCGGATGCACAGGCTCAATTTATGTAACTTAAATAGCACTTTATGTAGACATAGCACTCTATACTGTATACACATAGTTTCCTTAGATAGATATTCGACTGTTAGGTTCTTAAGCTTACGTAGGATGACTTTTTTATGTTTTGATGTATTACCATGTTTTTTTGTTCTTGCTTATTGTAAATCGCTCTGGATTAAGAGCGTCTGCTAAATGCCTAAATTGTAAATTGGAATTGTCTGACAGAGCAAAGTTGACAGTGGCTCACGCACGCATGCACAGTCGCACGCACGCACACACACACTGCCAGTTGAGGGGACTAAGCCACAGAATAATAACAGAATGTCTGTCAAACCAAGTCCAGGATAGTAACACTAGCAGAAAGGTTGTCATTTTGAGAGAGAAATGTCCAGCAAATTAATATGAATACATTGTATTGGGGTGGTGGTCTGGTCAGGTGGTTCATGTTGCACTGTCCAAAACATAATGTGACGCGCTGCACATGCCCACCCAAAAAAACAGACATACAAGCAATCAACGCACTGCGTCATGGCTGTCGACAGCTTGTAGATCTGTTCTTTTGGGCACATAGAAGACATGCTTTTCCAGTTTTAACGGGTTAAGGTTAACTGCATCTGGGCAAGTAGATGAAGTATAATAAGTTGTCACTGTAACATTAATGATAGATAGTTATTTTACCTGTAACCAGTCAACCAGCTGATGGATCATTGGTTCCTCAGGTAAGGTGGCGGCTTGTTCCAGAAGTTTCTGTCTGACGTGTTGACAGCGCCCCCTGGATAGGAGTGGAGAGGACACTGAGATGTCAGGAGGGCAGGAAGGGTAGTGGGGGGGCATGCGGAACACCAGGCTCAACTCCACTTCTCTCTCTGCTGCTCCAACTGTTGTATTGATCTGTATCACCAGCCCGTCCTCAGCTAGAAGAAACAAAGCACAACAGTCAATAAGTCCTATTAAACGTCCCATTCAGGCGTGCGCCTCACACCTAGACTTTCAGGCAATTCTGCTAGTTTTGTGTTTGTTTCATGACATCACTTCCAATTTCACTGTTTGTACTGTATCTTGTATGAGCTCTCTCGTCATTGGACTGGTATCCCGACTTGAAAATATAATATATAATTTCTGTTTTGCTAGAGTGACAGGGAGACCTTACTACAAACACTATACTATTACTAAGCAATGATTATTATCCCCCTTTAATCAACAAATTAAAGGGCGTTGACGTTGATTTATGATGATCCACTGCCTTTACTAAAACAAAAAATAAATGTATTGTTTATAAAGCCCACCATGGGTGGGCACCACCCTACAATTGTGAGCTGCTTTCATCCATCCATCCATCCATCCATCTTCAACCGCTTATCCGTAGTCGGGTCGTGGGGGCAACAGCTCCACCAGAGAGCTCCAGACTTCCCGCTCCAGAGCAACATTAGCGACTTCCTCCTGGGGGATCCCGAGACGTTCCAAGGCCAGTGAGTCGATGTAATCCCTCCATCTGCGCCTTGGTCTGCCCCTGGGTCTCCTCCCAGTGGGACGTGCATCGAGGACCTCCCTAGGGAAACGCTCGAGAGGCATCCTAACTAGATGCCCGAACCACCTAAGTTGGCTCCTTTCCAGGCGAAGAAGCAGCGGCTCTACTCCGAGTCTCTCCCGCGTGGCTGAACTTCTCACCCTATCTCTAAGGGAGATGTCAGACACCCGTCGGAGAAAACTCATTTTGGCCACTTGTATTCGCGACCTTATTCTTTCGGTCATGACCCACACTTCATGAGAGTAGGAACGAAGATTGCTCGGTAGACAGAGAGCTTTGCCTTCTGGCTCAACTCTCTTTTCGTCACAGCGACTGCAATACCGCCCCTGCCGCTCCGATTCTCCGGCTGATCTCCTTCTCCGTCCTCCCCTCACTCGTGAACAAGACCCTGAGATACTTAGGGGCGATTCACACTATGGTCCCGGGTGCGCATTCGGGACAACTTGGCAGATGTTGTGGTAATGTGAATGATGCGTACCGTTCCCGGGAGCGGATCGCCTAACCGTCCCCGAGACCGCATGGGGGGGCGGTTCTCTGGACCGTTGAAGTGTATTCAGATACGGATCGTTCCAATGTGAATGCATGCGTACCTAAAGAAGGAAGTGGACTGTTTTTTTTTAAGAACGTGACATGATCTCTAGTCGACGAGCCAAGCGTCAACAAAAAAAAACACAGACGCTGCACGACGCGTAACACCAGCTCATTTCTCAACGCCGCCCGTCTCCTGTTGAATCTGCTATACGCGCAGCACCGCAGTACGCGCTGATCTTGGACTACACGTGGCTCTTGGGCTTTGCTTGGCATAGTTTCCAAAGTAAAACAAAATAATAATAATGCTAAAGTAGAATCTATTAAACTAATATCAAACACGACACTGGAGCACAGAACTGACTGACACAGTGAATAGCAGGCAGGCGCAGGCTGACAGTGAAGTAGTATAACGGCAAAGAGCCAAAAGAGGCAATGCAATGCAGTGTGTCTGGATTTATTGGAGACAATGTCGCAGAGTTGATGGTCAGTGTCCGTGTGCACCAGCCATCAAGCACACCGCCATCTGGAGGATCAAAGTGTGTTATGCAAGTGTACCCGGGTGCGCTGTTGAATCTCAGGCAATGTGAATCATGCCCATCAGGGACCAGGCAACCGTATTCGGAAACGGTTCCAATGAAACGGATTCAGTCCCTCTCAGTGTGAATTGCCTATTAAACTCCTTCACCTGGGGTAATGCCTCATTCCCTACTTGGACTCATAGAGTATATATATAATAGAGACTGAACTGGCGCGAAGCTCCGCCCCCCCAGCTATTCATGTCAGTGGAAGTTGCTCAGTGGCGTTTTGAAGCACCCGGAAGACTGCCGGAAGTCCCTCCCAGGACCTCAACTTTGAGGTCCTGAGTGACGTAGGGCAACTGAGCGCTCAACGTTAAAGCCCAGCTGCACGGGGTTTCCCGGTCATGAATCCACGGGTCCGCCTGTAGTCCCTCCTCCTACCACTAGGACCTAGAGCTTCAACGTTGGAAAGTCTGCCTGCCCCCTTGCTTGGACTGCACAATACACCAGTTTCCTGCTGAGAACCATGTGAGCTGCTTCCTCCTCCGGATAACACTAGGGGCTCCATTTTCGTCACCGCTAAACCCCTTAACCCTAAACTTCTTTGCCTTTTGAATAGTTAAAATGGCCAGTCTACAAGCTCACAATGTGTCAATGTAGATTGGCTAGTTGAACTATTCAAAAATGTTTTTCAAAATAGTAAAAAAAAGGCAAAGAAGTTTAGGGATAATGGGTTTAGCGGTGACAAAAATGGAGCCCTTGGTCACTTACAGTAGGTCAACAGATCAGGGGCTCCTCAAGGTTCCACGCACCAAGCTAAAGTTAAAAGGTGACCGAGCCTTTTCGGTCGCCGCTCCAAATCTGTGGAACAATTCCTACCCTTAATTATTAGGGCTGCATCCTCATTGGACACTTTTAAAAGCAGACTGAAAACACACCTGTTCTGAGTGTTCTCCCAGGCCTTTTAAATCTTACATTGGGGAAATGTTGGACACTGTTTAATGTTTACCAGAAGCCTTTATTTTATTGTATTTGATGCCGTTATTTTATTGTATTTGTTGCCCTTTTTTGTACCTTATGTGTTGTGTAATATGTGATGTTTTTGCATAATGTGTTTATTTTGTGCAATGTGTAGATATTTAGTTTTTTCCATTGTTGAACAGCACTTGGCCGTTGGCTGTTTTTAAATGTGCTTTAAATAAAATTGACTTGACTGAAAATGTATAAATTGTGTTACTGGTAAGGTTATTTAGATTTAGGGTATGAATATATTTGTTTTGGGGTATTTGCTTTTCAGTTTTCATCCTAATTTGTACCATACCAGAGAGATCTGTGAACAACTAGAAAAATAGTGTTGAAAAATAATAATAATAACATAGTTGCACACTTGCACTTAAGAGAGCGAGTGTGTGTGTGTGTGCGCGTGTGTGTGATCACAAATAATCATGCAAACACGTGTTTGTTTACATGAGTGTTTGTGTCAACACTGATGATAATCTGCATAAGTCCTCACCGGACTGTTGTAAGAGCTGGTACTCCCCCTCTCCGCAGTAAATGGAGGCTAAAACTGAGGCTTCTTCTAAGGCCGCTTCAGACATTATCAAACAACTATCCGTTATGTGGAAGAATTTAAAACGTTATATGTATTACGATACGGCCAAGTAGCACACTCTGGTAGCTACCATTTTCCACTCGTGCACCGTCTTTAAATTCCGACAAGGGACGCGAACGGAAATATTTGTTCCGCTGTCCCACCTCTTCCTCTCAATAAGTCTCGTCTCGCGAGACTTACTGGTTCTGAGATCCTATTTATGTACATACATTTCGACCAGAGACTCAGTCAGTACTAGACGTAGCCGTATCAACAGCACGTGTTGTCGACTTCTCGGCCTACTAACTCTGTCTTTGTAGCAGTCAAAGTACCGTTGAAGTGTTTGATCAACTTTTATTTCGAGCGTTTCTTTTTTACTTTATTATTCAGCTCATAACAGCCATTGCTTTTGGTAACAACAATGGCCGAACATATTGATGAAGAATTAGATTTTCCAGAAGAGTTTGAATATGGTAGCGCGCCGTATATGTTCGAACCCGAGTATACAGATGAGGAATTACGTGAAATGGATGAACGCCGGGCACAACAACAAGAAGCTGATGGCGACACAGTTGACGAAACACCCCAGAGAATTCATGATGAAAATCTCGACTGGTGTCGTTGTGGTAAAAAATGCACTAGAATGCCACTAAACGACGAATGCGTTTGCTGCACAGAGTTTTCTTTATGGCGCCCAGAGCAGGATTCAGACTCGGAGGTAGATGAAGATGACCAAATCTCACCCTGTATTACAAACGCTGAGGATTTTGCACCTATGATCAACAGAGGTGTCCTACAAACTTTTTTTCACGCAAAAATAACCAATTGTCCTGAACCAGAGCCTGCTGGACCGGATGGGCATTTATCGAACGAGTAAGTATATATAATCAATGATTGAATATAATCGCTTATTACAATTGGCTCAAATGCTATGCAAACTTCAAATATTTACATAGTTATATTCCACTGTAAGTAGCAAATGTATATAATTTTTGTAACTATAATACTAACACTATTTGTAGTATTACTGTTAGAAACAATAAGAATACATTCTATTTCATACAGTTCATTTTATAGGCCTAATGTATGGTCTGTATTTCATTGACTATATAAATGTAGCCCTGGTCCAGTGCTTACAGCGAGTAGAGCGAGTCTCTCTCTGACTCGCTGTAAGCACTGGACCAGGGCTAATATAAATGCATCTTCTAAAACGCTAGTTTGTTGTCCTTTTCTTTTCTCTACAGCCAATGTCGACTCGCGGCCTATGAGTTCTGCTTGGAGTGGCTTTTGCGTGGTGAAAGCGTAGCGAAAGGAACAATCCTCCCCTCATGCATGGTTGCTGCAATCCGGAGAGCCTATCCCTCAGAAGACGGACAATAGCGTGGATTTTTAGACTAAGCTGGGGATCTTTCCGATGATAAAAAGGACAGTTGACTATTTCGATGCACCCCTCCATCCCCAAGCAATTCCACTACAGACTGATATTTGTTTGCATAATCAAAAACTACTATTTGTATCCTTGACTAATTCCAGAATAGTAAAGAATACTCATTTGATTATTTGACTGAAGGCTTAATTGTCTCCGACTATCCTGTGAGCTGACATTTCAACTTCAACCTTGTGTATATTTTCGCAAAATAAAAATGCAATACTACTTTGATGTTACTTCTGAATACATAACACTGCTCAATATACAAAATAGCATTAATCAAATGTCATTCAATTTCAGAATCTGATTTCAGTCTAAGATAAATGCATCAATTATTTGTTTTAGCCAAAAGATGTACTAGAATAATCTGTTATGTTCAAGTGAAACAAATATAAACAGTTTGACATTTTGAACTACATTTATTATCTTTCATTTATAGAGATTTGCACTAAGGCACACGCATGAAATATCGGATTTAGCAGATTTTTTAGTTACCGGTATGTTAAAATTAAAAGGCCATTTTGGCTGCACATTTTTAATACAGAAGATCGTATCGGCCATAATAGCAATTAATTATATTGGCTATCAATATCCGCCAAATTGTCTCATCGGTACATCCCTAAAATAAACAAATCATACATTACTAAATGCATGGCCAGGGACCACATGCAATACCTCCACGGACCACCTGAAAACCCCTAAAGGGTCTTCTCACTACTTCTGAAGGCAAGGCTGTCTGAGGCTGAGCTCAGCAGTGAACCTAGGTTTGACATGGCTGGGAATCGGGATATTAAGTACAACAGTGCAGGCAAAGCAGGCTTGAAGTTCATCCTTGAACTCTGGTCAATTTCTAGACTTTAGTTACTGAGCATTAGGTCGGGAAAATATACCAGAGGCATGAAAATAAATATGTTTTAATAGCAGAAATATCACAACACTAGCATTTGCATAATAGCAGCAATGGCAAATTTGTACAGTAATGAACATTCTGAATCTACAAGGTCATCTCTCAACCTGAGGAACCCCATAAACTAAATTGAGCGATCTGAATCCTTCAGTTCGATTTTTTGGATATACTTGTTTTGTTTCCACTTGTGCAAGTAATACTCATGTATTACCATGGAAACAAAACAACCTGTCATATTCAAACTATACCGAACAATACTAAGAATGAACAAACAGATGAATCACAGGTTCTGTTTACATGTGGATTCAATTTATCATGAATACACTTTAGGCCTGGTTAAAGGCTGGGTAGGAATACGACTCAAATGAGAACGGGTCCATGTAGCAGTTTCTATTTACATTTTGGAATTGAAAGAGAACTGACAGTGTTGAGATACAAATCCTCAAGCTGCTTCACTAATGACAAAAAGAAGAGTGACTTTGTAGACAATAGAGCAGAAAATAAAAGTTATGGGTAAAGAAATGATGCGTACCTTTTATGAATTGCAACCGTTCCACCTAAACCGTGCCAACCCTGTGTCTAAGCCAGTGGTTCTCAACCTTTTTAAGCCGCGACCTCCCAAAAGAATCATATTTGAACTGGGGACCCCCACCCTGACAAGCACTTGTAATTGTAGGACTTGAGGCATTGTTAAGTTAGGTTCCACAGTGGGCTGAGCGGTCCAGGCACCTAGGCCGGTAATCAGGGCCGGATTAACACCTCTGAGGGCCCCTGGGCACTGAAGCTCGAAGGCCCCCCCCCCTTCACACGCGCGCAACATTTTTGCTGTTTCGGGGCCGTTTTGGGGCAGTTTTATGCCGTTATATTGGCCTATTTCCGGTCGCCTACCCCCCCAGAGTGACAGCCAATCTAGCGCATTGTTGCTGCTTTACACACAATTGCACTTTTCAGCTGCCCTTCTCACCAACAATAAAACAGTAATCTTTTTAGACACCATTTATTTAATTCGGATTATCAGGGAAATTTTCCGTGGAGCTAAAAAAAAAAGGTAATCCAACCTGATGGCGTGCCGCAGGTTCAAGTCCCGAGCCTGTCTGCCATTGCCGCATGTCTTCCCCCCATCTCTCTCCCCCTTTCCTGTCACATTACTGTACCCTATCAAATTAAGGCAAAAAAGCCATACAAATATTGTTAAAAAAAAGAAATAAATATAAATATTATGAAAATAGCCGATCTACAAGCTTCCAAAACAGGAACTTGTAGATCTGCCATTTTCACAATATTATCAATCAATAATGTTTGCCTTTCTTATAATTTGGCCAATGTTTGACAATTTTTTATAGATCGTTTGATGATCTTACTGTTGACGCAGTAAGGCATTGAAACAGTCATAAGTTTTTATATTGTCACTTCACTGTCATCCGACAGGTTGAGAACCACTGGACTAAGCAAGGGATCAGCCAGGGGTATGATTTGGGATGAGGGGGACCAAGGCGATAAAGGATTTATTTTTTATTCTCTTTTTTCTCTCAAGCCTATTTTTGTAGTTGCTTCCATCGTGCCAATCCATTATGATAAAAAATGTATCACTTCTTTGAGCGTAAAGCTTCACATACCAGAGAGATCTGGGAACAACTAGAAAAATAGTGTTGAGAAAAAAGCCAGACTTATATCGTTTAAAGTTAAGCATCAATGTGTCCACCTCCACCATGTCACCCTCATACGGTCCCAGACGGCATTGAGGGAGTCCAGAGCGGGCCTGACATCCAGAATGGTTTTGGTCTGCTGCATTTGGTCTATGGAGCCGGCATCATAATAGTCAATGACGTACCGCACCTCTGTACCGCAGCGATCCACAACCCAGTCATGCCTGTCAAACGGTAGGTCATAGCTACTCTCACACACACACACACACACACACACACACACACACACACACACACACACACACACACACACACACACACACACACACACACACACACACACACACACACACACACACACACACACACACACACACACACACACACACACACACACACACACACAGTTTTAGCTACTTTAGCTTTAGCTTAGAATCCACATCAAATTCATTGTAGGCAGGATTCTGAACTGTCTATAGCCCTCCAATGAGATGCAGAGCGATTAGACTTATAATGAGCATCAAGTGAGGCCCAATTAAGAGACATTTTTGATAAAATGTTTGCGATTAGTCATGACACACGCACACACCCGCACACACACAATACTGACCCCATAAAATTTCTGATCCTGGCTCTGGGAGTAAGGTCTTTAGCTTTACCTCCAAAACGCACCAGAGATGGACCACATGGACATTCCCTGCACATGAACACAGAGGGGGAAAAAAGGCTAAATACAGACGCATTATGGCCCTCATTGTCTCTACACCAGCATATGTATGACGTCTGTCTGTCTGTCTGTCTGTCTGTCTGTCTGTCTGTCTGTCTGTCTGTCTGTCTGTCTGTCTGTCTGTCTGTCTGTCTGTCTGTCTGTCTGTCTGTCTGTCTGTCTGTCTGTGTGTGTGTGTGTGTGTGTGTGTGTACACTGTACAGCTAATCTCCAGCACCGTTAACCTGGTCGATGCCAAATTTTGCACACACTCTCCCTGGATGCCAACGATGAACCTCTGCCCCAAATGTTCCAGAACGGCCTGTTATAGCACCACCATGAGGCAGCTTTTCAATTTGTTTTTACCTATAACTGCACTAATCTGCATGAAACGTTGCAGGCACACTCCCTAGAGGCCAAGGACAAACCTTTGACCTGCATTTTTGACACCTGCCTTTTATAGCGCCACCAGGCCGACTTTTGTAAAACATATTTTTTTAATATTACTCCTCTATTACTCCTCCTATTTGATTGGCTGAGCACCCCATAGTGGTGATTTGATTAGCTGAGCAATGTACGCATTAAGGATAAAAAGTGAGGACAGAAAAGTGAGGACGCCAAAAGTGATTGGCCGGTATGTGATGTATGATGATAAGAGCGCACCACACTTCACACAGGTGTGATTTTTTTTTGTTTACAACTGAATGGGTGAGTTATACACCTTTACACCCTTACTTATAAATAAATAATACATTTGGAAAACACCCTGTAATCTTAAACAGCATAATGTTAACACTGGATGCTGACACTGTAACATGCCACACATTCTGATTGCAGAACGCAGGCAGATTAAAGCACATACAAAGACGGCTTTGTATGGTTCTGTGTAAAAAGCCGTAACGCTGGCATTAAAATGTATGTCCTCTTTGTTATTCCAATATTTCAGGATATCTGTATAAAATTGGCTACTTTATCACCCTATATCAGCTTCTGTGAAGACAATATCCCCAGCAGGGCCCAAATTAAATACAAAACTGACACTGTAGTTCACCGCCAAGGAGGAGGCCCACAGAAGTGGACCAGTGACCAAGTCAATTTAAAGCAGTCAAAAGAAACTAGTCTGAAAAGCTGAAAATCAAGTTATTCTAAGGCTAAGCCAACGACAAAGAACACTGACTCTTTGTCCGTGCAGGACATCACTAACTACTACTAGTAACTACAGGAGGACATCCCCCATACAATGGAGGCCTACTGGCTGATTTACATTCTAATTCAGGTTTGAGAAGACCAGGGCCACCCTTTGTTTGCCCCAATCCACACCCTGCATAAATAACAATGGCTGGGTTTCCCAAATGACATTATGCGTAGGGAGTATGCATGTGGTTCTTCTCAACAACACCCCCTTTCATTGTGAACATAGATAACATAGATGTGCCATGCAATGGTAGGCCTGAGGCCTGGTATGGTATGCCTGAGGCCTACCATTGCGTGGCACATCTATGCACGGAATATCTATGTTCACAGTGAAAGGGGGTGTTGTTGAGAAGAACCACACGCATACTCCCTACGCATAATGTCATTTGGGAAACCCAGCCAATGCCTGCCACCTCCACCGTTCTCATTCTCACCTTGCAAAGCCAATGCCCCATCCATTCCTCAAACATACCCTGCCTGCATTCAAGGTCCATGAACAGCATGTCAGGCAAAAGGTCATGGGCCTGTATCTGGGTAAACCGGAATGTCCCCCCCACCCCCAGTCTCGATACTCGGGTTCTGGTGGCCAGAAATACCTGGTGCGTCCGCCCGTTCTGAGGTCACCGGATTTGTGGGTCTGACTGTTCCGAGATTTGACTGGGGCGAGTCGACTTTGGTGGCCAGACATACAGTAGAAGGGTCTGACCGTTCCGACGTTCCACGGTTGTGGAGCGACCGTTCTTGTATTCTGGTAAACCATACAAAGCCATGCTGATGGATGTATGTAAATAATAGATATGCATAATACCTACATTCGAGAGAGGGCTCAAAATATCAGTTGGCCTTTCAACTCAACCAAACTAAACAGCCTTTGTTTCTTTTGTTGGCCTATTTCTTAAAAAGCAAGGCTTTTGCACACCTACAGGCGACAGGTGCGTAGGAGAGGGTACGGTGGCCAAAATTGAAAAAGGAACAAACACCCGCACACTGTCTTCAAATGCAGTGACCAACTTTTATTTAGGGAAACAGCAACGTTTCGGCCTATGCCGCCTTCATCAGGCTATCTTTATGGCTAAAGATAGCCTGATGAAGGCCGCAAAGGCCGACTGTCGGATACAGACACTCCTCGATGGCCCGATTTCCCAACAACTATGTGTGTACTTTGTGTTTGCAATTGTTTGTGTGTAATGCGACTGTGCATGTGTTATGTACTTTTTGTGCAGAGCTTCCCATCTTAATATTTCCTGCCAGGCAGCATCATTGTTGTGGTTGTGGATTTGGATGATGTTGTTCATGTCTTTCTGATTCAGGTCTCCCTCATTCCACCGCCACCTAGATACACACACACACACAAATGAGAGCGTGCATGTACACACACACGCGCGCACACACACACACACACACACACACACACACACACACACACACACACACACACACACACACACACACACACACACACACACACACACACACACACACACACACACACACACACACACACACACACACACACACACACACACACACACACACACACACACACACACACACACACACACACACACACACACACACACACACACACACACACAGAGAAACAGTTATGACAGATGTTCATTTGACAATGACATCTGGGCTGATACCAAAGACAGGAGAAAAGACAAGATTATGTATGGTGGCGGTGGTGGCTCAGGGGTAGTGTGGCTGATTGGTAACCGCAAGGTTGCTAGTTCGAACCCGGGCTCCCCCAGAGTTAGTGTCGAAGTGTCCTTGAGCAAGACACTGAACCCCTAATTGCTCCTGATGTGCAGTTGGTGCCTTGCATGGTTTCCGCCGGCCGCCGCCATCAGTGTATGAATGGGTGAATGTAATGCACCTTAATTGTAAAGCGCCTTGGATAAAGGCGCTATATAAATGCACCATTTACCATTTGTATACCAACAGCTGTCAATGGAATGTGTAGCCTATGTATGCATTGTCTTGCTTTCCTCAACTGCCTTTGGCTGATGCCCAATCCTTTCATCAGCACAAAGTACTGCAACAGATACATACATGTCAATAGACAGACAGATACATACGTGCCTGCATACATAGTGTAGGTAGACAGAGACCGTTCCTTTTTCCTTCAGCAACACATAAGCCGTGGTCTATGAGTAAAACAGTCACACAGACAGTTATGTTGTCTTCCTCACCCTTTCTTCAACATGGCATTCCAGAACATCTGTTCCGAGGGATACACCCATTTCTGTTCGGAGCCAGCTCTTGGTATGGCAGACTCCTGTCTGTCCCGTGACAGGGAGAAGGGCTGGCCTGGAGACGGCAGCTGATTGGGAGGAGGCATCTGGAGGGACAGAACAATAACAATTAGCCAATGGCTGTGTGTGTTACTTTAGCATTTATTAACTCTGGTTTGACTCTGAGGAAGAGGAAAGTCAAAACGTCAGTCACCCCTGCAAAACAATACAAACATGCTCCAATCCAGTGCACCATTATATTTCATTTGGGTAGAGTGTGTGTGTGTGTGTGTGTGTGTGTGTGTGTGTGTGTGTGTGTGTGTGTGTGTGTGTGTGTGTGTGTGTGTGTGTGTGTGTCATCATCGAAATCGATGGACAGCCATAAGCAAAAGTACCATATTGTCAGGGTTGATGTCTGTTGGGATGTACTTGTCTCTGTTGGCAGCCTTCATGGGACATTCAACAAATTCATAAGCTCTCTCCTGGTGGGCAGGGACGGATGGAGTCTAGAATCAAGGCAAAATATTATAGTAAAAGACAACAGACTATTCTAGTACATCAATTTCCAATGGTCATAATAAATATGAGGCAGGCAAGAGACTGAAATAAATACAGTATGACTGTACGTAGACTTTAACAGTGCTATGAAGCAAATGCCTGGAGATTTTCATCTCAAGTGAAAATGAAAGATTAATTCATGGTCTATCTATGCCATAGACACTCTATGGAACCAGAATATGGTTTGTTAACTGTTGTCCTTTACTGTGCAGGAGGATGCTAAACGCACACCAGTCTTAGTAGTGGTGCCAGCTCACGGCAGAAACATCTAAAGAGTTAAGTCTTAAAAAGACAAAAGAGTGGCTGCACACACTGATAGCCATAGTGCAGATTATTTATTAGTTAGGATGCAGAGTAAGGACCAAACATTCTTTTGTCTTTTTAAGACTTAACTGTTGTCCTTTAAACAGGAAGGAACAGTCAGTTTCAGTTATCTTATCACTCAGTTTAATCACGGCCGTCGATCTGTGTCCTGACTGAGAAGACCCAAAAGTTGAGAAACACTGTCTAAATATGTTGTGAAATGTTACCACAGGGTTGTGGACAAACACCAACGCAAACAATTTCATATCAACTCATTGGTTAGAGAAAGTACTGTTCAAGTGCTTTGGTCACACATCTGAGAAACTTGTCTCAACCTTCTACAACATAAAGAGCTTGAAAGTACTTACAGTGGGGGGGGTGTTTGACTGGTGCATGGGGCATTCCGTTGCTTTTGATTGATGCATAGGGCATTCAGAAGGAGGGGTGCCTGGCAGGTCAGAAATAAAAAACAGGTCAGTTCAGTAGAACTTTCTTAAGTCTGATCTATAATATAAGGTACAGTGTGTTTTTCACTTGCAGTTGTTTTCATTGTGCAGCAAGTTAGAAACACATGAATTTGCCTTTACACAAGGCAGATCTTTACACTGAGGTAAGGCGCAGAAGAAGCAAGTTCTTAGGCCAGTTCTTTGTGCTTGCAGCCATCACACTCAACTACCATTAACATCAATTAATCATTGAGCAGACACTTGTACATCACTCTGGAGAGCATCTGCTATTTGTATTTTTCCAGTTTTTCATGTGCTTATGAGGTGAAAGTACTTCATTAGATTAGACCCCATGGTCTGGTTGTTATGTGCAATGATGTCTTCCCTTTGTAGGGTTTCTTCCTGGAGGCTGAAACCTTGACCGTCAAACGTGCCAATGAAAAAAACAGTGATATACTGAGTACTGACATCACAATATCATCCCCTCCCCCTTTATCATACAACAACAGCTGTATTGCCGAATTTCGTAAAGCTTACGAAACTGCTAAAATGGCGGAATGTTTACGGAAACAATAAGGGGTCTATACCCTTTGGGCTTGACCCCTAAATAGGTGACAAGAATGGTTACAAAAATGAGTGCTAGGGGGTGTGGTGGAAATCTACAAGACCTCAGGTGGAGTCAGAAAACAATACAGATATTTAGTGCCAGAATCAAAACTTGCTTTATTTACTTATTTTTTCTTTCTTTCAATCTTGGTTTGTTTTTGACCCTTGGCCTTACAATCACCTGTGTGCCTCGCCTGTGTTTCTATCTTACGCCGTTTCTGTTATGACACCTGAATTTTCCTTCAGTTATCAACGATTGTTTATCTCTAATCTCCTTATCTTATTGGAGAAGTGCCAGGAAATCATAAAACTACATTTTTAAATGACTTTGAAATCTTTATACTTTTGCCTAATTACTTGGTTAGTTGGCTGGTAATATTATGAAAGAGAGAGATTAGCCATACTTGTGTGTTTAGACTCCTGGTGCGTGATGGGACATCCCTGAGTTGGAGTCATGAGGCTATCCGCTGCTACGGTGGGGTGGACTGAGGCTGCCATGCTGCCTGGGGAAAATACATTAGTAGAAGAAAGCTGTGGTCATTCAGATATACAGCACGACACAATTATGTTTTACTTGACGATTAATTGTCATACAAATAATTGTGATTAGTGATTTTAAAAAGTGCCCATTGCACAGGGCAATGGGCTGGGCACATATGAAACATAACTTAATTAAAACATACAAGGAAATTACATGTTTTTTGGGGTCCCCAGATGATTAGCTTAATGACTGTCCAACATTGTTTTCTCACTCAACAATAAACAAACCAAAATACAGTATAAGTGTATACACAGTATCTTCTGCACTTTTCTAAAGTTACAATTTAATGCCGTTTTAATAACAAATTGGCCAAATTGTCAAATATTATGTAAGAAAGAGGCAAACAAGCCTCTTTCCCCCACCCTGACAAGCACTCTGCCTACAGAGTGCTTGTCAGGGTGGGGGTCCCCTACAGAGTGCTTGTCAGGGTGGGGGTCCCCTACAGAGTGCTTGTCAGGGTGGGGGTCCCCAGTGCCTACAGAGTGCTTGTCAGGGTGGGGGTCCCCAGTGCCTACAGAGTGCTTGTCAGGGTGGGGGTCTCCAGTGCCTACAGAGTGCTTGTCAGGGTGGGGGTCCCCTACAGAGTGCTTGTCAGGGTGGGGGTCCCCAGTGCCTACAGAGTGCTTGTCAGGGTGGGGGTCCCCAGTGCCTACAGAGTGCTTGTCAGGGTGGGGGTCCCCAGTGCCTACAGAGTGCTTGTCAGGGTGGGGGTCTCCAGTGCCTACAGAGTGCTTGTCAGGGTGCCGGTCCCCTACAGAGTGCTTGTCAGGGTGGGGGTCCCCAGTTCAAATAGGATTATTTTTGGGGGTTGGATGAAACGTTTGGGAACCCTTTAGAGACCAGCTATGTCTGTGGCCCCTTTTCCGCCAAAAGAGCTTTGGTTAGATTCTTGGAACCTTGGTGCTTTCACGGAACCGGCAGCCATTTTTTGGTTCCGGTTCCGAACAAACTTTTAGGGTTCTGAGCGGCTTCATTTTCAGTTGAAATGCTCTGAACTGGTTCAATATTAGGCGGGAAAAAATAACTGATCCGGCTCAACCCCGGTGGAAAAGGAGCCTGTATGTTCCATCACTAATCCGCTACAGCAGTGGTTCCCAAAGTGGGGTCCGGGGACCCCCAGAGGTCCTTGAGGGAGTTCCAGGCGGTCCCCAGCTAAATGATAGTTTGGAACCAAATGGACCCTTATGTGTCTGTAACTCTGAGTGTACAAATGGAACCAAATGGACCCTAACATGCAGTGATGTAAATAGGTTTTCAATGTAATGGGTCCCGATACCCAGGGGTTGTCTTTGGTCCCAGGGACATTTTATGAGTCCTAGTTCTGGTACAATATAAATTGGGGGTCTCAGAGATAGAAACGCCATTCAATAGGGGTCCGTAGACTAATGCATGTCAAACTGGACGGGTTGAGAATCACTGCTAGAGCCGTAAAAGAAAATTCTCTTATGGGGGTCCCTGGCATATCTTTTCAAATGGGGGTCTGCAGGCTAATAAGTGTCAATTTGGGGGTCCTTGACATGAAAAAGTTTGGGAACCACTGCGCTACAGACTGTGACAACAGTCACACTCGCACCTACATGTGATGTGCCCTTGAGCACTGACTGTGAATCAGGGTATGTGTTGCTGAAAAAATGGCAGAGTGCAGTTTTAGGCAATGAGCTGAGAGACAATTGACTTAATGACTGCTCAACAAGAACCTTTGACTGCACTGTACTGTATAAAGATTAAGAGGTGAAATATTATAACTGTCTATAACAGCAGATGACATGATATTCTGCATGAACTTATCATTATAGAGTCAGGCAGACAGGAAAAAAATAGGTCATTTCACTTGAGCATATATAGCCCTAGAATGTCTGTGATCTTATACATTCTAGGGATAGAGCATATTGAGGCAGAAAGCTAATAATACGTGCTCCAATTAAGTCTGCATTAAATAGCAATTTAATGAGTAAGCAAATAAAAACCGCATGTGTATGTATTGCTGTCCACTTGTCCATTATTTTGCTGGGAGTCATTTCGGGTCGTGGGGGGCATCTGCCATTGACATTCATGGCACATTAATTACCATCACTCATCATCTATTCTATTGGCTATTCTGACATTACATTCTAGTATTTGTTATGTTGACAACATGTATTGTAAGTATTACTTTCAGTAATTTCGCCAGTCTTACCAGGCCAGCTGTATCTGCAGTCAGTCCGGACTCCAATGTCGTGCTGTTAGAAACACCGCTTACCCACAATTCACTGCGAACGGTGACGTCAGTCACGTCAGCGAAGAAATAAAGGGAGAAATCAGTATCCTACGAATAAATAAATAAAATAAGAAAGAAATATATAACACCGATCATGTCTGTTGGTGTAAAAAAAATAATTAAAAAAAACACACAGTTGTGTAAAAACCATAGATAGGAGAAGTAAAACAGAAAGGAAAGAAATGCATCAAACGGCTGTTTGTTTTAATAACAGTCTCCAGTAGGGGTCAGTAAACGGAGCATAAATACCGGTAGTGTTTGGGTTTTCTGCACTCTGACTGGTTCCCAGAGGAATGAATACTCTTCCGGTTGAAGTAGTGCGCCACCCACACACACACTCACTACACATTAGTAGAGACTGAGAGTGAGACTCTTCGAGAGTTATAAAACAAAGCGAGAGAGAAGAAAGTGAAAGCTCAGAGCTGACGATTCTTCGAAGAGATATAAACAAAGCGAGAGAGAAGAAGAAAGCTGACGACGATTGAACGCGTGAGTCAGGAAAAAAAATCGCATCCAAGTTTACACACCCGCCATATTTATCGACTAATAATAATAACAACAATCTTTCGTATATTATACAATACGGAACTTATTGCGAGTCGTCGAATATGGCTCTCACGGCGGAGATGCTGGGCATAACGCGTCCGACCGAGGAGGAGACCGACAAAGGGAAGGAGGACTATGTGGCGTGCGGCGACGAGGAGTCCGCGTCGCGGCTGAAGAAGAAAGCCAAGATCAAAGTGACCCTGGAGGCGAAGTGCGGCTGCACCATCACCGTCAATCTTATCGTGGACTCGGGCTCAGGGGCCTCCATTCTCCCCGTGGCCATGTACAAGAGACATTTCAGTCACGTGACTCTCGACGCGCCCAGCGCGACTCTGTACACCTACACCCATAGCACCAGGATCCCCATAGCAGTCCTGGGCTGCTTGGAACTGAAGGTGATTTTTAACTCAACCTCTGCCACCAAGCCCGTCCACGTTGTGCCAGTGGGACCACCCATCCTAGGTTTGGATATCCTCAAAGCCCTGCGTCTGGATGTCGATGGTGATGGTGAACTCGTTGCCCCTAAACCCTCTAGGGTGATGAGTCTATTAAAGTCACTCATTGTGGAGAGACCCATGGCCATGCCAAAGCAGACTATACACGGATGTTTTGTCCACAGGTGCGAATTAAAAGAAGGTGAAATTCCGTTACGGCAAGGTTTGTGCCGTTTCCAGGCAAGTCTCCGTTCTGCGGTCTCCCGGGAACTACGGAAACTAGAGGAGGAGGGCATCATTGAACGCATCGATTCGTCACCGTGGGTTTCGCCCCTGTTTGCCGTGCGACACAAGTCAGGCCGGGTTAGGCTGCGTGCAGACCTGAGAGAAACCAACAGGTCTTTGGTACTAAGCCCCGCCCCGATGCCAAGTCTCGAGGAAGTTTTCCAGGAGCTCAAAGGAGCAGGGTGGTTCTCTACTATAGACCTCCAGAACCTCTACCTCCAGATACCGTTGCATCCAGACAGCAGAAACCTCACTGCATTCATCACCCACGATGGTCTCTTCCAGTACACCAAGGTCCCCTATGGTCTCGCCTCTGCACCAGCTGCATTCCAGACAATAGTGGCGCAGGCGATGTGCACTCTGGACGGTGTTCTGTGTTACCTGAATTACATTATTGTGCATTCAGACAACTTTGATCTCCACCTGACGCGCCTTGATTCTGTGCTCCGCCGCCTGGGCGACTGTGGTCTTAAGTTGAGCACAGGAACGTGCCAGTTAGTGAGGAAGCAGCTCAACCTCCTGGGCCATGTGTTTTCGGCGTCGGGTGTCCGCCCAGACCCTGAAAACACCGCTGCCCTCTCAGAAGCTCCTCCCCCCCGCAATGCTGTGGCTCTGCAATCATTCTTGAGTGCCTCTGGGATGTACAAAAAATACTTCCCCAACTACGCTTCTCATATTGAACCACTCTCTGCTCTGCTGAAGAAAAACCAGCCTTTTCAGTGGAATGACACTGCGCAAGAGGCCTATAGTTGGGTTAAAGAGCTGATGGCTGGATGCCCAGATCTGTCCATTTTTGACCCTACTCTCCAGACCTTTGTCACTACAGACACTTCTGATTATGGCATAGGCGCAGTACTGACACAGGTGCATCGTGGCAAAGAGAAGCCTGTCGCATTTGCGTCCTGCAGCCTGAGTGCATATGAGAAAAAGTTCACAGTGACAGAAAGGAGTGTCTACGCTTGTGTGTTGGCGACTGAGAAATGGTACGATAACCTGTGGGGTATACACTTCACCTTGCGCACAAACCACATGCCACTCATAACCATGCTCTCCTCTACCGAGGGTCTTGCCAGAGGAGGCATCCTTGCAATGTGGTCTACATGTCTCATGAGCCATCACTATACTATGATGTATAATCCTGGCCCTTACGGTGCGATAGCGGAATGTCTTGCACGCATACCCTTACCCTTCACTGGCTCTCTCACTAAGACAGCACTAGTAGGACAAGAGAGATACACACCCGTAAAAAGTTAATGAACCATCACCAGAAGGCGAAGACCTGGTTACCACACTGCTCCGGGCAGCGCACCCCTCGCGCCTCCGCCTCCCAGTTCTTCAGCATGTGTGTAGTGTCAACACACGCAGAGATGACAGATCAGAATCACACACTTGTGCGCACGCAACACAGTTTTGGTATGGAATGAACATATATAATAATTAGGCTTTCATCGCTTTGCCTAAAACACTGAATTATGAAAAGGACCGCAATTGGAAAAAAGCCCGCCACTGGCTCACATTTGTTGAAGAGAGATCTATACATTTTCAAATTATATTGTTATGCTTAAATTATCGCTTTGGCTAAAACGCTGAATCCTGCGGATAAAGTAGGCTATGTACATATAACTACAGGCATTCGTAACTACAGACATTAATATAGCCTACATTTAACCAACAAGCTTGATTGACATTTGTAAATAGGTCAATACAAAAACCAGAAAAACACTAAGACTTGTTTACATCAGGTATAAAATAAAACGTGACAACCATATGGGAAAAGGGGCAGAACAACTGAGAGGCGGGGGTGCGCTCCGCTGTCCGGAGCACTGTGCTAAGTGGTAACCAGGTCTTCCCCACCAGAAGAACGACTCATTGCTCATTTCAGTTTATTTTGTATTACTTTAATTATTAGTATTACTATACTATATGGAGTAGCAAGATATTTGACAGTATGATTTAAGAATGTCAGAATAATGCCAATGCCTCCTCATGCTTAGTTGTGTTAACAGTTGACCAAATGCAGACTAAAAGACATTTTCAGTATTTTGTTTAACCCTTTCTGACCCGAGGAAGATTCTACAAATGCCTTCTAAATCAGTAGTTATCAAATGTTTTCGTAGTTTAAAATGACGAAAACATTAAAAACACTTTGGGCTCCATCTTGCGCCACCCCTTATCCCTAAACTTATTTGCCATTTTTTACTATTTAAAAAAATAGTTCAACTAGCCAATCTACATCGACACATTGTTAGCTTGTAGATCGGCTATTTGTACTATTTTAAAATAGTTCAGGGATAAGGGGTAAGGGGTGGCGCAAGATCTAGGGCTTTATTTTTATTATTTTCATTTTCTCCAACACTTAGTTTTAATTTCTTAGTTTAGTCATTGGTAACTAACCTAGCATTGAACCTGGTTGTTCTCAGCACGTGATTCCCACAGATCTTTAGAAAAACTGGTAACCCCCTGCAGCCCTGCCCCATGACACTCCAGGGTCATTGTCGGGACCAAAGACTAATAACTCGTAGTTGGTGGTGTAACTATGAGAATTTAGGATGGCGTTTATGGACTAGTAAAAGTTGGATGGGTCAACGCAAATTATTTGTTTGTTTTAGTTCCGACATACTATTGGTATGACTGTCATTAGACCGACACCCTACCCAAAACCCTAACCGCAAGCACGGCGCAACGCATGTCGGACCAATGCAATATCGGGAGCGGCGGGTGATTTCCACATGTCGGACCTTTGACGTGTCGGATCTGTGTGTGTATCCTGTTTGGATGTATGACAGTATGATCAGGTGTTGACACTAGTAAAGCAAAGTAAACGCATGCGTGTTAAAATGAACAGTAATTTCAATTTGACCTATCACAATTTACTTTTCGGGCAAGTGGGCATGGACTTTGGGCAAGTAGAACATGACCTGTACTTGCTCAACGGGCAAGTGCCTCTGAAACCTTTGTGTCAACGCCTGAATGATTACCGATAAATCTAAAATGGTAATCCTGATACATTTGATTATTTGACTGATTATTGTACTCACAATTATTGATGATGCTTCTTATGATCAAATAGTGTGTCAATGTCTTAATGGTTTTATTGTTCTCAAGAGTCCCGGGAGTTGTGAATGGTTATGGTTAATCTTTGTGTAATGGTGAGGGCAAGGTGCAAATGCTGACAAATACCTTATACCTATACTTTTGCTGCATTTTGTAATTAAATCCTGAGTGTACTTTTTTAAATGCCTTACCAGTGACAGACATTTTAATTTGACACACAGGGGTGCCTGTGTGTTATATTATTATTATAGACACGCCATTTTTGTATTCCTTGCTTTTAAAAGGTGCCCAATGAACTTTGTACTGCTTAAAACTTTAACTTTAATAAATGTATGTCCTGCATTCCAGGAGCTTGCACCCCCCCTCCTACCAGAGAACCAAAAATGTAAACAAAAATGCAAACTATTGGAGGAGAATATTCCAGATTGAATTTGTCCAAATGACGTATGATGTAAATACTCACTGACGGCTTACTTGTAGATTCCTGGAGGTGGCAGTATAGCATTAAGTGAAGGAAGGCCTTGAAATGACCAATGAATAATGAGTGACCCTAACCCTACAGCAGGGGTGCCCACACTTTTTGACTTGAGAGCTACTTTCAAAATGACCAGCTCGGCAAGATCTACCCACCAAATCAATTATTATGCCATTGCTGAAAATAGTTTAAATATGTACCTGAGGGGGCTTCGGAATAGTAGAGTTTGTGTTACATTCTGTACAGTATAAGACAAATGCACTTGGAATGGGAAAAAGGGGAGAAATGTTTTTTTTCTTTTTCAATATATTTAAATGAAATACTCTTTAGGGGCATGTCATGTGATCTACCTGCACAGCCTTTGTGATCTACTGGTAGATCGCGATTTACCTTTTGGGCACCCCTGCCCTACAGTCTACACACTGAGTTCGCCATTTTTATTTCCTACATAGCCTACATAACCATATCCCCAAAGGACATTTTACCTACCCGTTCAACTGCTGGCCCCAAGTCTCTAAGATCTGATCAGCATATTAGTGATTTTCTTCAACATCTATCCCTAAAATGTTTACCATGCCACCACAGGGTGGTGCTTCTAGCTGGTCAGTGTGTCACCACAGGGTGGTGCTTCTAGCTGGTCAGTGTGCCACCACAGGGTGGTGCTTCTAGCTGGTCAGTGTGCCACCACAGGGTGGTGCTTCTAGCTGGTCAGTGTGCCACCACAGGGTGGTGCTTCTAGCTGATCAGTGTGCCGCCACCACAGGGTGGTGCTTCTAGCTGGTTGGTGTACAAAGGTTGCTAGTGAGATATTCTACACTGTAGAATCTACAGGAATGGAAAAATAAATGACATTTTAGATTTTAGCATTCTATAATGAATATTCAGTACAGTGGTTCGGGGGGTCCCCAGCTAAATCATTGATAGTTAGGAACCAAGTGGACCCTTACATGGACTTATGGGTCCATTTGTACACCTTCAGAGTTATGGGAGTGGTATTATAGGTACGGTCGCCCCTAAACCATCTTGCCCCTCGATTGTTTTTCCGCCGTTCTTGTATTTTTGTTTTACTGAGAATAAGGTCAGAAATAAGTTTAGGGTTAGGCATAGTTTTACTGAGGTTAAGTTTAGGTATAGGGTTAGGTTTAGGCATAGTTTTACTGAGGTTAAGCTTAAGAATAGATAGATAGATAGATAGAATACTTTATTGGCAGTTTAAGAAAATTACAGAAAATGACATCATTTTAAAAAACGCCAAATGGACTTAGACACAAAAAAGCCTTCGCTTGTTTCCATTGTGGTCCACTTTGAAACATGAAACTATACACAAACATACTGTACAAACAAAAACAACCATGGAACATATAATAAATAATCCTTATATATAAGGCTGGGAGCTATATACATAGGACAAGAGGTACCCTGAGAGAATAGTCCAGAGCATGGGAGATGGGCTATCCAGGGTCGGAAGCTAACTATGACCAGTTAGTGTGGTTAGTTAATAAGGTTAGGTTTAACCGTTTAAGAATAATTTACTTACGTTACTTTAGGAATACCAGGCCGTGCATAATGCTGGGGCCTGGGGGTCAATGGAGAATTCTGGTCACAGTTTCTTACCCCTCTTTGTATTGAGACAAAATGTTGGGTTTATTGTGTAGCAGATGGATCAAGTGGAATATGCTTCCTAACAGTCTGAGGGGGGAGATAAACATTGGACCACATTGTGTTAGATATTTGGAGCATATGTGGTGTTTGGCTTGGAACTGAGAGGGTTACTGGAGCATGAAGCTGTTGTAAACATCCTGAGTGCCTGTGGAGATATATTCTGCAGTGAACTCCTTCACTGCAGCAGGGCAGAACCAGCCAGCTACACCTTAGGAGCCAAGACAACACAGCAAAGAAATAAGTATTAAGATAAATTGACATACAGGCTACGGGTCCACTTGTTCATTTGTGTCTAAATTATATTCCATGAATCTTGAAAATGAGCAAAATTGTTTTCATCTGTGTTTAATAAAGGTTTCGTTTTTAGTCACTTCCACTAAAGATGGAGCTGTACACAACACAAAAGATATGTTGTCAAACTTGTCAGTATGGCTAGGTCGTCTACATTTCATATACATGAACTACATGCTTTCATAGTCAGGTGGTTTCACTATCTGAATAGACCAATCAATCGGTGCCTATAAACCTAAAGCCCGAGTCAACGTTTGTGTTGTGTCTAACAGTCAGATTAATGGGAAGTGTTGAAAGAGACGAAATTAAACTTTTTGCGAACAATTCTCGTCTTCTTGCCTGGAGAAACCAGTCCAAGGCTCCCTCTTGTGGCAGCCATTTGTTACTACATGTCCCCTTTCTCCCACGTATTACTCTCCTGTAAACCTTTTTTCATTTAAGTAATATTTATATGAATTAATTTAGATGTAGGCCTTTAAACAAAATACATTTCTGACAATGTGTTTTGCCTCAAAAGGCAATAAAAATCCCCCATTTGCTCAGGACACATTGCTGAAACAGTGAGTACAGTATAGAAATACCCTACTCGTTACATATAGAACAGGGCAAGATCCAGTCCAGACCAAACTTTGACGCTGTCCTAGAAAAATGGAAATGTGAAACATGTAGTCTACAACATTTACTGTACTAGAGACTTTTAACTTGTTGGCTTTAATTGCAAATGTTCCATAATAGGCTAATACTCATTTTTGTTTGGACACTGGTTAAACAGGGAATTATATCCTTTTTCATCATCTTTTTGTTTTAACAGGTCCTTTTCCATCATCTGTCTGTGTGTAACGTTAGCAGAGAAGAGGAGACACTGAGGCAGGATGCAACTTAATGCCATATCAGAATGAAAACACAATACTGTAAGTTTGTTTAAGTGTAGGCCTAAAGTAAGCAGTTATTGGCAATCCCTCTCTGCACCAGACTGTGTAAATTGTAGTTAAGACTCATTGGAACGGAATTCATGTTGGCCTAAAGGGTTGTTGATTCTGGAGCCGTTGTGGTTAGATTGCAACAGAATGTTGGTGGCTTGTGTTTTTAGTTAATTCTTGATTGAAGAGTGATGGGTATAACAACAATGTAGCTACTGATTGTGAACCAGGGACCACCACCCTGACTAGTAAGAATCAACCAGCGGACCACTGTTGTGAACCAGGGACCACCACCCTGACTAGTAAGAATCAACCAGCGGACCACTGTTGTGATATGGGCTAAGATCCTTTTCCCTCCTCGAGTTCCATAGGCTGCACTACTTGGCTATAATGGTGGACAGGGACCTTCTTGTGTCATTTTCCTAATCAACCTAATCCTGTACTTGTTCTTCAGGTATGTCAGGAGAAAAACACTCACAGAGATACAGTAGTAAAAGTTGCAAAAGTAACACTTTTACAGTTGCAAAAGTATCACTTTGCTTTTACTGTTAGCTCTGAGAATTCTGCCTGACAATTCATTCAGGGGTTGTGTTTCATTCACGTGACGTCTTGACAGAGTAGTAGACCAAGTGGACATTTCAGTGAGCTGATCCTCTTCTGTTAAGTTTAAAGTACTTTTGGAATTGAAGCACACACCTCCTCATATGACCACTGACAATTATGGATTTGCTTTTACGCCCGGATACCCTCTCCAGGACAGGCTTCAGATGCGCCTCCTCAGGAGACTTGGCTCAGATCTGAACCCATTTGATTTGGCGTTAGGAACCCGTTGCGACCGCATGCCCTTGATGATGTCTTTATTTCCACTGTCCTCATGCAGTGGTGGAAAACGCACTCACATGTTATACTTAATTAAAAGTATCAATACCGCAATTTAGAAATACTCTGTCACAAGTAAAAGTCCGAAATTCAAAATCTACTTGAATACAAGTACACAATCAATGGTATAAAAATGTACTTAAAGTACCAAAAGTAGAAAGTACTAGTATTATGCAGAATGTCACATTTCACAAGTTTTCAAATGTATAATCTTTTGAAAATAGCAGATCTACAAGCTCACGATGCATCGCATTGTGAGCTATTTTGAAATGGCCAAAATGTATAGGACTGAAGTGGTTTATGTATGTTGTTAATGTTTGTAATAATAATCAAAAACTTCAAATAATTGTAGTGGAGTAAAAGTGACAGTTCCCATAAACAAAGATTACATTCTCACATAATGGCTATTACTACAGGATTTATCAATATGACCTATATTTTCCTGTATGGAAATGTTTTAAAGTAGTGCACATACAGTACATATGAAAGAAAATAAAACTGCTTTTGAATGAATAATTGGCCACTCAGATTGCTCAGTTGAAGATACCACCCCATTCGACTGGTATCATGTATATAATCGTAAGTAAGGTTTAATACAACCAGTTGGAGGATTACTGCAACAGGACATAAGTTTCTCCTGCAATGAACCCTAGGGGGGCATTAGTTGTATGGAAAACACATGCTGAACACATGTTTATTTTGGGGATGGGAGATGTAATACTGTTTTATCAGGAAGGAAATACAGCCTACTAATAATGGTCCAGATGGAGAATAATGATGAGGATATTGGGAGTCTGTCTGTCTGGGTCAATATCAGGGTTGTATGATTCAGACGGTTTGGGTGGGGTCATTTTCGTATGACAGTGTGAAGTTAAGTATACATTTAGGATTCAGACCTGGACAAAGAATGGTCAAAGAAACTATATAGTCTGACTGATAAATCAAAAAGGACCCACCCTCATCAGGAACAGCTAGGGTTTCAGTGTTTCATTCGTCTTGCTCATGGAAACGGGAAGCCCCAGCCTCCACTCACTGTCGGCTACTGTAGGCCTACTATACTGGATCAGAGACAGCTAGAATGATGAGCATGTTTTTATCTGGGTTATATGGAGGTTAGTGACAGATCGACTTGCCCAGGGCCAGGATAATGTGAAGAATGTTAAGTGAACTGTATGGGCCATACTGAGCAGTTTGTCAGGCGTGTGCCTTATTCGTTCCAAATACAACAGTTCTATTCTATCTTGGCAGCCCAGTCACACAGTGTCAATTTCTCTGACAAAACACTGAGAGAACGCTGGAGCCGGTGAGGTAGAGTACACGCATGCATGAGTGAGATCACATCAGCTTCATGGTGTCATGAGATGGTTTCTAATTTCTCTCTCTATTGCTCTTTCCTCTCACACTCTTTCCTTCTTATTCACTCAGAACACGACTGAATGGAACACACACACACACACACACACACACACACACACACACACACACACACACACACACACACACACACACACACACACACACACACACACACACACACACACAATGCAATAAAATCTATAGATAATAGATCAACAAAATTTAATTAACGTGTTTGTTTCCAAATACGAGTAGACACAAAGTCACACTTTCTTGGTTAATGCCTGCATCATGTTCAGAGAGCCTGGGAAGTCTGGGAAGCCATACAGCATGATGTAATCATCAATATGGCAGATTATTCTTCCTATCCTTACCATTATTGACTAGCGTTGGATGTCAGTGCATTTGTGTGTCATCATGCATAACCTTTATTTCAACTCAGAGTACAGTTGAGGGGCAGGCCCTCAACTGTGTGTGTGTGTGTGTGTGTGTGTGTGTGTGTGTGTGTGTGTGTGTGTGTGTGTGTGTGTGTGTGTGTGTGTGTGTGTGTGTGTGTGTGTGTGTGTGTGTGTGTGTGTGTGTGTGTGTGTGTGTGTGTGTGTGTGTGTGTGTGTGTGTGTGTGTGTGTGTGTGTGTGTGTGTGTGTGTGTGTGTCACTGAGGGAAAAGTCAGGACCCCGAGTGTCAGATTGAAAATCTGTTTCCGCGATAGTGGTTGTCATGGATGTCACAGGCCTGTCACTTCCTATTAGTGTCCTGTCCTTGGAGTTGGAGGTCTAGACGCCGGGATCCCGGCTGGCTAACAACATGCCCGACGGGAGCTTTCATCACTACAGGAAAAGGGTACAAATCAGTTATGTCTGATGATTTACTAATTTACTCTATTGGTCTATTAGTGTGTGCGGTATATGTAGGAGTATATGAGGTCACAGAGACATTGGAGGGAGGAGGAGAAATAGATTACACATGATGAGACGGCAACGACTGTAATTCTGTTCCATTAACATGTACAACTGTACAGAAAATCCCTTGAGTAAGTACTGAAGCATAATTAAAAAAAGAAACGCCTGACTCCTTTATGAAATATGTGTGAAGGGCAAAAGGCATCAAGTGTTTGGGTGGGGTGGTTACTTGACTTTCAGCTAACACTTGGGTCATTTAATAAGCCACATCCCTTTGGACAAGAACCGAGTCTGTCCTAGACTCCTAGTATACCACACTGAAAAAAGGGGTCAGAGGAAGAGCTTTGAAGCTCAAAACGTCACAGCTTTTTTGTGGTGCAATAAAGCGTCTGTCACATTGGAGCCCTCTGTGCGAGCGTTTATTTATCTTTCTCTGCCTAGTATACTACACTCCCAGGAAGGAATCTAACATTCCTAACATGATTATACTTTTCAGCACCTCAAGATAGAGGGTGAAATATGTTCATAATTATTCAAGTCAGGTCTGAGTTTCTCCAGGCTCTCTCTTTCTCTCTCACGCTTCCTGGAATTTAACCATCCATTACATAACAGTCCCAGCTGAGGCAGTAGGGGCCCTGTGGTCACACACACTCTTTGTTCCAATCCCACTGAGTAGTGATGCTTCCACTTAGCACAGCATCAGTAATAAGTTGCGCAACTTTATGTATCCTAAACTGTTTTATCTCTGTACTCTGCAAATAAATTGACCTGATCAACATCTCCTATCTGCCTGCCTGCTTCTCAAAACATCTGTACCATTTTAGCCTAGAATCTCTCAGAGCCTCTTGTACAGGAGAACTTGTGAAAATATACCACATATGTTTTTTATGTTTTCCCCACGGTTTTCATTTATACGAGATGTTTCCAAACAAAGTACTTGTACGCTAAGTTGTACGACCATACTACCATACCTATTGCTCTATATATAATTTGTCAGTTGATGATAAGACTAATACAATTTTATTTCTGTATAGTTTGTCTGTTGTGAGTATATGGTATGTAACAGCAAACTAATTGCTATTACTCCTGCTTGTTCTGATACAATGGCAAATAATTACAACATAACATTTGTTCCAATCTAGATAATTGCATGTGTAAAAAATTACTCATGCACAAACTTGGACACATCATCTGTGTTGTAATTTGGAATCATTGGATGTTTCTGGGTCTTGCAACAGACACCCTCCTCCAGGCAACTCGACTAAGGCTGAGCAGACCCCACCCTGTGCCCAAGTGGCATGCTACAGCCCCCACTGTCTCTTGTGAGACTGTCAAGTAATCTAGAACTCTATTCTGAGAGTGGAGGCAGTGATGTTCACTGTAGGTAGGCTACCACAGTAGCCTACAGACTCACTAGCGTTTATAAAATGACCATAATGCTATGGTTGTTAACAATATGATGCTGACGTTTTCACAATTCATATAAACAATAACACAGTTATACCATTGGAATTTCCAAGTCCTCAATAGCTCCTAATACTATAATCTAATCTGATTATTATGGCTTTAACAAACAAAAATAAAAACTAGACGACGTAAAGCGCGTGTTTTATTTTGTTGTTTCCTTTGTAAAGCAATTTGTAACCGGTTTTGAAAGGTGCTATATAAATAAAGTAAGCTCTCCGTCTATGGAACCAGATGTGTGAATTCCAGGGATCACAGTTTGGTCTGCATTTGACCTTTAACCTATAGTGTGTAGGTCTTCTCTTCGAACTCAATCCAACAGCATTTACTGATCCCTTGTGGGTGTTCAGCCCAAACAACTTGGTTACAAACATGACGTCCACTGTTTCTTACTGTGATGTGATGTTAATTAAAAACATATGTTGTCTTAATGAGCTTCCCCTCTAACACTGCTATCCTTCGAGCTTTTATCCCCACCCTCCCTGCCACGGTATCGGGAACAATGACTCATTCCCCTCTTATATTTAAGGGTGTATACAGTACAAAAGTGCTTAAGTAAGCTTAGCATGCTTAGATAGCAATGCTAATTTACAAATGTGTGCAAGTTTATTAAAAAAAAATTGTTAGACAAGAAAATGTTAGAAAATGTGTCATCTTCCATTTGGGAATGGGGATGATTGTTTTTTTATGCTCTTTTTGAATACCATACTATTTAATTGTGTGTGCACAGTGTGTATTTTACTGTTATAAAGCTCTGACAGATATAAAGCGTTGATTGTCTTGAGCACTTTCTATCCGGGAGGGCATTGGGTTATATTTTCCTGCCCAGGCCACTAAAGGTGTAAAACAGCAATTTGCGAAAACCTGCTATTTAACATCTCTCCTTGTTTTTATACTATCTTTGCACATTGTCCCAGTTCAAATAAAGACATTAAAATTAATATCAGCTGGTTTGCAGGTTGAAACTTTGAAAAGATTTAGGGAACAGCGAGTGAAAACATTTGCCATATGACCTCAAGATTAATCGCACTCAATAGTCTGACGATATAGTACTGTGTAATTGTGATTTAAGAAACAATATGAAAGATAGCTGCGGCCTGTGGGCTACATTTTCCTTCTCCCTTGATGCCTTTTGATAATATACTGTACTTTTTATGTAACGGTCGGCAGAGTTTTGATGGGAACACAATGGAGAACAGTTTTCCAACAGCTGTGAGGTTCCTAGCTGGTCCCAAACAGCTGTCCTATTTAATGTACTCTAATGTTGTGGTCACACGGGCAGATGCAAAAGATACAAAGATGCAAAGCTACACAGCGTACTTGTAGCTTTGCATCTGTGTAGTTGAAGTTGAAACTAGCTCAACATTTTTGTAACTTTTACAGCAGCTACAAACGTCGGATACATCTTTTCATCTTCATGTCGCTGGCTTCCATTGACAATGAATGGTGGACTGTATCTTTGCATCTGTGAACCATAATTACCATAAGTTACAAAATGATCAGCTTTTGGATACTGTGAGACAAATGTAGTGTATTTTCCAGTTAGGAATCGAGCTCAGCACTCAACAACATGCTACAGCTTCAGCTTCACTGACTCCAAATGTTGTTTATAAGCGTGCAGTAAAGTCTGGGTTGGATTCCTCACTGATGTGAAGCAGCTGCCAGTGAGGTTTTGTGATGCTTTGTGTGGGGACACAATGACAATGTAAAATCCACTCGTATTACTCAAATGATCAAGACTGAGTGATTTTCCCTTTAAGGACATGACCAACTAGTCGAGCCGTTGGCACATAACTATAGTGTGTGAATCCCATGGCCTGTTATAGCGCCACTGATTTGGTAATTTTCAAGTGGCATATTTCTTCCTCTGCCTAGTGGGAATGTGCATGCAAGATTTCACAGAAATGTCACGCTGTGTTCATGATTTGAGGCATTTTGTTCAAAAGGGAGCATTCCTGCAAACTTTGGAAGCCAATCTTAGCCAATCAAAATGGAATATGGATAATGACTATTGTGCATTGCATGATGTTTGGACAAAATCTGTAGAAGTACTGTTAAAAAATGTGTTGTGCATAAATCGGCCGTCTCGTGGCGCTATAACAGGCCAATGTGAAAAATGTGGGGCAGAGGTTCTGCTCTGGCATCCAGGTAGTGTGTGTGCACAGTTTCGCTGGCATCATGCCAACGGTGCCGGAGATTAGCTGTCCACATACGGACACACACACAGACGGACACACGGATTCTAAACCCTTTTTAATTTCAAGGACCCCCAGGTTGCTATGCATGAGGCCACACACTCAGATTGGATACCATTTACCAGGTAGTTACTAGCCTTGCATAGTCATACTGGCGATGTGAGGCTAACACCTTTACACCATGGCTTTTAATTCCGTTTATGTGGTTTTGTTTGGTTTCGCTGTTATGTGTTCTTTTTTACTGTGTGGTTCTTGCTGTTGTTTCTACTGTATGTTTTAGCTTTACAGTGCATTTAGCTTTTTAACTTTCTGTACAGCACTTTGTAAACATTGAGTTGTGAAATGTGCTATTATAAATAAAGTGGATTGATTTGGATACAGCTAGTGTAGATAGTACATTATTCCAGTTGTAAATACCAACAGGAATGTTAACGTATACAGTGAGCTCAGTACTCAACAGCCTAGAGTATTTTGTTTCAGCCTGAGAGTCCTAATATTTAGAAAGTAAAACCACACAATGACCTTCAGGTCAAAATATACGTAAAAAGGGGGAATTTCCTTACAGTACATTTCAGTATGTCAGGTTATGTGTTACGTTTATTTAACAGACATTCTTACTCTGCAAAGAAATATAGAATTATAGATGTCCAAAACTCACAATAGCCTATACTGGTATATTTCATTCCTCTATTTCAGTCCTTTTTTAAATTCATCATTAGATCTCTGTGACACAACTTTCCTCTAAAGTCTATAGTATTGTTCGAGGGGTATCTTGGAATAATTTTGGTTGAACAAGAACAGCTCATCAGTGTCCCTCTCTCATGAAGCAGTGTCACTGGCAAAATTTACTGCATTCATGTGAAGCAGCTGCCATTTCTTTTTTATTGATTGAGTGCATGGTTGCATGGATAGGTACAGTACAAAACAAGGTCTGCTAAAAGGATGAAACCAAAGTGAGTGGCTGATAACAATCCCCAATAAATGAATCAGCCGCAACATAGTCAACAAAATGTATCACTCCCATCTAACCCTACCTCATGGTCAAGGCTTCACTCACACCTTTCGATCTAGCATACAACATTGATGCATGCTAGATGTAATCAAAGGGTAAGTGTCATGGCCGCCCCAATGCATTTCCAATGGAAGTCACATGGTTTGACACAACATTTTTGTTGTGCGGCTTTCGGCTGTGTTTCGACTGCCCCCCTCCCCCTCATACAACAAAAATGTTGTGTCAAACCATGTGACTCCCATTGGAAATGAATTGCGAGCTTGCATCAGTAAACAAGTCTCATGCATCAGATATACATCAATCTGTTGTGCACGTGTGAGTCAGGCCTTAGGCTTCACTCACACGGTAATAGTAAAAAATGGCAAATACTGTAGATTTAGGGATAAGGGTAGGGTCCAAATCAGCTCGTGCCAGACAGTTTTTAAGTTGCTTGATTCAGTAGTTAGATATTAGATATACTGTTTGTTTTGGTAGACAGGGCAGGGGTGTTTTTGGACTACCAAAACACAGAAATACATCGATAGGGCAAATGATGGGTAGAACATTAATGTATTTATATGCCTTTAATTCCTTAAAATGTAACTTGCATTGGGATCTACAGAGAGACATACGTAGACATAATAAACTCATGATTGGAAGTTATTTATATATAATTTTGTTGAACGTTTATTTACATTGTCCTTTTATGCATCTAGCATCTTCTACATGTAGCCGACCCAACCGGCCAATACAAACCCAGGGCTAGTTTTCTGAGATAGTAAAAAAGGAAACTATGTGGTCATTATATGTTTTTCCCCAGATGAAAGGGAGAATAACTTTCAGCTGGCATAGGTCTCCAATGAGGGAATTGCTGTTCCTTCCTAAATGTATCATTTCAGCAGTGATCTAACGAAGGGAATGAATGTTGCCTTGTTGCGTGTGACCTTTTGGCTTTTCCCAATATTCTTAAAATCATGAACTTCATGACTGTCATGACACTAGTCTATGCTTTATCTTTCGTCGTTTGAAACTCAAAGTATATAGTTAATGGCAATGTGGTCTACTTATTTAATCAAATCCAAATGACTGAATGGACCACCAAAATAAATAACAATTTATATTCACACAATCGTGTGTGTGTGTGTGTGTGTGTGTGTGTGTGTGTGTGTGTGTGTGTGTGTGTGTGTGTAAGCGTGCGCGTGCACATGGATTTGTGTTTGTGTGTGCGCGCGCGTGCACACGTGCGTGCACGTACGTACATACATACATACGTATGTACGTGCGTGCGTGCGTGCGTGCGTGCGTGTGTGTGTGTGTATGGATTTAGTGAGTCAAACCTGGCCCCTATGTGCACCAAAGTGCACTTCTCAGATTGTTTATCATTTCTGCCTGAATGTTTTCTGAGATGTTCCCACAGCTCAGCTACGATTGAACTGTTTTCCTCGTGTTTAGCGTCAGAAAAATAAATGAAAAAAAAAGAAAGAAAGAAAAACTATTGACATATGACTGGTATGATCCTGTGAGAGTTCTGAATGCCTTTTCTGGGATTCTGATACGTTGTGAAGTTGTACCAGGGAGATTCCTTCTACCCCGTTTCCTGGCCCCTCTCCCTTCTCCCCATGACTCTAGGGACAGACAGAGAGCAAAGCTGCTAATGTCATCATGTTGCATTGCAACACACTAGTCCTGAAAAAAGATCATGATGTCCAACTAAATGTTATAACTAAATGTTATGATAATTGAAAATACATGACTTTTTATAAAAGAGCAGTGGTATTAACCCCCATAACCCCCAAAACCATCAACAAAAGTATTAGAAACGCAGCTATACAAAATCTTTAGCTATCCCAGGGGAGTGGACCCACAGTGGTTCCCAAACCTTTTCCTTGCAATTTGAAACTGGCCCTCGTAAAATCTGAATCCCCTATACAGTATGTTTCTTTTCCCTTTTTACCTCCTTATATGATTTCCTGTTTTTGAGGGGCACTAGCCCCTCCTATATACAGGTTTAATGTTTGTCTTTAGTTCAATGTTTGTTTTGTAAACGCCATTGACAATGAAGGGAAATTTTACGTCACACCTCGTGACATCACGTCTTCATATATGGCCTTCTCCATATATGATGATCACGACACTGACTTCATCAAACCCTGGATACATGGAGAAGACTCACAGGCTCATCACCTAGATCTGCATATATGGATCAGGCCAGCAACTCTACATCTGACCTCAAACCTCAAACCCTTAGATCTCCTTATATGGAGCTGTCCTGTTCTGACATTTCATATGTTGATCCTTCCCGCTCCCGTCCTTCCTCTTCGATGTCTTCCTTTTGACTGATACCTAGGTGTCCATTCAACAGGCCACTCAAGACACTGCCCCCGCTGCCACCCTTAGATCTCCATATATGGAGTTGACCTGCGCTCCTTCCATATGATGATCTGACCTCATCAAACCCTGTACACTCAAGATACGCTCCATATGTCCAGACCTCATCAAACCCTGTACACTCAAGACACTGCCCCCGCTGCCACCCTTAGATCTCCATATATGGAGCTGACCTGTTCCAACATTTTGATCTGACCTCATCAAACCCTGTACACTCAAGACATGCTCCATATATGGCCAGTAGCCCAGTACAGAATTCATTCCATATTTTGAATTCCCCCCCCCCCCCGCGCCAAATGCTGCTTCTCGCCCTCAGGACGTCTTACTGGTGTTATTAAGATCTTGTTTTCTTATTAAGGCCTATATGTACAGTATTATGTGACATTTCTTGTCACATATATACGCTCCCTCCTTTTTAATTAATTTATTCATTTTGTATTCAATCTTATATTTTGTTGTGTTGTAATATTTATTTTTTGTTGTATATTTTGTTGCTTTGCTGTAGATTAGATTAGATTAGATTTAGATAATTTCTGTTTTGCCTCACAGTTTAATCAAATATTCACTTGAATGCAAGTTCAAGGTTCAAGGTTTAAGGTTCACTTTATTTGTCGTTTCACATGTTTGCACATATAAAACGAAAATCGTACCCAGGACCAGCAGTGTAACAGTGCATTAAAACTGAGCATTACGAAATATTATAAGCGGCTAAAGTGCATTTTATTGTTACGTTCTTAGTTTACGCATGATTCATGACAACTACTTTTTATATATGTGATGTATGCCATGCTTTTGTTATTGCTTAATGTAAGTCGCTCTGGATTAAGAGCGTCTGCTAAATGCCTAAATTGTAAATTGTAAAATTGTTCTTATTAAGGCCTATACAGTATTATGTGACATTTCAGACAACAGATTAGTACATGTGGATTTAAAATATGAATAGCCTATACGGTAATAATGGAAAAAGCTTTAGTAGCCTACAATCAATAATGTTCACATTATATTCTATTGGGATTATATTGACTGGATGACATTGACATAGTGACTGTTATTTATTGTATTTAGACCTGATTGCTTATTGCCAACACAATTATGGTTCCCATGCCACAAATAAGAAGTCAGTCTCCAAACACCTAGGTTCCAGTCATTTGTTCAGGCTTGTTATTTCATAAAGAATATTGCTCAAATAGAGTATATGTCCCCTCTTATCCTTCCATTAGTTTGAACAAATCATCCATTTATGTTTTATTTTATTTTATTTTATTTTATTTTATTTTATTTTATTTTATTTTATTTTTGTGAAGTAGGTAGGCTACCTACTTAATTTAGGCTAATCATTTACTTATACTTCTTTTTTGTTACTTGTATACTTCTAACAAAACTGAAGTCTGTGATGATTGATTCTTCATTTAAATGTCATGCTTCCGAAGAAGTCTGTGCTGTTGTATCTGTATTACTGTTAAATAGGCTACATTTCCTGGGTGAGTCTATCTATTAACCTATTCCCTACTTTTTGCCATATGGCCTCTTTTTTTCTAGTAATAGGCATGTGTCATCATTATCAGACATATTCTAGCTGTGACTTTCATAATCTCAGATACGTGTAGACCGCTATTGCTCATGTTTTACTCATTCCAGAAATCCAGGTGTTGCCGCCAGCCGGCGCATCCATCCGGATGACCATGTATGGACAACACTATGTCAGCATAATGAAACCTGATTCACTGTTTGTGAGATAGCATACAGCTCCATAGTTTCCTGTTCTCGGGAAAAAAGAAAACATTTATCTTTCACTCCCTGGTTGGTTTCAAACTATAAACAGACTAGGTTATTAGGTTTCCACATTTGCGTGGATTATGTAGAATATCAAACGAACTTCGCCGCTGTGTGTGCGCTAGACGCTTGTGTAAATTGTGTGTATATAGTCTGCTGCAAATGGCAGAAAACGCAAGCGGATCATAGAAAGATACAATAGAAACTTGCAGCTGCGATTCCAAGAAAACAAACGTACAAATCACGACGTAGTAAAACATAATAAGCCTGACAACCTAAATAAGGTTGGAAAATCAATCGCAAAAATGAACATGTTTCATTGTAGTGAAAAGCATATGCGTTGGCCGGGAATCGAACCCGGGTCAACTGCTTGGAAGGCAGCTATGCTCACCACTATACCACCAACGCTGACGTTCTATTTCACACCGACACATAACAACCTTTTCGGGTGGAAGAAGAAAAGTTACAGGGTTGATTCTCCGTTTTATATGATCAGACTGGACCCATCACTGGTCATTCCGTCAGTCAGTCATGGTATCAAACTGAACAAATCTTTGTACAGTTGTCACGATGAAGTCAGTAGGCGGGGCGGGGGACCACATGAGGAGGAGAAACTCCCTGGTCCCATGCTCCCATCACCCCACATTCCAACCGTCTCTTCTCAGGTTGTATTCGAACTTTGTAGGACAATCCACAACTTTCATCTGCAGTACAATCTCTCCGACCATTCCATAGAAATCCACACTAAACTACAAGACCATCGCGGAAGGAATACTTTTGGTAGAAACAGAAGAATACAAGTTCTTTCACCTGCGAAGTACAACGCATCGATCCGGTTTTTTTACGCAGTTGTTAGACTCGGAGCAGATATGGATTTCCTCAAGACTGTGATTTATCTTGGAACCTTGATGACGACAACTGCAGGTAGGATACATAATATCATACAGGCTACTTAATTACTATAGTCTATAACAATGTGATAGTAATCTACACTACACACGGTATCAGATAGATCGACAGGTCGACATGCAGATAGACAGATATCATGGTTAAATTGTATTTAGTAGGCTAATACACTTTCATTGGATCTTTTTTGTCCAAGGCAGTATGCAGAAGCAGTTTATTAACAAGTTGAACAAGGAAAAAGCCCATTTGAAATGATGTGAATACATTACTGTTACGATGATGTGTTATTACAACAGAAAGAAGAAAAGGAATAGGCCCACTATGGTCCTGTCTGTGTGGAGATTGGATGTGAACAGTTTGAAGGTCTTTGTTTGGAAGTGGTTTTCATTCATTTGCAGTGACTGTACATGAAGTTTGATCTGCAAATGACTGTAGCAGAATATATTCTGTATTCTGCTACAGACTGTAGCAGAATATATATATGGGCTATTTGGATAGTAGGCCTGTAGTGTTATCAGTCTGGCCTGCAGCTGTTGCCCATGCCCAGTGTGAGGTTCATGTAAGGAATGTGCTTTGCCCCCCCAAACCACTTCTGAGCACTACAAGCACAATGTGAACCATTCACTGCTCAGTGAACTGAAAAACCAGCTCCCCACCAAATTAATGAGGCTTTCGCTGCGGTTAACTACACAATATAAAGTACCCTACTTTCATCTTACTTTCCATGTACTACCATTATGCCATTAGGCAGGCATGGCAACTTACTGAATGTTGTATACATTTCTTCAAACTCACTGCTCTTACATAAATAAATAAAAATCACACCCATGTGAAGTGAGTGGTGCTCACTTCACATGGGTGAGTGGGGGTTCCCGGGGGGGGGGGGGGGGGGGGGGGGGGAGTTCCAGACCCACAGGAACGTACCCAGGGTGCCGGCCCGGTTCCGGCGAGCCGCCCCGCGTCCGAAACGGCAGAGAAATGACAGAGTTACCATGTGGGGGTCCCCGGGGGTGGGGGGGAGCTCCAGACCCCCAGGAACGCGCCCAGGGGGCCGGGACGGTTCCGGCGTGCCGCCCCACGTCCGAAACGGTTGAGAAATGACAGTTACCGTGTGCCGGTCCCTCTACTGTACCCTCTACTGTACTGTACTGTACTGTACTGTACTGTACTGTACTGTACTGTACTGTACTGTACTGTACTGTACTGTACTGTACTGTACTGTACTGGCACACCCGAAATCATCATAATATATACAGTTAATGTGTGTGTTAGGTTGCGCACAGGTGGTGAAAAACAACCATGCTGTTTTCGTGCTCATACCCAGCCAGCCAGGCAGGCAGCCACCCACACACATAACTCCGTAAGGGCACCACTCAAAAAGAAAGAAAATTTAGGTCAGTTAGGTTGATCCAGAAGATGGATGATGACTTAAACATAATATGGACAGACTGATGTAGGCCTATTCCAATACACATTCCTCTACCAGAGAGCTTGTTACAATTTCATTAGAGAATTTGTCTGGAGTTTGAAAACCTCGAGGGAGAAAACAGTCAAATGAATGTGTAATTATTAGATTTGTAGCCTATGCCTTAGCCTTCCCAGCTATAAAATGCAAGCCTACTTTTTGTGCAGTTCAGATGAGATTTGTTGTTGTATAAAGATGATTCTGCCCCCTCTTGGACACAAATGGAATGTATCCTGATGCTCTCAGTGAAGAGAAATCCCAGGGTGATCACAAAGATTAAAATAAACCCCTTTCACTATTAATTTGATTATACATGTGGTGTGAAATAGACTCCTCCCAATTATATTTGACAATATGATTTTGCAAGAGTGGCATACTATTGACATTGTTTTGAAGAACTCTTATGTAATATTAGCAATTAAAAACCGTACCTACCTACCTACCCAGTGCCCACCCATCAGTTTAAGAGTGTCCTGAAGTTTGTTCCATTTGTTTGTTCACTGTTCTTACGTGTTATATCTATGTGTGACTGTGAACGTGTTGAATGTTCAGTGACTTTTGGATCTAAAAGCTAGGATAAATACAAAGGAAGCTTACCACACACAAGGCCAGAATGGCCAATCCACTTTTTCATATTAAATGCAACGATGGGTGAGATAGCCATCACCAGTAATAAATCACAGAGCACTGTGGTACACTGCTTCAAGAGGCTTCAGCGTGGAGAGAAGCATGCACAGCACATCACATCACATCACCATAATCAAAGACAGACATTACAGATTGAACAATAGTCTTTCTTTCTATACTAGCAAGAGAAAAACAAGACTTATTTCTGTAGAGAAAACCAATCTGTCTCAGGGGTATCAAATTACATGAGAAAGAAATCTTTGTTAGCCGTGCACCCGGTAAACTATATACAGACTAGATTCGACTGAGTGCTTGTTTCTTTGAGTGGTGCAACCACTCCCTTACGGAGCTATGTGTGTGGGTGGGTGGCTGGGTGGGTGCGTCTGAGCACGAAAACAGCATGGTTGTTTTTCACCACGTGTGCAACCTAACACACTGTATATATGGTGATTTCGGGTGTGACAGTACAGTACAGTGACAGTCCTGTACAGTACAGGGTACAGTAGAGGGACCCCCACACGGTAACTCTTTCATTTCTCAACCGTTTCGGACGCGGGGCTGCTTGCCGGAATCGGGCCGGCACCCTGGGTGCGTTCCTGTGGGCCTGGAACTTCCGCCCCCACCCTGGGACACGGAGTTGCACCACTCACATCCCACGGGTGTGATTTTTCTCTTCTATTGGGATCAAATTCCATTACCTAATTTGCCAGATGAATTGTGACAATTTCTATACAGTATTTTATTCATGGTGTACAGTCTGAAGCCAAATGTACAGGGGATTTGTCAAAGATTAGATAGCCTGTTTTTCTACAATCAATCGATTTAGCTTGACTCACAATTATCTTAACCAACTTTACTATACTTCTCAGAAACTCTAGGGAAAAACCCTCTTTTCCCAGAAATGTTTCACATGTGGTATGTAACTGTTATTTCCTACATTGCACCTGGGAGTGCGTTTGGCATTTTTGTAACACATTGACAAAGATGATAGGAACATCAATCCCACTACACCCCAAATTTAGCCTTCTAGGCATTTTTAGTTACCCAAATAAACAAATATTTGTCAAATAATATTGAATTGATTTGACAGATGTTGCCCTTGCTGTAGTGAGAACATATTTTGTACTGACATAGAAATCTGATTTAACCCTTCTCAATGACAAAAACAGAAATGTTGCATGTGCCTGTAGTGCTTTTAAACCAGAGAATATCAGCACTCACAGAACCGTCCTTTAAGGCACTTTATTGTTTCATTATAGGTAGGTATGGTATGCTGCTAACAGACAGCATAACAACGAACGCGTTTCGGTGCCTGTGCCTGTAGTGAAAATAACATTCTTTGACAGATATGACAGCCTTTCTTAGTAAGTTGGAAACAGACTCCAACACAGAATACTTATTGGTGCTTTTATGGGATATTAACAAGATATCAGACCAAGGCTACAGGTATTATAACTAGGCCTGGCCTACTATACAGTCGTTATAATACTTGTACTGTGTTAAATGTACTGTGGTATAATTGTAGGATAAATACTGTAGTTATCTTTGTAAATTAACTATTTGACCTGGCCCAGTGTGAGTTGGCAAACAGCTCTACTTCATATACTTTACATATACACTACAGTGCAGTGAGACAGAGACTCAGGGAGACAATGAGTCAGGCAGCAAACAGCTGGATCTAATCATGCCAGTGGCACCCATGCATGGGTCATGTATAAAAACAGTACATGCCCTGACAAAGTACTAAAGTGAATACTGTTGGTTTGGAATGCTGAGAATGTTGCTGAAGAGAAAACATATTTTGTAGTAGATAAAGGCCTCATTTAATGAGTCAGGTTGCAGAGAAGTACATGAAGTAGTGTTACAAAACGGAGTAATGCGCTATTCTCCTGAGCTGTGTTTAATTTGTGTTCATTTGGCAGCATGACTAGATATAATGAATCAGTAGTAAGACTCATCACTACAACTGAAAAGATATAATCTATAATAGATACAGTATGCCTACATCCAGTAGGTTTTGTAAGATAAAAATGTATTTTAAATTGTTTTATCCAAGGTGAGGACTTTGATGTCAGAGCAGAGAATGTGCAGTGGGTCTCTCACAACTTTAAGACTCTCCTCACCTGGACTACGTCATCAAGTGACTACACATACACTGTCCAGTACACTAAGTGAGTACACAGCATGCATGCACATGAATGCACAGACATGCACGAACAAGCACACATACAAACTATGGCAGTCACGATCACTAAATATTAGTTGATTAATTGTCGTGTAAATAATTGCTATTAACAATTTCATTGATTATTTGGCTTTGAACATTGTAATATGTCAAATAACAATTACATTTATTTTTACTTTTAGGCTTGGTAAACAAAAATTGCACAAGGCAGATATGACAATTAACTTGCATATACACAGAAAGGACTGACAGTGACCGGTACCTGTCCCATAATCAAAATAGGCCAGAACAGGCTATACATTAAATCATTTTATAACTTTTTGAATAATAGTAAAAATACCAAATCTGCAAGTGTAGATCTGCTATTTGTCAATTACATTACACATGAATGAAAACGATTGATGATTATGCAAAAATAATTGCAATTATGCAAAATAATTGCAATTATGCAAAATAATTGCGATTAGGCAATGATGTAATAATCTTATTGTGTTACTAACTGTACTGTGTGATGTTGTAGGGAGGATGATGATTGGATGCAGACACACTGTATCACAACATCAGAGACAGAATGTGATATGACCAACCACCTTTTACCACTAGACAGGTAGGAGCCTATACATGTTCTATTATATTCTATTATATTATATTCTATTCTATGAAGAATATTCACACCCCTGTGGCTACTGGCCTGTATCCAGGCTCTAAAATGAACTCTGCTCTTGTGCCTCACACACTTGGAACAAATTGCAAAATTGAAACGTTGCCATTGAGGCAACTTCAGAATGTGATTTTCAATGCTATAGCATTGAACTGCAATTTTACGCAAATCTTGTTGTTTTCCTGAAAATCAGCTGTGCTGAAAATAAGGGGCTTTCTTGTTCAATGCATTCCCGTGGTTTAACTACAGTTTGAATGATCGTATCTGATAACCAGATACAGCTGTAAAAGCACTTCTTTGTTTATGTGTGTGGCTGTGGCATGCACTTTATTTGGGCAAGGCTTAGAGGAGAGGCTAGAAAGCCTTATTAGTTCATCACTTGGCCGACTGAAAGAAGTGCCTCATTGTTACATGGAACAGGAAAATGTTTTTTTCTTTGTTTAGTTGTCTTTTGCCAGGTTGTTACTGATGTTTATCCCTTCAGCTGAGGTAATAAGGAAATGTTTCCATTTCATACAAATCACATGATTGTGAAAGTGTGATTGTCTTCCAGTCAAAGTCTCAATTAAATTAACACCGATGATTTTACTTAGCAGAGAAGTGTGTGACTTTTTGCTGGTCTTACCATTGTTTCTTAGACAGTTGTTTTTTACTCCCACTTTTCTGAATAGGCAAATATCGAAATAGATCATGCTAGAGGTAGAAGAAAATCTGATTTGTTAACTGCATTTGAGGATATTTGACATCTGGGTATTATCATACTGTATTCCTATTGGACAGGGCCTGGACTGCTGACATCCTATCAGAATCCTCTGATAGCTATGATGAGGATCTTCCTCACACCACGTCTGAAGAGTTCAACCCTTATAAAGAAAGTAGGTCCACACACACGTCATGCACACACACACTTGTAAAGGCACACGCGGCGCACACACACTTATCAATTTGTGCCTGCCTGTGTGTGTGTGTCAGGTCAGATCACTGCGGTGTCATTCAATGCGGAGCCTATAGAAAACAGCGTGATTCTGAACATCAGCGACCCCATCACAAGCCTCACCAACAACCACGGGCAGCCGCTCACCATCAGAGATGTCCTCAAGCAGGATCTCAAGTACAAGATCAACTACAACAAGGCTGGAAGTACTGGAAAGGTATTATACTCTACACACAATTCATGCCGATCCATAACCCAAGTATAATCAGACTATTTAATACATTGGCTCGTTATGTCTAGGGGCCTTAAGGGGATTATGAATTGGCTATGCGATCTGCGATGTATGTTGCAACCATAGACTGTAAAAGTGAGCCCCATTGGTTTCTACACTATAGACCATGTTGAAGCCACCTTTTGGACTAAGTAAAATTCTCAGTGTTCATTTAACTCTGAAAGTGTACAAATAGAAGCAAATTGACCCAAATTGAGGACTATTAAAGGTCCATTTTGTTCCATTGGTACACTCTCACTGTTACAGACCTGTAACGCTAAAGTTTCTTCCTAACTTACAATAATAATTTACCATGTTGTTTTACAGAGAGAGTACATATCAGACAGCAGTGTTGCAGTGGTGCCTAACTTAGACGCAGGACAGGGTTACTGTTTCACCGTGGCAGCATACATCCCGTCCAGACCCAAACATTCCCAGCTGGGAGCATTGAGCACGCAGCAGTGCACATCTACAGACAGCTTGGGAGGTAGACTGTGCTTTCTGTTATTGATGTATACATCCATCCATCCATCTTCAACCGCTTATCCGTAGTCGGGTCGCGGGGGCAACAGCTCCACCAGAGTGTTCCAGACTTCCCTCTCCAGAGCAACTTTAGCGACTTCCTCCTGGGGGATCCTGAGACGTTCCAAGGCCAGTGAGTCCATGTGCTTCCTCAAGTTCCTCCAACTGTGCCTTGGTCTGCCCCGGGGTCTCCTCCGAGTGGGCTGGCTGGCTCCTTTCCAGGCGAAGAAGCAGCGACTCTACTCCGAGTCTCTCCCGCGTGACTGAACTTCTTACACTATCTCTAAGGGAGATGCCAGCCACCCGTCGAAGAAAACTCATTTCGGCCGATTGTATTCGCGCCCTTATTCTTTCGGTCATGACCCACACTTACATTATACTATATACTGACTATACATTCTAAAAATTATATTAAAACAGCCCACACACACACTAACTAACAGGAGACCTGCTCCCTTTGTAGCACGCACGCACGCACGCACACTCACACACACAATGCATGTTATTGAGTTTGTAGATTGGCACGGGACACAATTATACTTAAAAAATATAAATCAGGCTTGACAGATTTCCAAGTGAAAATGCGATGCGACATGTTCGTCTTTACACTGACATTCGAGCACCGTGAAAACTATAACAATTGAATCAATTAATCACTTTCAATAGTTCAAATCACCAAGATATTATAATTCAGTGATGCAATAACTCAATTAATTTCAATATAAAGGCAAATACTCCAGCAAAATGCACCATAACCAAATGTACCATAAACCAAAACAAAATACCATAAACAAAATAACATAATTAGATCCCAAAGTAAATTATGAATGAAAACCCAAACAAACAATAAACAATCCTGTACCTCGCTCCGCTAATCAAGGGTGCTAATGGAAAAGCCACCTTGAACCTCAGGTACATCAAAGAGTCACGGCATAGCAGGCACTGCAGGGTAGGCTACACCAAACGAACAGGCACTGTGGATATAATAAACAACTTCACTCAACTGTCCACTTAAACTGCAAACATCTTACAGGTTTCAACATTACTTAAATAATTGAGTATAACATGAATGTTGCAAATAAACTATCAAACATTTCGTACTGTGTAGCGCTGTGAAGCAAACACATGCTGGTGTGTAATCTCTCCACCTCAGCAATGAGTGAGTGAAGCTAGCTGCTTCAGCTATGTGTGTATTCAGGTGCAGTAACAGGAAGTTTCAAAATAAAGTAAACCCAAATATACAGGAAGTTTCAAAATATAGTATACCAAAATAAGCAACGTAAAAATAAACTAACCTTAACTAAAGAAATGATGAAAAAATCAAGTGTCACAGACACTTACACTGACTCTGTTTTCTCCCTCTCCTTCTCTCTCTTAACTCCTCTAGAGTTGAATATAGGACTTCTGCTGGGAATCATCTTTATATTGCTCATCATTGTCATTATCATTATCCTCACCGTGGCATTCCTCTGCTGCAGACGAGCACCCCAGCAAACAAGGCTACCTGAACATCAGCTACCTGAACGTACTGCCCAGGGCCAGGTGGTATGAGTGTGTGTGTGTGTGTGTGTGTGTGTGTGTGTGCGTGTGTGCGTGCGTGCGTGCGTGCGTGCGTGCGTGCGTGCGTGCGAACGAGAGAGAGAGATACAACGGGAGCAGGTCTCCTGTTAGTTTTTTTCCACCTGTATTTCCATCTTGTTGTATGAGTTTTAATATGATATTTTTTTGCTGCTGCATCACAGTATTAATTTTCAGTGAGATGATGACCGCTGTCCATACATTATATTATAACCTGCCTACAGAGGATGCATTTGTGTCTGTTGGGAATCTCATTAGCAGGCTTTTGAGATTCTACTCTACTGTACATGTAACACTTTGTTTTAACCACTATGTCAATACAGTTATTTTTTCATACATTCATGTCTAAGTATTCATTTCGACTGGGGCATTACTCACTAGTTGCTCAGTAGGTTATTGTCAGCATGTGTCCGTGGGGAATACAAATGGGATAGCAAGATCACAGTGAAAGAGCAGGCACCCCCCCCCCCCCCTCCCCTCCCTGTCACTATTTTCACTATCAAAAATATATCCGAACTAGGCCTATAGAAAATATGCTTAAAGTCGTTAAACTGTTCCATATTTAGTTTTGAACCCCCCGGAACCCCCTCAAGGACTCCTGCGGGTTCGTGGACAATTATGTTGTTTTTCTATGGAATGCTTTAGTCCTGTGTTGTTGTTATAATGGCTGTTTCCTGACTATCATTATTCATAACACATAACATGTGTCTTCTTTCTGTGGGAGACTGTTATAAAATAAACCTAAACTAGAAAAAGTGTCCTTCTGGGCACAGGTCTCCACCAGGAGGATAGGAGTGTGTGTGTGATGTTTGGCAAAATGTTTAGCAATATAAACGTGTGTGTGACGCGGCTTGGCCTGTTATAGCGCCACCATGAGGCTGATTTGAAAACGGTCAAGTGGCATTTCTTCCAAAGCCTATATGCATGCACAGTTTCACCACAATCGGATGCTGTGTTGAGTAGTTGTGACGATTTGTACAAAGCGTGTACAAAGCGGGCTACTCCTGAAAAGTTTAGAAGCCAATCGTAGTCAATGAGGGTGGATTATGAGAAATCAAACAAACCCGTCTTGATCACATAACTATGGAGAGCATGTGTACAGATTTGCGTGAAATTTGGATAAAATCTGAAGGAGTAATATTAGAAAATGTGTTTTACATATGTCTGCCTCCTGGTGGCGCTATAAAGAGCAGATGTGAAAAATTCCAGGCAAAGGTTTTTCCTTGGCCTCTAGGGAGTTGGCATACAAAGTTATCCACAGATCCGTGCAGTTAGAGGTAAAACACTTTTCGGCCAGTTATAGTGCCACCATGAGGCTGAGTTGAAAATGTTCATGTGGCATTTCTTCGTCGGCCTAGTGGGAATGTGCGTGCACAATTTCACGGAAATCACACGATGTGTTCATGATTTGCAGCATTTTGTTTGAAACTGAGCACTCCTGCAAACTTTGGAAGCCAATCTTAGCCAATCAGGATGGAGTCTGAGAAATCTGAAAGACCTGTTTCGTTGAATGGCTCTAGAGAGACTGTGTACCAATTTGCGTGATGTTTGGACAAAATCTGTAGGTGTACTGTCCAAAATCTTGTTTTGCACAAAGCGGCCTCCTGGTGGCGCTATAACAGGCCGTTCTGGACATTTTGGGGCAGAGGTTCATCGTTGGCATCCAGGGAGTGTGTGTGCAAAATTTGGCATCGACCGGGTTAACGGTGTCGGAGATTAGCTGTTCACAGACGGAAGGACGGACGGACGGACGGACACACACACGGACACACGGACGGACGGAGTGCAAAACATACTCTCTCCCCATGCCTTCGGCCTGGTGGAGACAATAAAGACAAAACACATACGTATGGTTAAATTATATATTTTTTATACTTTTATTTCTTTACTGTTCCAACACAGAATGTCACATTTAGACAACAACACATACAGCATCACACATTTATATTATATTATCATTATTAGTTAATATTATTATTGTATTTATTACACCCAACCAATGCAACCATGACTCTTTACCATGGTAACCATGGCAAAGACGTTATTAGTATAATTACAGTCAACTGTGAGATTACCATGGCAACACAGTTATAATGATGTTATTTTCTATTATTATTATTATTATTTATTAGACCGTGGCTTTTAAAGTGCATATATCTGAATCAAAGTACCTTGAATTCTTTGTCTGGATAATAGAAAACACCCACTGACAAAAATGACAAGCTTTTATTTGATCTCTCTTGTGTAAAATACCTTCATTGTTAATCTTACTACACAGTTACCTTGAACTAGTTTAATTTGTTTCCTGATTATGCCTTGATCATATAGTTAAAGTGGATATTATCCTCTTGAATCTCTGATCCACCAGTAAAAATGTACTGAAGCCAGTAAAATTATCGATGATTCCAATTAAATACTTTAATGACTAGCCCTATGCACTTAGTCGTACAACGAATAGAGAAAATAGTTCACTTGTTAGCTCAGAGGTTTTTAGATTCATTGAAATCTTTGGATTTCTTTTTAAACTGTTCACCTTTAATAACATGCCCAGAATAGGGGCACTAGTTTGAAATTGGTTAACTTGAATATGAAAAACAAAAGCAACATGATTTTGGACATGTTTGCTATGCTACATTTGTCTATGTACACTATACAGTGAGAACTGAACTGGAAGCCAATGAGAGCACTGCAAAAAAAGAAAAAACATGGTCTATCAAACAAGTGTTTTAAATCTTGTATTTACAAATATTTATCTTCTTTTCTAAATGTAGAGAAAAATTCTTCCAATTCCAAACACCATTCTCTTGTCAACATCACTGGAATTACGTGCCTTGACCCCACATACTGTGACACTTTATAGGCTATTTGAATAATATTCAAATTCAAATGTTTGAATCCAAGAGTAAAACACATGTTTTATGGGAGTTTTTGCAGAAACAGAGAATTGGTGTGATTGAGGACACATGGATTCTGAATATACGGTAGTCTTGAGACTGGCCTCATTTCACTTCACATTCATTAAACTCACAACTAGAGTAAAAACAGAAAACAGAAAAGTTTGCAAATGACAAAACCCATATTCTCAATAAATTAGATGTGACTATCTTCTCATGCTGGAAGTGTCACGTCTATTTCATCAACAGAAGTGAAGTGAATTCAAACTAGTCCCAGGAAAACAGCATTAACCAAGTGTTTTGGCTCTATTAATATCGCTGATCATTTACTGCTTAACGCTATTCTATTATTGCATGTTGTTTCAACCACAAAGAACTTTTACATAGGAACATGAAAAAAATAAAAAAATAAATGACAGACCCATTTACAGTAGCACAATTACCCAATCCGGCCATTTGGTTCAATTTCAACAACAAATCACCTCTTGATCAAAAATTGCAAGACAGACTGCAGGAAACCCAGTAAACTGCCAAACTCTCTTAGGCAGTATGCAAGTAAACAGAGAGGATAGAAGGGGTGCTATCCTGGATCATTAATCTTAATCTTGAATGTCAAGAAAAAAAAAGTCAGAAAAATTAAGAAAAACATATTTTAATCATTTTAGAAAAACTACCAAGTGCACCATTTTTACCTAATATTGCTGTTTCATTATGCCATTAGTCATTAGGTCAGGATGCATTATGTCATTAGTTTGGGTTTTACAGTATGTGTTCTGACTAACAATTTGGTATACAGTTGTGTGTTCATACTATTTATTAACAGTACACGTATGCCATAATTAAGTCGGCTTCTGTATGAAGAAAATTCCATGGGCACTATTAAAAATGACTTTCACACTTCCCTTGCATTTTCTCTGCATACAATGAAAGAGTGGAAAAACTCTTGATTCTGGCAAGGAAAGACACACTAGGGAGGGGGAAAAGTAAACAGCAGAGAGGAACCTACATTAAGGTCTATATATGATGTCTGTTTGGTCTAAAATCAAAGGGCATCACAGTTTAGGACAAAAATTATACTGGGCGAGAGAAGACCAGGTTCCTCCAAGATATATTGGAAGCCAGCCAGACAATTTGTTAACCTGTCATTGGTTTTTAGTGGACAGGGTGGTCTGTGTGCTTTCTAGAGACTGAGTCCATGACAGCATCTACACAGGAATCTTGGGACTGAAGCTGAACATGATGTGATGTGCCTAAATGGGTGCATTCAGGCAGAATCAGATACAGTATGTAAGCATTTGATCATTCATACTTCAGCATTAGTTTGCTCAAATGTGTCTCACCACAGGCGGTGATTTGGGATCACCATCCCTCTTCAGTGAAACTTGGGTGCATTTGCAGCACCAGCATTACATTTGAAGTGTTTTTTTTACCACTTTCTGATTCCATACAATCCACAATCCACAAATTAAATGTTCACAGTGTTTTCATGCAACCTTAGCAAAGTTGTCAATGAGGTAGGCATGAACAGAGCAAATACATTGTTACCTGTGTAAATGTAGCCAGTCATCTTCTATGTGTATTTATCTGTATCTATAGGCTATAGCATTTGCATGGGCATAACAATATCCCATGATACATTCTCATGTTTAGTCGAAGTTGTAAACAGAGGAAATATGGTTGCATGGTATACTTTCCAGGCAGTACAAGAACACAGATTAGTTGTATGGAATATTTTAATGTGCATTGTTTCTTTTCACCAGGCAGTAATGTTTCTGTTTTCTACACTCTGAATAGAAAAAAAGAAACAATGAGATAAAACAAGATGTATTGTACACAACAGATACCGGATGTGTAGAAAAATTATATTTGTCTACAACAACACTAATGAACATTTGAGTTCATTTTTCAATACATCTGTTTATGAATAGTTATAGTATGTGCATTCAATGTTTTTTTTCCCAACAGATCTTTTTTTAAGAGTGTGCCTTTTAAACAGCAGATGAAATATGTTTCACTTCATGCAGTTTGATCTACAGCCGATCTGTTAACCAAGTTTTGTCATTTTGTCAGTTGTCAACGACAACTGACAAAACTAATCTTTCATTAGGCGATGATGTGTTTCATACACATCATCGCCTAATCCAGAGCCCAAGAAATGCGGAGTTTGCGTCATTTCGCAGTTCAGCGAGAGCTGAGATTAGGAGCCCTATTTTCGCCTGTGCCTTACCCCTTATCCCTAAACTTTTTTGCCTTTATTGTATTTTGAAAAACATTTTAAAATACTTCAAATAGGCGATATATATTGACACGTTTTGTGAGCTTGTAGATCGCCTATTTGAACTATTACATTTTTTTTTCCAAAATGGCAAAGAAGTTTAGGGATAAGTTGTAAGGCACTGGCCAGAATAGAGCCATAGGACTCCATAGCCCTGCTTCAAGCGGATCTGGAGATCGTATCAACATCTCCAGATAACATATGGAGCTTGTTGTGTATTTACAGCCACGTTTCCTGGTACTAGAAAAGGTCACAGGAACACGGCGGCCACGGTTCCACCTGGCTCACCATACGGCTCTAACCTAACCAGTACTTATAACTACTATTTACCTAAAGAATCACTAATCCACAATAGACTCTTTTTAGATTAAATTAATGTATATACATGCTTTCTCAGAGACCGCTAGACTGGCTTCCAACCCCAAGTTGACAAAAAAAAGGGAAATCATTTTCCATTTGGACTGAGTGGTCCTACTGAAAGGTAATCCTTTTTAAAAAAGAAGTTGAAATGAAAATAAGGATGATTCCCAAGAAATGAAGTTGCGTTGACAGCACTCATAAATAAATATTAAAATAAATTAATATACATAAATATATTTGTTGACTCACAGGCTCCACCTAGGGTAGGCTACAGTCGCTGGGTAAATGGCTTATTCTAAAAACCATTTTCTGGGAATGTTGTTCACTGTCCTTTCCAGCAGAGAGAGCTGTTGCTCAACACCCTTCCCCGGCCTAAGGTCTCTAGGCTATTCAGGCCTAAGCAGCATTTCCCTTGACAAAAGTGTGAAATTTTGCTGACGGTGATGACACCAGAGATATTTTTGGACCAAACAAGCTCTCTGGTTCTGTTCACCTCTGGCTCCATGTCAGCTCGGGAGTTGTTTAAATACACCAGGAAGTTCATTGACCTTGCTGTCTAACTTACTGTTCATCTAACCGTCCAATATAGACCCTAAAACATTTGGATTAACCACAGACAACCAAATAAATAAACTTACTGCCTCATTTCTCCTATCCTTGCTTTTCCCTCCCACGTCATTGTCCTTCTATATGCGTCCTCCTCTCCGTTTTATCTCCCACCCTCTCTTGTGTTTCTCTTTTTGCCCCTGCTGTCCCAGTAGAATGTTATCAGTTGTCACATTAACCCCAGGTGGGTGTTGGTCGATGTAGTGACGTCACCACCAGGCCACAGTTCAGAGTTCACTTCAGGTCAAGGCCCTGAGTTTTGGACTGAGCCTGGTCCTTGGCCTGCACAGACAGAACAACCCAGGTAAGAGACAGACACCTTCAACTCTATAAATATAATCGATCATTTAATAAAATAATCAATTCATAATTGACTATACACACTATAAATCTGATATTACAAATCTCGAACAAATAGATACAGATACAACAAATATTGAAATGAGTTTGTATATTGGCTATTTTTGCAAGACACCGTTGTATGACAAAGTATAAAATAACACTAATATATTTTATGAAACAGCTTCTCGATTATTTCATTAATTGAAAGAGTAATCTATAGATAGAACAATCGCTAAGAACATAAACGATAGTAGCAGCCCTAATTGGTGCGATGCAACAATGCATGTATAAGCGAGTGTAACTTACCATGAGCGAGGGCCGCGGGGGTCGGACAGGTCTGACGGGTCGTACCGGCTCTGCTACAGGTTTCACCTGCTTGCGGGCCAGGGGCTCCAGATCGTCCGCCACGTCCTGACAGCCAACATAGCCTCCGGTCCCGAATATAGATCCCAGATCGCCGTCCAGCAAGCTGTTGGTGGCGGCCACGCTGAACGATGCCGGGTTCTGGTTGCGCGTGGCCAGGTCGTCACCTGCAGCCGCGTAGAGAGGCTCAGCGGGGTTGTTGGTGGCGTCAGTGTTGCCAATAGTTGTGTTGCTAAGCTCTAAGCCCAGCAGGTCCAGGGTGGCAGGACTGTTAGAGACCACTGATGATGCAATGCTGGTTGAGCTGTTGTTGGCTGAATTGTTGGAGCTGTCGGAGGAGTTGATGCTGGCGTTAACGTCCAGCTCTTCCTCCGCTACACAGTCGTTATTATTAGCTTCAGCGTCCTTACTAAAAAGATCTAGCACTTCCTGGTTGTCGTGGCTACCTGGATCCAGCACCTCCTGGTTTTCATTGCTACAGAAATCCAGTAATTCCTGGTTGTCATGGTTATGGGGTTCCAGCACTTCCTGGTTGCCATAGCTACACGGCTCCGGTAGTACCTGGTTGTCTTGTGATTCTAATAGCTCCTGGTTGCCGTATTCGCAGGGTTCCAGCACTTCCTGGTTGCCCTGGTTGCAAAAGTCCAGGACTTCCTGATTTTCAGAGCTAAATACATTCAGAACCTCGTAAGTGACATTACTCCAGGGTTCCACCACTTCCTGATTTCCATTGTTATGGAGTCCGTCGTTGTCAGGGCTAGGTTCCAGTACTTCAGGTTCCAGTACTTCTATGTTGTCATAGTGACTTGTTTGCATCAGTTCTTGGTTGTCATAGTTACAAGCTTCCAGCTCTTCTTGGTTGTCCGTGCTACAGTTGTCTACAACTTCCTGATTTTCTCCTTCAGGAGTGAGCTTGAAGCCATAAGGGTCAAAGGCGTCTTGACCCACTGCCTCAGAGGTCCTGAGCTCAAACCCATATGGGTCAAAGCTGAGCTGGTTGGGCTGAGCAGAGGAAGGCTCGGGGTCAAAGGTCAGATCTGGCTCATTTAGCTCTGGGCTAGATACTGCATCATCAGGTTCTAAGAGGTCGTGAATGGAATGTTCTGGGCTCAACTTGAACCCATATGGATCAAAGGATGGTTCATAGCTCAATTCATAACTCGGCTCTCTGCTTGGTTTAGAGCTGGACCGGCCCAGCGGGCTCTGGGAGTCCACTGAGGATTGGGGAGTCACGGAACATTCATGTTCCAGTGACTTTTGGGGTTCCAGCATATCCCATGCCTTAAGCTCCGCCTCCTCACAGGGGAAGGCATGTTCTGTCGCACCAAGGTCAATCCAGTCTGATTCCACTGATGTGGTGGCTTGAGAAGCAGAGCTGCAAGCATGTATCTGGAGCTCAGACACATTGTGAGCTGGATCAATGACCAGACCTGGAAATAGAAGGCAATTTAAGTTCAACATTGGACATTCATTAAAGATGGAAATAAGGGACCATAACATTTTCTTTGATTTTTTCTTTGAATGTAAATCGCTCTGGATTAAGAGCGTCTGCTAAATGCCTAAATTGTAAATTGTAAATTGTAATTTCCATTCCTGTGGCGACAATTACGTTTTTCATTTCATCACGATTTTCAATTCACTGTATTGTGGTTTAGGGTTAGGTGGCCTGTTAGGTGGTTGTTCTGCTACTGCTGTGTATAGGCTCTGTTAACGACTGTAGTTCACTTTTCCAGAAGGCGGCATTCCTGTTTGTTTGGCTCAGCAGATTTGAACTACAAAACACACAACAGCTTCATAATGTGATCTCTAGACAGGCTTCCTGCTTGGCTAATTACCTGGGGAATTGACTTCTTACTAGTGAGGAGTCAATCAAACACATGCAGTGGCTGCATTCATCTGGAATAAACTCAAGTGTTTTTCTCTTCTATATTGCCATTTAAATATTGCTTAATATCCCGGCTGGGATATTTCTCTGTTGAAAATGGATGGATGACACTACTTATTCATATTATTCTATCTTTCCATTTATAACATGTATAACATGTTACTGGTATGATGGCAAAATGTAAAATATATGTTTCTAGTTAAAAAAAAAAAATTGTCAAAGAAGTTTAAATACCTTGTTGTTTGCTCGCTGAGGTCTCTGTGACATCCCCTCCAGGCAGAGAGCCCATACTGAGCTCTTCTATGTCTGAAGGAGGTGAGAAGGCCCCCAGGTCCAGCTCATATCCGTTGGGATCCGACTCCGTCGAATACTGTCCCTGCGACCTCCAGCCTCGAACTGGCCCCAGTTCCTCTGACGAACTCTGGATGGGTTTAAAACCCATCGCCTCGTCGGCTGCCTCGCCTCCCGTTGCTATGGCATCCAGGTCCTCTCGGCTGTAGCTGATCTCTATGTCGCTATCTTCATCGGGGAACTCTGACTCAAAACACTGAGTTGCTGTTGAGGCTTTGTTCTCAGTGCAGGACAGGTCTGCCTCGTCACCTTCACCTTCACCTCCGCCCGCCGCATCTCCGAACAAAGTGTCTGCTGCGAACGGGTCGGTGCCTTTGAAAGGGTCGGACCCAAATGCACCTGGAAATATTTGTATATTTAGCAATCAGCTAAATTAGCTCAATTTGATATACCTAACTACCCAGCTCATAAAGGACCATGGAAACCTTCACCTAAGAAACCCCCTGCATGAACTAACATTGGTGGGTTTTGAGGGGTTTCAAGTTATATCAGCAGTGTGAAGAAAAACCACCCCATGGTAACAGTGCATTTCTGTAATCCTACCAAAAGTTCTAAATGAAAGATCTCTAGAAAAGGAAAAGAAAAGTGATTTGTAGTTTAACATTACTCACCAGAAGAGTCCGTCTTTGGGAATAAGTCTTCATCAAATAGGTCATCTAGAAAACCGGAGACAAAACATCATTTTGGTAATCATTGTGTGTCATTTTTGATGTTGATGGAATACATGAACATGTTTTACTGTTCTTCTAAACTTTGATACAGTATATCCTGGAATAAGAAGAACGCATTCAGATAAAGGAAGAACCAAAACATTTGAACTTTTAACCATGTTTAACCACAATGATGCAGCCTAATGCAGATGACAAAAAAAAGATTGCTATAATTTCAGTTTAATTCATATATATGTGGCCGGGTGGGGTAATGACCAGTAGTGTGGGCGTGTCTCTGGTGTGAACTAAAACTTCAGTGGCACCGGAGGGGAACGAGACCAAACACTTCCGTGACTGAGTAGGCTGCAGCAAGCCGTGTTACTGCAACGAGAGAGAGGGTTGCGAGCAGGGCTTTGATGCCAAAGTGTTCGGGTGAGTAGCCTTAGCCTAAAAGAGAGCTTGCTTCTGTGATCGCTAAGTTTGACATGCAGTATATTTAGTTAACCAAACTGAATCGGTATCCCGTAGGAACGACAGTCTGTTCCGACGAGGGGAGGAGGCAGGGAGTTAGGAACTCGCACTGAAAAGGTATTGCTTTGGTTCCGGTTATTTGCACTGTGTATTGGGATAATGTTTGTATCATAATTTGTTAGTAATATAGGCAACGTGTCATGGTTTCCACAGAGGGATGCAATGAGAACGGAGTGCTGGCCATTGTCATATGTTTGGGGCGTCGTCCACACTGAGAGTATAGTGCAGTCATTTATTAAAGTGTAAGTCCGCTCTCTCTCTCTCTTTAGCGTTGATGTGTTTATTTGTGTTTTCGAGATGTGTATGATTAATCCAAATGTAACTAAAAGGTCATTTAAATGTGTGGTTATTTCTAGTGAGGAACAGGCTGGTTGAGAACCCACACCTATGTGTTAATTGTGTGTGCTCAGCGGTAGCAGTTTGTCTTTGGTGAGTCTCTTAGTTTATATATTGATAGCCCAGCTATATGTATTAATTTTGTATGGTAACAGGCGTTCATGGTGTATATTCATTGTGTTCATTTCCATTTCCTGTACAGATGTGATCACGAGTCAGTGGTCACTGCTTTAGCCATACTGAATTAAGCTGTAGGTTTGATTGATAATAGGGAAAGCTAATGTTCTTGTATGATTTAATCTGTCTCTACTTTTATTGTTAACTTTGATATAAATTGCTCGTAATAAAGTCCATATTTTATATATTGCATTTTCTAATAAAGATTGTATATTTTAATAATAAGTCTGTGGTCCGTCTGCGTCTAGTATGTACCTATGGCCTCCGGTTACATATATATATAGTATTAGATTGTTTTTGTTCACTTTGACAGAGGAGGTTAGATAATGTCCATTCAGACAGTGGAGGTTAGATAATGTCCATTCATACAGTGGAGGTTAGGTGTTAGGCGCATACGTTCAGTCTGGCAGTGGACAAAGGGGTCAGCTTGGTAGAAGTCCAGTTGGTCAGTGGGGTTGGGATTGGTGGACAACCCTTCCTTCACCTTCTTCTCCGTGTCATTTCTGATCTTCCCCTGTCCCTCCTCTCTGTACGCTGTACATCTGTCTATCTGTATGTGGAAGAGGAGAAGGTAGTGCTTTCTGTGAAGTTCATGTGTGTGTATACTGTATACACACATGCACGCGCGCACGCGCGCACGCGCGCACGCACGCACGCACGCACGCACACACGCACACACGCACACACACACACACACACACACACACACACACACACACACACACACACACACACACACACACACACACACACACTTGCATTTATCAAATACATTCTTTAGTTTTTAAGTAATCCGGTTCTTGGCCTTAATGGTTTTAGTCCGCAAACCAGCTCTCATCCAGCCAGTCGACTGGCATTAGCCAGAATCATTCATATGTTAGCAAATAGCAATATTTACTTTCAGGGCCTGGTCTACCTTTGGTGTGCTGGAACGACTGTCATCTTCCTCCTCCCTGGTCTCTGTGAGATTATTACTGAAGGACGAACCACTGGTCCTCTGGTAGACAGACAGACAGACAGACAGACAGACAGACAGACAGACAGACAGAACCGTTCATTTATTTATTTGTTATTTATACCATATTTATACACTGAATGTGTGTATGTTTGTTCCCCTTGCTACAGTACCTGTGCGCAACCTAACACACCCACAAACACACGCACATATTAACTGTATAAACAGTATAGTGATTTTGGGTGTACCAGTACAGTACAGTGACAGTACAGTACAGTACAGTAGAGGGTACAGTAGAGGGACCCCCACACGGTAACTCTGTCATTTCTCAACCGTTTCGGAAGCGGGGCGGCTCGCCAGAATCGGGCCGGCACCCTAGGTGCGTTCCTGTTGGTTGGAACTCCCCCCCCAGGGACCGCCACACGGAGTTGCACCACTTACTTCACACGGGTGCGATTTTTTTCTAAAACATACACACCATTATGTAGTCTGCATAGGCGGGCAGCGACTGGCTCCTTCCCCATGGCCTCACGGGAAGTGGCTCTTCTTCAGTAGTGTCGGTTGGAGATGCCGACTCGTCCAGCTGGCTCGATGGAGTCACTGCACTTCCTGAGAGAGAGCCCAGAGTCACCTCCTCCTGTGAGGAAGAGACAGGAAGGAGGTGAGAATACAGACCAGTAGACTAAAAAGAAGTGCACCGCACACACCTAGCAGTATACCTAATATAATATAATGATAATATAACTAAAATAATAAATATATATCCTACTATAAATGCGCAAAGCAAAGCAAAGCAAAGCAAAGTTCTTTGTTTACCCAGGGTGAATGGACTAAGCTCGAGATGCTTGTTTACAGCCAGACCCTGCTCATAGAACATTTCATGGTAGGGGTTCAATGCCTTGCTCAAGGGCACTTCAGCGGTGGTAATTTTAACGTGCCGGTCCGGGGATTCGAACTGGCGACCTTCCGATAACAAGACCGCTCCGCAAACCGTTCGGCCACCGCTGCCCCTTGTCTAGCCACGTCTCTGCGTGCGTGCGCGCGTGCATGTCTGCGTGTGTGTACGGTTGTAATGCACATAAGTCGAGAACCGCCGACTTCATATTCGACACACGCGTTCCACACCCCCACGGGGAGTGCAGTGCCCGGTATCGAGTCGGGCGGACCCACGGTTCTCCAGAACAACCACAGAAGGCTCTGCTCAGGCTCTGCCAGTGGGAATCCCCTCAGTGGGAATCCACTCACCTGTGAAATTTCCAGCCTCTGCCTCAGCCAATTGATTGCCATGGCAACCCCACACCTGACAATTGATTAGCCTACTTAACCAGTCCACTTGACAACGGGTATTATTAGGTTCCAAAGTTGCATCATTCTCGGCCGGTAGCCGACAGGCACGTACAGGTCTAGTAGTTTAATACAAAACAAATTGATCTCAAGTAGTCCACCGTCCACCATCACTAAAACAGTAATAACAGTGGTGAACAATATAGTTACTGTATAGTGCTTGGTGTAGAGTAGACGGCCCGGTGTAGAATATGTCCTCACCCCCCCCCCCCCCCCCCCCCCCAACACACACACACACGCGCGCGCATGTTTAAGCAGCAATGTCACAGGAACAAATATATTATTCTAACCACACACAATTGTGGAAACAGCTGGAATGCAAATGCAACAATGGGATTACAAAAAGAAGTCACAGCTCAGCCTCAAGAGGGGGCCAGGATACTGGAACCCTGCCTTCTGATATGGACCAGAGCTTTATTGATCTGAGGGGAAATGCGCCCTTTGCATTAATGATCCTAATTAATTCTATCTGCTGCCCTGCATCTGGAACACAGATGTTACCCAGCCAGGTCCCATATCTACCAGATGATATAACACTATGAATTGTATTTGTATGTGATCAACAACGTGGATAATTGGTATTATACTTTAATAAATATAACTCATAACCGCAGCCACGTGGTGTCTGCTGTCTGCTGCTGCCCTGCAAAATTAAGACATGATCAATTTATATTGTAAGCACTTTACCAAATTGCGGCCACACAGAAACCGGGACATAATGTTCAGCTCTGAATGCTTCAACTAAAAGAATTGGTTTGAATTTACCTCATGTCTATAAGCCCAGTTATGCAATCCAACCTTACTTCAAAAATGAGCAATAACTATTGGTTAAATTGAAAACGCCTCTTTTTTTATTTGCATTGCATTTAACTTGGGCTCTGAAACATTTTGTTTCAGGTTTGGCACTACTAAAAAATCACACCCGTGTGAAGTGAGTGGTGCAACTCTGAACTCCGTGTGGGGGTCCCGGGGGGGGGGTCCTCGGAAGTTCCAAACCCACAGGAACGCACCCAGGGTGTCGGCCTGGTTCCGGCAAGCCGCCAGTGTCCGAAACGGTAGAAAAATGACAGTTACCATGTGGGGGTCCCTGGGGGGGTCCCCAGAACATCCAGACCCCCAGGAATGGGCCCAGGGGGCCGGGCCAGTTCCGGCGTGCCGCCCCGCGTCCGAAACGGTTGAGAAATGACAGAGTTACCGTGTGGGGGTCCCTGTACTGTACTGTACTGTACTGTACTGTACTGTACTGTACTGTACTGTACTGTACTGTACTGTACTGTACTGTACTGTACTGGCACACCCAAAAATCATCACATATACAGTTAATATGTGCGTGTGTGTTTGTGTGTGTGTTAGGTTGCACACAGGTGGTGAAAAACAACCATGCTGTTTTCGTGCTCAGACCCACCCAGGCACCCACCCAGCCATCCAGCCACCCAGCCAGCTCCGTAAGGGAGTGGTTGCACCACTCAAAAAGTCCATATGCACACCTACGGAGGACAGGTGCGTCGGATAATTGGAATTGGAGAAGTAGAAAGTCCCGCACACTGTCTTCACTTACAGCATTTTATTGAGCAGGTCTGAACGTCGTTCAGACCTTCAATAAAATGCTGTTAAGTGAAGACAGTGTGCGGGACTCAATTATTTTTCTTCTTCTCCAGGTTTGGCACTACTGCAATTGATTTTGATAATGAAGATAATGTTACAGCATTCATGTCTGTTTACCTCTAGGATCTCCTCATACGACTGTTTGATGGAGTCTTGCAGAGGGATGTCCCTCTCTCCGGCCTCCTCCGTTCGCCTCCTTTGCCTTTTCACCTCCTCCCTCAGCTTTTTGAGCCTCCACCGGGCCCTGGCTAGCTCCCGCTCGTACTCTTCCACCTGGCCTTCCTTCTTCACCTCCTCTGTCTGCAGAGACAAGATCTGGATGGGGTGGAGAGGGGGAAGAACAAAAGAGGAAGAGGATGATGTCAGCAACACTATCTCAATCAGTAGCTATTATGTAAAATGAAATGTTTCTACAAACAAAGCGAGCACTGAAACATACAACTATAGTACAGCAAGGAAAGTACAGTAAATCATAAGGTCAGGCTAGACCCGACTACTGCCTGACCAATCACAGTGTCGGTCTCATTATTACCATAAAAACCCCACAAGAAGTGTCATTTCACATCACTCTATAATATAGAAATGATGCATTGCATATTATACCAAGATATACATACATGTATCAATGATATCAATGTTATATGATATCATAGAAAGCATGAATTTCTATAATAATGATCTAGTTACACAGTCAAATTCTCAGTGTTCTCAGTGTTAAATTATCCATTTGTAACTCAGAGAGTGTAAAATGTAGCCAATGGTCCCGTTCAATGAAAAGATTATACAGTTGTGTCAGTACCAGAATGGAGTGTCTCCTTGCTTGTTGGTAGGCATGTAACGATTCACTCAACTCACGATACAATGAGAATCACAAAAAAAAAAATCTCTTACAAAGATCCTGTTTTTTTTACGCACCCTCTGCTGTTTGCATCATGTTTAAGGTTTAAATTGAAACCAGTTTGAATCGTTTTGAATCAATTCACGATATATGGTTACATGCCTACCTGTTGGCTCTCCTCAGAGCACAGCTGATATATGGTTAGTTACATGCCTACCTGCTGGCTCTCCTCAGAGCACAGCTGATACGTATATGGTTAGTTACATGCCTACCTGCTGGCTCTCCTCAGAGCACAGCTGATATATGGTTAGTTACATGCCTACCTGTTGGCTCTCCTCAGAACACAGCTGATACGTATATGGTTAGTTACATGCCTACCTGTTGGCTCTCCTCAGAGCACAGCTGATATATGGTTAGTTACATGCCTACCTGCTGGCTCTCCTCAGAGCACAGCTGATACGTATATGGTTAGTTACATGCCTACCTGTTGGCTCTCCTCAGAGCACAGCTGATACATTATGGTTAGTTACATGCCTACCTGTTGGCTCTCCTCAGAGCACAGCTGATATATGGTTAGTTACATGCCTACCTGCTGGCTCTCCTCAGAGCACAGCTGATATATGGTTAGTTACATGCCTACCTGCTGGCTCTCCTCAGAGCACAGCTGATACGTATATGGTTAGTTACATGCCTACCTGTTGGCTCTCCTCAGAGCACAGCTGTCTAGTGTTCTTGAGCTCCTCCTGTAACTTATTCCTGTGTGCATCTAGTTTTTCAAGCGTTTCCTGCAGCTCTTTGCGGTCAGTCTGCTGCTCCTGTAGCTCCAAGTGTTCCACCGACACTGCATTCTCCAACTCCTATAGAAACACACGAGCACACAACACGCCCGCATGCATGCACACACATTCACAGTGAAAGCCGGGGTTAATTTAACTCCGATAGAGCAGGGTTTCTCAAAGTGGGTACCGTGGCACCCGACCCTAGGTGCTGTGACACAATTAAGTCCAGGGGTGCCGTGACACAAGTCAGAATACTTTGATAATATTTGGAATTGATCAACTTCACTTCAGTTTAATGACTTAGACACTCGACTTGTAACGGACCCGAGTTGCACTGAACTTTTTTCCATCTACAACAACTTTCTTCACCGAAAATAGCAGATCTATACACGTGAGGTTGTAGATCAGCTATTGTTGGTGAACGTTCCCCCTTAATAGGGATCCTGGGGTTCAAGTTGCTAAACGTCAAGTATAAAGTTATTTTCAGTCTGTCCTATAATGGAAAGATGTGCAGTATTTACATACCGTAATACGACATAAGATTCTAAACAATAAAACATTTAAAATAAAAGGTTATTAAAGGGGAGTCAAAAAGGTTTGAGAACCACTGTCCAAACAGACCTTACACCTGTTAAAGCACTGTGTGATTTAACATAACAACTTTGGAATGAAACAGGAAAGCATGCACAATTGCACATGCCGATACCAACAACAGACAGACAACAATACAAACCTACATACGCACACCTGAGCAATCCATCAATGTTAAAATAGAAATTATGCGGAATGAGTCACCCACTGCCGGCTGAGCCCGATGAGAGGAGGGATGTGACAGATGGTGTGTGTGTGTGTGTGTGTGTGTGTGTGTGTGTGTGTGTGTGTGTGTGTGTGTGTGTGTGTGTGTGTGTGTGTGCGTGTGTGTGTGCGTGTGTGTGTGTGTGTGTGTGTGTGTGTGTGTGTGTGTGTGTGTGTGTGTGTGTGTGTGCCTATGTGTATCCCTGTGTGTGGCTTTTGTACACTCTAATGATGATGATGATGTGCTAAATATACACTACTTTGAAGTATACAATTCCCAGTTGTATTATATCAGACAGTCTGTCATTATGATGTCTGAAGTTATACTCTGCTGCAGAAACATTGGAGGGATGGTAAAAAGAAGCATTTAAAATTTGTGTCAACTGCAGCCTCATTGAATACTATATGTTTCCTTTTCAAGTTGTAATCTGACTTAAATAGACACTCTATACTTTGTAAAAACAGACCCGAGTTGCGTTTTAGGCGACTTGGTGTGCTCTCTTTTTATGTGCACCAAATAATTTCGACAAAAATACCCGATCCACAGCTTGTAGATCTGCTATTTTTGGCAATAGGGATGCTGCTACTTGACACCCACATACAGAGCTTTATGTTGACCTGTGCTTTATGTTTATCTGTGGCAAGAATGGCAAATACTAAAGCCTCACGCACGCACGCACGCACGCACACACAGACACACACACAGACAGACACACAGACAGACACACACACAAATATAATACACATAAACACAGACATAATAATAACAACACAGCATGCACATGCCCCAAACACACACAACACACCAGTGCTAGGTGCTGCGGCCGTGGTCTTACTCTGATCTCCGTCGCCTTGGTGACGACCGGCTCGTCCGTCTCCACAACGCCCGTGTCCCTGGGAGACGACCAGCACAGGAGACAGGACCGTTTGAGCATGGAGGAGAGGGAGCACTCATGCATCCATCCCCCCTTCCCCTTCCCCGTCCCTCCATCCCCTGCCACCTCTGTCTGCTCCTGCTGCTGCATGGCTGCTTCTTCTTCCATGTCCCCTCTCTCTCTACTCTCCTTTTATTCTCTCTTTGGCTCTCCGTTTCTCTCACTCTCTATCTCTCTATCTTGACGCCGCAGAGGAGGAGCTGTGTGTGTGTGTGTGTGTGTATGTGCGGTACATGAGTGTCCTGTGTGTGTGTGTGTGTGTGTGTGCGTGTGTGTGTGTGTGTGTGTGTGTGTGTGTGTGTATGTGTGTGTGTGTGTGTGTGTGTGTGTGTGTGTGTGTGTGTGTGTGTGTGTGTGTGTGTGTGTGTGTGTGTGTGTGTGTGTGATGGAACTGGAATGAACCATGAGGAGATGTGTTTTTGTGTGCCAACGGCCAAGAGCTGGAATGAACCATGACGATTTGTGAAAAGAATGGGCAGAGGGAGTGGGCGGGGGGGGGGGGGGAGGGGGGGGACCTAACCAATCCATAAGGCTACAGTGCGTCCCTCCTTTCATTCCTTTTCTTCCCTCCCCCTTTCATCTTTCTACTGCCCTGCCCCCTACCTTTCCCTAGCACCCCCCCCCCCCCCCCCCCCCCCCCAAGTTAATGGACTCCATCCCCCTCCCTCTAAAACTACTCATTGCAGTATACAGTAGCCTATATCAGTCATGGTTGATGTGAGTCTGCTCGCGCTCGTGCTCGCGCGCACACACACACACACACACACACACACACACACACACACACACACACACACACACACACACACACACACACACACACACACACACACACACACACACACACACTCTCTCTCTCTCTCTCTCTCTCTCTCTCTCTCACATGTAGGGTGAGAGTGCATGCCAACTGAGCCATTCATAAAATTCCCAGAGCAGAACACAACCATGATTTACACTACAACAAGCAAACCAGAGGCAGATCAATCGATAATCACCTATCGTCATTTAATTTAGCCATTGTTATGAATTATGGCCATTCATAGCAGAGAACAAAACCGTTGCATAACAGTATGCTATAGTGGCTATATGGTCCTTACATTACACCTAGTTACCTACTACAGTATCCTACCTCAATTACAAACTCATACTTCCAATACCAGCTTCCATTTAGGCCTAATCTGCATAAAATAGATGAGGATCTATCTTTCTAAAGTTAGCAATAATGTGTACACCCATACAGTACTTAATATATCCATTCATTGGTATGCCATACAAAGATAATCACACTTAACAGCAATACATATTAATGACCTTAGAGAGTCTAAGGTCTAAAGGTTAGGGTTTATATAAAGGCTTAGACCTTTATATATATAAAAAAAATCACACTTACAATAGCCTAATGATGTTAGACCTGATAAGACATGATAAGATTTGCCAGGGTTAAATGACAGCACTAAATTAATTATGAAATGTGCAGTCATTAAATAGATTGTGGAATGTGGATTTAGAGAGCTTGAGACAGCAGAACTGTGCAGTGAGTCTGCAGATAAGTTGGCATGATATCAGCTAAATGATTTGACAATATAGGTTGGACACAATTAGAAACTATTCATTCCTATTAGATTATTATAGACATAACATTTTATAATTATAATAAGTGATGCGGTCGCTGCACAGCAAACTATAAACTACGCTTAGGAGACTCAAAGGCTTCTGTCCAACCACATTTCCCAAAGTTTATAGGCCTACCTTAATTATTAATAGGCCTATAGTTTTAGGTATAGGCCTACAAACCCATAAACTAAGACTTAAACATTGATGTCTAAAGATTACTGAGTTATTGTTGCAGCAGTCTTTCTGCAGAAGACTTGACCTGGCAGTGAAAGAACTGACTTGGCAGTGATGGAGAAAAAGATGAATATCATGTTTGCTGAAGCCTTGTGGGACCTGAGATTTAACAGCATTTGTCAGATGTAGGTTAATTATTCAAAAGAGATTTCTGACTACATTATATTACATTGGGGTTGGCATGGTAGACCGCAAACAATTATATTCATAGCAATATATTTACTAATCTGAACCTTGAGGGAGTCAATCATCCTGTTAGGAGGAATATCCCACTTTCTCTACATCCCCCCTCCATTAAGTGTGTGACGTCAACCAGCAATAATCACTGTTAGCTATATCATCAGGCCTGGGGGACTTCTTCTCAGTTGGTTGCAGCTATGGCAGGACAGTGACAGTTCTGGTACATCTGCAATAACGCCAATCAATATCTCTTATCTATTATCTGAAGGAAACGAGAGCCTGGCCCTTCACAAATCACACATCCCATGATCCATTCACAACAATACTATTACGTACGTTTGGGGGTTCAGATATGTAGAGATTCTTTTAAAAGGGGAATAAAATGATTAAAGGCTCATGAGAACCAGACACCATCATTCAAATGAAGGCGTTGGTTTAACATTTCATTACGGTAAATAGGCTAACAACACATAATAACTGCAGCCTTTCACAGTCATGTGTAACCCAAAATTCAGCATTTTTTAATCCAGTTTAATCCTTCGTCTAAAATAGGATGCATTTTCAAGCTGCTCTTCTACCCCCCGATTCACTGTCTTGTCTAAAACCAATAATCCAGAAGAACCAATAAATCGATAAATGATCAATAAATGGGACTAAACAACGAATCCATGATCCTGATCGTGCATGCTTTACAGACCCCTCTTCTCCATGGTGGGCTCCTCGCGCTCTCGGCGTCCTCAGACAGTCCAGAATAAAACGCATCATTACTGCAGTACTCGCGCGCTGATCATCATCCTCCAACCGGCCCGTCTCGTATACGTGCAGCTGGTACCGATCAGTCGTTAACTGCAGATCAGTGGATCATATACTAGCTGGGTTCGGTTCAGGTAGGCTAGGCTACTATATATAAACACGGGAGACGGGAGAAATGTACCTCCTTCTCGGGGTACAGTTCAGTTCTCAAACGTTCTGGCGCTCAGCGCTGCTGCTCTGCAGCATCCTCGTGCCGTTTTGTTGTCACGTGAGCGTTTAACGGTTGGCACAAGAGGGAGCTGAGGTGGGATGGATGGATATGGAGGGTTGATTTTTACAGCAAATTGATTGATTTGATTTAGTTTTAGTCGTATTTTAGTTGTCTGAAATGTTTTAGTTTGTCTATTTTTCATGGTCATGGTTAAAATCCATCCATATCTTCAGCCGATTATCCGTAGTCGGGTCGTGGGGGCAACAGCTCCACCAGAGAGCTCCAGACTTCCCTCTCCAGAGCAACAGCAACTTCCTCCTGGGGGATCCTTCCCGAGGCAGGGCCAGTTATCTGATCCTTGGTCTGCCCTGAGGTCTCCTCCCAGTGGGACGTGCACCGAGGACCTCCCTATAGTGAGATGCTGGAGAGGCATCCTAACCAGATGCCCTGAACCACCTAAGCTGGCTCCTTTCCAAGCAAAGAAGCAGCGACTCTACTCCGAGGCTCTCTCGCTGGTTAAAATTGAGTTTGAAATTGGTTTGTATATAGGAAGGGGCAGTGTTGTACCCGAACGTGTTCAAAGAACGATCGTTCACGAACACGTTAACTAATCTTTCTCAGCCGTACTACAATTTCACTGGAGCGTGCAGTGCGCAACTGCATGATGATCCTATTCCTGTCATGCAGGAAGACAGGCATCAGACACAGAACATCCTGACTCCCGACCCAAACACTGATGAAACTTGTTGTTTGATTAAACATAATGTGCCATGAAAAATAGCTTCCAATAGTTTGTTATTTTTGCGTCGAGGAGGTATGTGTCCATATCGCCTTGAACCGCCAACAAAATACATCACGAAAAATAACTATAATAGTTCATTTTTTGGAACCATGAACTTTAGTTCAAAATTTTGAACGATGAACTATGAACTGAACGAGTTCATTAAAAAAAATAACTTTCCCAAATCAAATACCGAATCAAGCAAGTTAAAATTTATCTTGGTGTTAACAAAACTAGAGTAAAATTACCCCAAAACTTGATGCCATCCATTCCATTGCCTGAGGGGACGGGGCAGTCAGTGGAGACTGATTCGTTGAGACACAACGCGCTTCCGTTGCAGAGGAAATCTTCAAAATAAGCAAGCAAAAAAAGCCATTTCATGACATCTTTAATATTCCAGTCAGTCAGTTGTACAATGTTGTTACGCACCTAAAAGCTCACAAGCTTGCACATTTGCTATTTTTGGCATGCGACACCGTCACACAACAAAATATCATGCTTTACCGGGAAATTGTTCTACTTCTATACACATACATACCCCACCCCTTTCTTTGTTTCTTTGTTAGACAACTTTCAAAATAACACCCGACGTGTGAACTGAGCAGTGTTTGTGTGTGTGCTGGATAAACAGACTTACATATAGACAATAGACATAGACACACGGTCACGCTGCTCAACAGTGCCACTTTAGGTCACCCAGCGGTATTGCAGCTGTACTTCCGACATACATGGAGACATACATAGGGACACACATTAAGCTGTTCAATGGAGCGGTAAGGAACCACTCAAACAACACCACACCACATACATACAAAGGGGATTATTATAAGTTTGAGTATGTGGCAAGTTTGACATTACTGACTACTATAAAATGGCAGGATTAAATATTGTAGCCCAATAAAAAATAGACATAACACATTAATAATGTAGTTTCGCTATAGTAAACTATAGCAAAATGATATGGAAACAAAGTGTGAAACAATGACTGAGGCATAGGGCATCTTGCTCAGGGTACAAGCCAACAAGCATAGGCATAGGGCATCTTGCTCAGGGTACAAGCCAACAAGCGGCGGTGGCTCAGGGGTAGAGTGCCTGGATGGTAACCGTAAGGTTGCCAGTTCGAACCCGGGCTCCCCCAGAGTTACTGTCGAAGTGTCCTTGAGCAAGACACTGAACCCCTAATTGCTCCCGATGTGCTAGTTGGTGCCTTGCATGGTTTCCGCTGCTATCGGTGTATGAATGTGTGTGTGAATGGGTGAATGTACAATCTCTGTAAAGCGCCTTGGATAAAGGTGCTATATAAATGCACCATTTATCATTTATTTATCAACAAGCCAGTGCATACTGAGACTGCCACGCAGGAATGAATGAATGAGCACCAGGCTGTATAGGGGAGGGGGTACTCCGTGACTACTTACACCTGAGTAATTGGGGCGTGGGCACTGCAGATTCGTCTCCCTGTTAACATGCTTCCATAGGCAGACAATTTAGCCAATTGAATGGCTCATGCTGCCTATGTGGGTCTGCCCTGATTCAATTTTACTCTAACCAACTTTTTCTGAGCAATTTTAGCTTACCTTTTAGATGATAAGAATAAGATTTACATAATCAAATCACAGGACAAAACCTATAAAAGGGAAATACTGCAGCCTCTGTCACAATTTCACCATAAGTCACCTTCAGAATCCCAGCAAGCACGGTCAGGACCTGGACGAAGAAGTGACGTGTCTATTGGGGCCAGATCAAGTCAAACCAAGACTAGTCACATCTGACCCAGAATATCACCTGATTTCAACCAACATAAATTCTGCCCACTAAGACGGACGTCCCTGGATGAATCAGAGAGTGTCCGATCGAGGCCAGATCAACTTAAGTCATATCATAACTAGTCAGATCTGGTGCAGAATAAGCTATATTATTTGGTGAAGACGTCCTGGAAATGACGTAAAGATCATCCCCATATGGGCTGTGATCTGGCCTAGTCCTGAACGTCACTGGAGTCACCGGCGTCACCGGCGGACGTCATCATAACGTCATCATGACGTAATTTGGCTTGCTGGAATATGTATGAGGCTCTGAGCCTAATAATAATAACCTTTATTGTCCCGAAGGATATTCATAACACACATAAAAACATATGACCAAGACAATACAAAACATGAGGTCCCGTTGTATACAGAACCATCCTATCCGCGGGGCAGTTTGTTTAATGCTGTGCCTGTGATGGCCGAGCCTATAACAATTTATTTCAGGGACTATCAATAATTGAACACCCCCCCCTTTGACAAGTAAGAGTGCACCCTAAAGTTTAGAATGTACACACCCACAATACAAATCAGTAGAAATCATAGAGACATTTATTTAAAAGTGTTAAATTAACTCTATTATTCAGGTGGGGGTGTTTATTAAACCCAAGAAAGTGTGCCATCTGGAGTTGAGATGGGCCTCATTTGGTGAAACATCTGGCATGTGAGGCGCACATATTACATAATATTATGTGTTAGTAAATGTGAAAAGGATATAAATTGAATTGTACTTTTCTCCATGCAGTTTGGGTCTTCCTCCAGCCTTCATTAGTCCTGACTGACACGGTGGTGATGCATGTGCCAGGTGGTCTGTCTTATAGGCTCAGCTGGTAACAAGTAACATCATTAGATTAATTACAACAGAATAGTTTAGTGAGCACAGATGCATCCTGTAGCCACGCACTAACAAATGAGTGCCTTGCTCAAAGGATATGGTAACTGTTAATTAGCCTAGCATTTCATATTCACTCACACCTGGTTGGACCTTATATATTACTTACTTTTATATTTACTTTTATTTTTATTTTCTACTGTACTCTTGTTGTATACTTTGTATACTCAGAGACAATGATGTATTGACGTAGAAAACAACAAACCACAATGCTGATCAATAGAACCGAACCACTTTATTTATCATTCACTACAAGTCATTGTGAATGAAGTTACTAATTAGTTCTCTCCTCTAAAACCTACACATTCTCACTCTCTATAGTGACGAGTTGGGGCAACATCTGTCATCCATCTGACCATTTTACAATGTTCCTGGTAGTCCCATCCGTGTCATTAATTATCTTACATCAATAACCACGTCAAGGCTAACAAAAGAACAAACCAATAAACAATATAGTAAATAATTTTGGGTCACCCAAAAACACAGATGTACCAAGAAATACCTGTCACGCTGATGCACTCCTGAGTTATACAGGAAACAGGATTACATATTCTAAAAACAAAATGTGGCTATGATGCATTGCATAATGTAAATTTGCAAAAAATAAGAGATTAGAGATTAGATATATAATACCAATCTGTGATGTTTTAATAAATATTAATTGATTGTAAATAAAGGTTATCTGGCTAAATGTAAACGCATTTTTGCTACAACTCAACAGAACTTTAAGGGTGTGGGAATCTGCCATCTGGTGAATGATTTGTGTCATTACAGTGATAAAATGTTAAATTCATTCTACCATTCTGTTAGGGAATGCCCTTCATGTCTTTATACTTGCTCTATTTTTTAGATCAACGTCAACAGATGCCTGAAGAAGGTCTTTGACCGAAACATTGCCTAAATAAAGTTCGCATTGCAAGTACAGACGGTGCACTTTGTGTGCATTTTTCTGAGATCAACATTGTAAAATGCAAAACAAAAGCTAAGAAACTGATATAGCTCTCTATGGCATATTCATCAACATGCCTTGTAATATTAGTTGACATGTATTGTTGTTTTTTGTTGTGATACTAAAACAGAAGCTCTACTGTTATAGTGCTACAGCTCACTTCTTCAAGTAACAATTTTCCTGTGGGAAACCAATGCATTCGGCTATGGAACACAACTCCTTTAATTTGTGCCCATAATTTGTTCTGTTAGCTTCAGTATTTAGATTTAGGTAATTTTGAGGTTTATTTTTGGCTAAAACTCACCTAATATTGTTTGTCGTTTTGATTTTAAAAAAGTGTAACTAATTTGTCTTGTTATTCTTCAAGGAGTTCATGTTAAATGGTCCAGTTCAGTTTGACACCAGTTAAAAGACTAAAAGACAACAATAATAAAAACATAACAAGACAAGAGAAATTCGCGGTGCAACAAAAATCTGCCCACATGCTACATTCCATTCCATTGAGTAGACATCAAACAACAATACCCGTCATAAAACCACTGGCATAGAATCATAAGCATATAGGTATAATTGTATTAACTTAAAGTATTGCCAGGCTAAGGAATTAGCATGGCTGCCACTATAGTACAAGTTATTAAGGAATATCCTACAATACAAGGAAGCACAGTTCAGTGAACTGACATACTGTAAGAGGTCATGAATTTCAATCCTAGAATCCAAACGTATTGATAAGAGAGACCATAGAGTTAGACCATGACTTATGGCTACTGATTTATGGCTAAAAGTGAGTTGACTCTGCAAAATAAAACAAGAACATACTGAATCATGATGTTATTCCAGGTGAATAAGTGTGAATGCTCAAAATCCATTCTTGATCTTTATTTTATATTATCATTTAGCAAGTGAAGGCATTCTTATATACTCCATTACAATCTGGATGTGGCTTTATGACTGTCGACTGCCCTCCATCAAGGAACTGCCTTACTGCCTGATCCTCCACTGATAGACAACTCATGAAGATCAACCACGTAACTCTGTGCAAGATCATGCACAAGTTGTGTAGAATTACTTAATATCACTTTTTAGCCTCAGGAATGTAGGTACTACAATGATTACAATTTATTCAATCCAATTCGGTATATAACTCTTACTGGATCAATCACTTACTACTAGGGATGCAACGAAAGGGAAATTCTTGGCCGAAACCGAATACCGAATATAGGAAACAATTGGCCGAAAACAGAATACCGAATATGATTAATATTATATATCTTTTTTCCTACCATTGCTGTCATGGCCGTACCTTAAAGCTACCTGATTTATGGCAAAAGAAATGGTTATGGCAAAACTTTACTTAAATAATAATCACTATTATGGGTCCATAAAACATTTATTCAGCTCTTTTGAATGCATTAATTGCATACACTATTCGGTGATATATTTTCTGCCTATTCGGGCCGAAACGTCGGACTAGCGTCTGCTCCCGTGCTTGCGGTTATGGTTATGTTAGGAGATGAGGTGGGTTGTCATTTGTCGGACCAATGACTAGTCTGAACAACGTACTGCACCCGAATAAGCCGGAAATGCATTTTTACCCATTTTCTGTCGAATATTTTCTGCGGCCGAATATTCGGTGCATCACTACTTATTAGTCATACTATATACAGAGCTGTTAGAACAAAGAAAAAAAAAGCTTTGGCTCTACATACCTATGCTAATTTCTTGCACAATCCCATTGCACTTTAGTTGTACCATGTGTATCAGTACTATATGCCCTAAAATTATATATACACAAACACGATAGAAATGGGTCCTTTTGCTAATGATGTTGTGTACTGTGCTGTATATAATCATGGTTCCACAAGGGAAGAAAATGAAGAGTGTGTAATACACCTTAAATATGGATGTGGTTTCATGGTCGCAACTTCCCCACTGTACTGAAGTCCTTACAATCCAATCTGCAGAGCCAAGACGTAGCTCTATCATCTATGTCAGAGGTTTATATACCACAACCCCATATTATGAGGGAAATGTTTTGGCGACGCCATACTTTATTTATAGTGCAATTTCAAAGTGGAAATGAAGAATATCCTAAAATAAAAGCATACATTGCTGGCTGTCACGTGGACTGCGGTCACATGTTTGTTATGATTGGTTTTGTTATGATGTAGTATAGATATATATATTTATTGGTTAATATTATGTATATATCTATATGAGGTAACTGGTGGTATTGTTATAGTTATATTGTATATATATGTTTAGACCTATCTTTGATATCTCTTAACACTGGCCTTATATATGATTATTAAATAGGAATTGAAGTCAAAGCAGTAATTCCTGCTCACGTGTAAGGCTGTGTAGACCTATCTTATCAATGAAATGAATCAATAATATTGTAGCGCCAATACGGTCATGCCCTTGCCATCTAAGGTATATTTAGCGCTATCTACAACTGTATAGACATGACTGTGTTTGTGTTACGGTAACTTCACTCAATTGCCACCCTTGCAAAAGATGTCTAGCCTGCACACACCTGTGGCAGCTTTCTCCCCACACTATAGAGGAGTGAAAATCCCCTTCCTGGATGGGGCACTGTGCAAATATCTGCTACTCTGTGTTGAAGCGGGCGTAATTTGTATGTCATTAAATGTTCAGATAAATTGATTATGAAGGACCTCAGTGGAAACAAGACACAGTGCTTTCTTGGGTTATACATTATCTTAGCAGACCTTGTATTGTACTTTCCTATGCTTTTTTCCTGTAAACCGTTAATAAAGTAATCAATCAATCAATCAATCAATCAATCAATCAATCAATCAATCAAGGTAACAAGCTGCTGTCTGCAGGACAGGACTGACCCAGTGGTTATGACTTGTGACTGTAAAGACTTCAGGACTTAAAGTGTGCGTTAACACTTTACGGTAAGGAATCAGGATATGAAGTAATTAATGCATGGAAATACATAACTTACAATAATCAGGAATTGACATGAGTTCACAGTGTGCCATTCATGTCCTCACACATGAACAACACATTAATCATAGTATTAGGCTTTAGCTAAGGTAAGTACATAATCTGGAATGACTTATTAACTACTTTGTCCCTGGCATACCATTTTTTGGCACTGCATTATAGGCAATATAAGAATAACATATTTAAACAATTTCATCAATTGTTCAAAAATGGCAGATCTACAAGCTCCTAGCACGTTGATCATGATCAACCCATGATCATTGCGAATGCAGTGAGCATTTACTATGAGACCCAGCAGATCATGTCTGTGTGTCTGTGTGTGTGTGTGTCACGCTGTAACACCACCCGCCCACCACCAGAGGGCGCAGCTGTATCACACACAAAAACACACACACACACACATGCACACACACACACACACACACACACACACACACACACACACACACACACACACACAACTTAACTTAAAAAAACTTAACTTAAAAAAAATCTTTAAAAAAAACTTTAAAAAGAAAAAAAAAATTAAAAAGAAAAAACTTAAAAAAAAAATTAACTTAAAAATAGAACTTAAAAAAACCTTAAAAAAGTACGTAATTTATTCTAATTGTTGTTATTGCAATTTACGAGCTGCGTTCGCTTCCTGCGTTTGCGCGTCTTACTTGTGGTTAATAAGTCATCATTCCTGATTATGTACTTACTTACTTACTTAAATGTGTTCTTCCTGCATGAGGACACACATACATTTGTATACATACTAAGGGTGTCTGAGGTCAGTGTATCTTATTGCTCAAGTTACAGTAGGTGTACTGTATATTTATATTTATTGGTCAACCAGTGCTTGGCCAGTCGAGTACTAGTTTATAGAGTTCAGTGTTTTCAATCTGGCAGACGACAAGCCAACTGTAAAAAGTGATAGTGTTCAAGGTATCTTGAGAGTTCTACTGTCATAGATGTTTTTACAAAGCCTTTGATATCGACAATTTGGCCACGTTGTCCAGTAGACATACTGTACATGCTGCTGAAATAACACCCGTTGGCTGCGAATGTTTAACACCATCCATAATGTCACCATGGCCAAAAGACAAACTCAATCCCCACTTGAGACACGTTGTGACCACACAGCCTTACCTACCTCAGTTCATTACATGAGAGAAGGAAACGAGATTCCCATATAAGACGTCAGAAAATAACTGTGTGCAAGTGTTCTCAAGGTGTCGTCCACGACCTTGCAATGTATATTTTTTCTTTTTTAAATTCCAGCTTTAAATGTCAGTAGGTTCGCACACATGGCAGAAGAATCCAGTCTAAATCCTTTTTACACATTGAACAAATTCACTGTTGACTTCTCGCACACAAACGGTACTGTACAGTATGCGTCACCTCCAGTCCCGCTATTCCTAACTCGCTGGGTCTGAACTGTGGCGCTGAGTCATCCAACTGTTGTCCAATGACGATGCGGGTTCCCCTGGCAACGAGAGGCGCCGCTGGCCCTCTGATGGCTCCGGTCGAGCCAATGCTGTCCCCGAGCCCGCACCTGACCTGGAGGAACTGTTGTTGTTATATGCCAAGTTGAACAGACCATCTTCTTCCAGTTCGTTGGTTCTGCCCAGGAAGTGATGCTCCGTTGGGCTGATTGTGTCGGAGGGACGGGGCTGTGAGGAAGTGTTCTGAGCAGGAAGTGGCTGAAGGAGGCGCAGCTCTATTCCAGGGCTGTGGAGCGGTTGCTTGGGTTTTATAGGTGTGTCCTCAAAGTCTGGGCTGACCGGAAGCTACAAAACAAGGACAATGACAATAAGAAATGTTGTCCAAAGTGAAAATAAAGTGAGAAAAGATGAGATAAAAGGGTAATACATTCCCAACATTTCTTCCTGCATGAATGAATCCAGTATCTTTATAAAAAGCAGTACAACACCTGTGAGAGAGATGCCTGACTCGACGTCTCGAGTGGAGGTTGGAGCCGCTTCTCTGAACTCAGGGAGGTGAGAGGAGGGAAGAAGGAGACAGAGGTAGACAGGCATGCTTCAGTCTGGGCTGGGATGGGAGAAGACAGCTGGGCAGAGGACGGACACTGGGTGGCATGGGGGGAGGTATTCTGGCTGACAGCTGGGGTGGCCAGAGAAACAGTTTGGCCAGAGAGACTTTGAGCGACTTGGGCCAGTGTTTGGATGGATGGGAGGGGCTGGGGTAAATCTTCACTGGACAGAGGACCCCGACATAAGGACGGTAGAGGGGGTGAGGTAGACACGAAGGAGGATCGCCGGTTGAACGAGGCAGTAGGAGAGGCGAGGACAGGAGGAACGACTGGGAAAGAGGTAGCAATGTTTAGGATGACACCGGTGGGGGTATATGATGGAGAGGTGGCAGTGGGGGACTGGGTATGGGGGTGAGGGGTGGGGGAGGTCGGGGTGGGGGTATATGCTGGAGAGGTGGTAGTGGACTGGACCGGGGATGAGGGCACAAGAGGCGTTGACCCCAGGGTGCTGTAAGACGGCGGGATCATGGACATTTGCCTCTGCAGCAGCTGCAGGACTGACCCGATGTCTGCTGCCATGCGCGTTTCCAACCTGGGGAAATAATGGACATAATATTAAGCCTGGGGAAGTGACAGAATAAAAGCCATTTTGGGAGAGAACTGTTCCTTTAAGGCCCCTCCCTTTACTTATAGAAAAAATACATCCTTTTAAAATGATGTAACCTTTACTGCTCAGTGCTCACATACTTCAATGCGTCCTTTGTGTTGGCATGGATGTTAAGCAATTACATCCACTAGAGGGAAGTTCAGAATCAAAGGATTTCTGACAACAAACAACTGTGGAGGCATAATAATGTACCTGATAAGACAGAGCTTGTTCTGTAATAGTCAATGACATCACTCGCTTATCCCCTGGGTTGAGGAAGTAATTTCTCTATCGAGAATAACATTGGGTTATCTTAGAATCGTTTCTATCTTAGAATTCAGGTCCAAAAATAAACAAACTCTCTCTGTGATATTGTCAGGGAGGTGGCTCTGTATCGTTTACGACATTCTGTCACTCATAGTTGACACTTGACACAGTCTGTTTCTGGTAAAAAAAAATACAAATTCAGGGGCAGTAACATTAGCGTGTTTTCGCCGTCAGTTGATTATTCATATCCATATGAGTGAATCGGGATCATTCGTTAATTTTTGTTCACACGGGTGTGAACTTAGTTCACACCCGTGTGAACTGAGTAGTGCAACTCCGTGTGGGGGTCCCCGGTGGGTCCCCGGAACTTCCAGACCCACAGGAACGCGCCCAGGGTGCCGCCTCGGTTCCGGCGAGCCGCCCCGCGTCCGAAACAGTCGAGAAATGACAGAGTTAATGTGTGAGGGAATTAGCATTTAGCAGACACCTCTACCTCTCCCTCTCCCTCTCTATCTCTCCCCCTCTCCCCCCCCCCCCCCCTCTCTCTCTCCATCTCTCTCTCTGTAATTAGCAGGCAACAGTGCAACACTATCTCTCTCTCTCTGTTTCTAGCACAACAGCGCCACTTTTGCCCCTACTGGTACTCTAAACACAGGGACAGACAAACAGGTACATTGACATAGGGACATTGCTGTTCCTTGGAGTGGTTGCACCACTCAAAAAAGAAAGTATATGGGAATTCAGGGAAGAAAAAAAAAAGCGACCGAGGTAGGATGTGTGAATGATGTCAGACTTTGGTGCTCTATGTGAGTGTGATGTACAGTAAGAATAAAATGTCCACCGTGTGAATTTGGACATCAGACCCACCTGTGGAGCTGTCTCTGTAACAGATCAAGTCGGTCCTCTAACTCCCCCTTCTGTTTGCGAGAAATGGCAGCAGTGGGAGGAGGAACAGGAGGAGGAGTAGGGGTAGGGGAGGTGGAGGAAGCCGTGCAGAGGGGTCGTTGCTGAGAGGGGTGTAATAAGGAGAGAGGGGAAGGAGGGAGTGGGATGTGGGGAGGAGGTGAAGGCAGGCTGTGGTGGCAGGGCACCTCCTGGTACTGCTGCTCCTCGCGACTCTCAGTACTCCAGAAGCTGAAGATGTTGGAGACGCCAGACAGGGCATCTGTGGAGACAGACAGACAGGCAGGCAGGCAGACAGACAGGCAGGCAGGCAGACAGGCAGGCAGGCAGGCAGGCAGGCAGGCAGGCAGGCAGACAGACAGACAGACAGACAGACAGACAGACAGACAGACATACAGACAGACAGACAGACAGACAGACAGACAGACAGACAGAGGGAGATAATTACTAAGGTAATGCATATAGCGTACAAGTAAACACCTGAGTAACAAAATGTTCATTTATCCCAATTTCCTTCAAAAACACAGTCATGTTAAAAGTCCAATGTACAGACAAGAGAAAGGTGAATAATATGGGAAACATAACAGAAAATAATCAAACAGATAGGATGAAATAACTGCATTTCAAAATGGATTCTGGTTGTACCTGTCAGAGAGTTGAGTGTCTTCTCTTTGCTGTCTATCTCCACGCAGCTAGTAGCAGTGTTGTTGTGGGCGTGGCCGGCGTGAACGTGACCAGCCAATGAGGATGTCTGAATGGGACTGGTCAGCTCTGACGCCTCCCCTTCCCCATCATCTCCGCTGAAGAAAGAAAAAGTCTGAAAGTTATCATTTGTGTACTTTTTTTGCGTGTCAAACTGGACCCTATTGATTTTAATCATTCCGGAGCACCTACTGTCTTACAACCTCATACGTCTTTTTCATTCATAACTACAACTTTTTGTTTTGTATTTTGTGGCCACAAGACACATTTATCTGACTATTTTGTTTGAGGGAGGAACCAATGAGACCATTTGGGTTTCACTTCCTCCCTTACAAACATCCTGTGTTTAATGTATTGTTGTTGTATGCAATGTTTTGAGTATTTTCTTAATGCAAATAATTAAATTAAATTAAATTAAATCAAATTAAATATATACACAAGGGACTAGTAACATTAGAAAAAAAGTTACCAGAACAAGCAGCTTTTTATAACTACTTTATTACTTTTAAATGACCACTTCACCACTTTTCAACTTCTCTTCATATAATTGGTCCTCACTAATGTTCATGATAAAATACCACAATATTTTTCTACTCAGTCTGTGTCTCATAGGAGGGCTGTGTACAGTTCAGAAACCTGTCCACCAGTGACATCATCATTAGGCAGATTTTCTTTTTAAATTTTTAAATATTTAGATTTGTATTATCGTGAGAACAATGGCTTCCATGTTGAGCATTGCAACTTTACAGGGGTATAAAGCCTGCAGTTTCTATTAGCTTGGATTCCCATCGATGATGTCACTGGTGGACAAAGAACAGAATTGTGGCATTTTATCATGAACATTAGTGAGGACCAATTATATGAAGATAGGTTGAAAAGTGGTCCTTTAATGATTCAATGAATACAAATGTATACAAGTCTATGTAAAAAGGCATAGGTATAGTACCGTTTATTTTCTAAAATAATGTAAACAAAGTGACATAACCTGGCTTCAAGGCTACTCTAAAGAATATCAATTAAATACACTTATTTTTACAAAGACTCACGATTTATGTTTGCAATCGTCTGAATTCTGCCCACCACACAGGTCACAATGACTGTGCCCACTTCTGGATCTGTACCGAGATCTCTGAGTTCGACTGCTCTCCTCTGGCGTCTCCTGGGAGTCACCTGGGAAGAGAACACATACTGTACATCACACCAAGGCCTATTATTCAATTACGTACTAGTCACAGTTTAGTAAATATGATATTGTGCTAATTCTGGACAGAAGCTGAAGGTGTTTGTCAAAATGGCAGAGATCAGGTTCTATGGAATTAACGAATGGCTCCTATTCACCTGATTCACACTGGATGCTATGCGGGCAATATGCAATGCATGGAACAACAATCTATTAATTTCGGTGCTGAAACTGCCTTGAAAACGGCTGGTATGCTCTGTGCTTTGTGACACTTCCTCGTCCACTGTGAACCTAGAAACACTTTGTAAAATTGGTCCACTTTATGAGTGTGGCAGTCTGGTAAGATATCCCAACGGAACCTAGTCAAATAACTTAAACAGCATTCAACGTCCAGGGCTTTTTCAGTAATCCAGTGGGTCAAAAATATCCTTCTGTAAAGGTAAACTGAGAATGTATGATGCTTCACTGGAGATGATTACACATAACGGAAGATCTAAATGTAAAGAAAGACACAGGATACATATCCAATGGGACTTCATGCATCTTCTCTCCATCTCCTGAACAATCTCTGAAATGTACATTTTATGACCGTCATATTGCTTGCTGTGTTTTCAGATGGGGTTGTCCATGTTGCCCTTTGTTTTTGTTTTTTTGTAAGATATTTTGGGGGCTTTTTGCCTTTTATTGATAGATTAACAATAGTTTGACAGGAAAGGGGGAGAGAGATGGGGGAAAGACACGCAGCAAAGGTCGTCGGTATCGGGACTCGATTACCAGCCTATAGGTGCCTGGACCGCTCGGCCGGCCCAGGCCATGTTGCCCTTTGGTGTTTGTGTTTGTATACTGTGCTGTCTGAGCATGCATATCAAACACTCAAACACAGCAAAGTGAGCTGTTGTCACCTGCAATTAATGAGGCGTAACAGTTGCCCAGGTGATTTAGGGCAGATGATCAGGCGTGCTTTGTCCTTGTTATTACAGGGCGAGACTGGATGCAAAGTGACAGATGAGTCACAATGCTCACCATTGGAAAGCACTATTCATGAAAAGGCTTCTTCAACCAACCAGCTTCATTAATGATTGCACATTTTTCATATTTGAATTAAAGTCACAACATTTTCATTGAATGCCTACCACACATACAAAAGAAAACATTGAAGAGATTATGAAAATAATTCTAAAAGACGGACAATCACATCTACCATAAACTAGAGGATTTTGAAAGGACTGTGAACAGTTTGAAATGACTGGACCATGAACATCTGGATACATCCATCTATTCTAGAAAATGGGGCTGGTATGCTAGTCTATGAAAGGCAAAAGTCCAAAGACTGTCTTCTGGACTCTCCATCCGTGTATTGTAAAGTATGTGCTTTCTGTTTTAAACAATAACATCAAAATACTTTTTTTTTGCTGAACTTCACATGAGCATGAGTCACGAAAATATATTATATATATTTATTATATATATTTATATATATATATATATATATATTGTTTGATATAATAATATCAAACATTTTTGAGTGGTGTAAACCACTCCTACAACTGGCTTTGTTAGTTTACGTGTCTGTTCGTACCAAAAAATGAGCATGGTTGCTATGGTCACCCAGTTCACCCGGGTGTGATTTCAGCTTTGTTAGTTTACGTGTCTGTTCGTACCAAAAAATGAGCATGGTTGCTATGGTCACCCAGTTCACACGGGTGTGATTTCATTACGTCAGACATTACGTCAGACCACAGCTGATCAGGCTATATAATACCTTACACCACTCAGTTCACACGGGTGTGATTTTTTATTTTATCAGAACTATCAGGACGAGAAAAAGTCAGATGTATGTCTCTATGCAGAGACATACAAGTCGTCCATGATGCCAAGGAGGACAGCTTGTACATGGTGACAGCAGGAGAATCAAAACACAAACATATTTTGCTTAATCAGACTGTAAGAACATGTTGGATATAATAAAACAGGCCTGCAGTGTTCTTTATGCGCATGTGAATAAATAAAGCCAGAATCATTATCCTCTGTGACTGTTTTCTGCTGAAAAATGCAGCCACAATACAGAGTAAGGAAACATACATGTGGAGGATAAACGCACGACTGCATATGCACAGTAGACACATGTACAGTATGTAGAGCTAGTGTACACATGCACAGTATTTCTACCTCCGTTGGTTCTGTCGACATGGCAATGTCTGTGTTTTTGGAGTCTTCTGCTGAAGACTGAACCGTGGTCCGAGTCCTCACTGCTCACTGAACCAATGATATTAGCGGTCTACACAGAGAGAGAGAGAGAGAGGGAGAGATAGAGAGAGAGACAGACAGACAGACAGGTCATGGAGGGAAAGCAAAGGAAAAATCACACTTGTGTGAAGTGAGGGGCGCAAGATGTATTTATATTGGCCATATGACGTCTTAACGTCGTCATTTACTGCCTTAAAAAAACATTAAACTCCATAGACTTGGCTGGCAAACAATTTACGTCATAAGGGCCCTAAACATACACTAACAATCACACCTGTGTGAAGTGAGCGGCGCTCTAATCAATTATTGACCTTATACCAACCTTGACACATAATATGTGTCAAGGTTGGTATAAGGTCAATGAATGGAGAATTTACGCCATATTATGGCGTAAATTCTCCATTCATTGTCAATGGCATTTAATGTTTATGTTAAGAGGATAATCTACACTATAGCTGTTTATAGGAAGGGCTAGCGCCCCTCAAAAATCACGTAGACTTGACTGCCATATGATGTAATCTTCAAAATCCATGTATTGGAGGGGCTTGGTGACAGGTCAAGATGACAAAATAGCCTAAAAACGACTGAATTAGGATTGAGAGCTTCCATTTGTATTGGTGTGAGGTCATACATACATCTCTGAGGTTGAAGGTGATCTCCAGATTGTTCCAGAAGTCATCGTAGAACTCTGGGTACATTTGCAGCACCTGGAAACATCAACACGCAAACAACAGCTCAAGGAGTTTTCCAATCCAAACACACAAGACAGAAATGTAGTAAGGCCTTCCAAGGACTTGGAATGAGGCAGACAGTAACGCTTTTGAGTGCAATGCTGGCAAATATGTGTGAAAGTTTAGGAAAAACTCTCTTTGGCTCCTTTAAGCCACAAATCCAACATTACGGTCATGTCATAATAGGCAAAAATCCCGCATTCGGCATACTGTAACATTCGGCATACTGTAACATTCTGCATACTGTAACATTCTGCATACTGTAACATTCTGCATACTGTAACATTTGGCATACTGTAACATTCAGCATACTGTAACATTCTGCATACTGTAACATTCGGCATACTGTAACATTCGGCATACTGTAACATTCTGCATACTGTAACATTTGGCATACTGTAACATTCAGCATACTGTAACATTCGTCATACTGAAACATTCAGCATACTGTAACATTCGGCATACTGTAACATTCGGCATACTGTAACATTCGGCATACTGTAACATTCGGCATTCGGGAAAGAAATGGCAAAAATAAGCAAACACTCAGTGAAAATAGCAGATCTAGAAGTTCACACCACATTGTGTGCAACGTGTTGAAAGCTTGTAGATCTGATATTTTCGGCATAGGGATTTGGTTCAGCCTCAGGGGAAAAAGGAGCAACAGTTTGTCTGTTACAGTACCTCCAGCATGTCTTCTCTCTGTATCTTATGAAGGTCACAATAGGTCAGAGCTCTGACATCAGCACTAGACTTCCCTGGCCGATCATACAGGTTAATGGGCTCACCGAAGATATCATTCTTCCCTGGAAAGGAGATTTATAACAAATAAATATCTCTACTTAACTTCATTGTGGTAAATTGGCACATTAAAATGTTTGTTTTACCACACTTTCTCTGTCAGTAATAGTAATGCTCTTAGTAGTAGTCAACCACAGCTGAATGAATGAATTAGAGCTGGGACTCGATTAAAAAAATTAATCTAATTAATCAGAGGCTTTGTAGTTAATTAATCTCGATTAATCGCATTTTAATCGCATATCAATATTCAACCCGAGAACAGTGAGAAACCTTTTTTTTCAAATGTTTTTTGGTATTCCAGTGAATAGTGACTACGGGATTCCACTCATTTTCAACATTTTACTGTCATTAATATACCTTAGAGTTGTTGTGTGGATATAATAAAGTCCCCCCCATTCTGTGTTGCCTAGAACTGGAGGTCTGAAAAAAATCAGTAACATTATGAAGTACATCTCAGTGACATCACAAAAATGTACTTCATAATGTTACTGTTTTTTTCAGACCTCCAGTTCTATAGGCAACACATAATGGGGGGACTTTATTATTTCCAGTGCACACAACTCCATAGAAAAATGTTGAAAATGAGGGGTATTCCCCTTTAAGCAATACAACTTTTTTATCCCAACAGATAAACAAGAGCAGCAAGTGCCTGCCCTATATAGTGTCTTCAGTGTGTATATGAATACTCAAATGTGCTTTACATGGCGGGGCATGAGAACAACTTTATTATGGGGGTAACATTTCACATGAGGTTGGGGCTGACCCACGCTTGCTACTTCAGTATGTTTCGCATCGAGGACAGCTTGACAGCTTCGTGCTGTGGTGAAATCACCGCGTCTCCGGTGGTCTGTGAGACATGTTAAACTGAAGCAGCTAGCAAGCCTAGCATAGAAGCTAACGTTGGTCATAAATGGATCCTTTCCTTCTGACATTGCACACAGCCATGCCGCTATCCACGCGTCCATCCGATAGCTTTTACATCTAAATGTCCCATCCATGGAGCAAAAGCGATATAAGCGGCTTCTTCATTCGATTCATTTGGGTTTGGGCTTTCTGACGGAGCTGTAGCCTAGTGAACAACTGCTGCTGCTGCTGCTGCTGCTGCTCGCGTGCCGCAGCCTATTCAGTACTACTAGAAACGCACCCAGTGAGAAACGTTCCGCGGTGGGAAAAAAAGGTGCGATTAAATGCGTTAATTTTTTTAACGCGTTAATTTTTCTGTAGTTAATTAATCTCAATTAACGCGTTAAAGTCCCGGCCCTAGAATGAATATAACCAAAACACTGTTTGTTGTAGCTATCAATACCGAGACAGGCCACTAGATGGAGGTATTTGCTTTACTCCTCTCCTTATGCAGAAAGGAAAATTAACACAAAACAGCTTATCTAATGACAGAAGATCAGTGAATCAATCAACATGCTCTTTCTTCCTACCCAGTATGGCCACCACCACATCTCCTTTGAGGATCTCTATTGATCCTCTGGATACGAAGTAAAGGGCCTGGATCAGGTCTCCAGCGTGGACCAGAGTGTCTCCGGGAGGAGCATGGGTTGTCTTAAACCTCATAGCCAGGGCCCTCAGACAGCCCTTAGTCGAACCTGGAGCAATAAAACATCAGTCAATTAAAAAAGAAAAAGAAAAAAGAAATAGAAAGGAAAAAAACTAAAGCAAACAAACAAAAAAATGCTTGAATCATTGTACATTTTGATCAAAGCAAATCTCCAAGTTGGAGGGAATATCACACCCCATTGCCTTATCACTGTATGCCCACATCCAGTTCATAACCATCTACCTTCCTCAGCACCCCACAAGCTCATTTGTTCCACCACCCCTTCCTTAATTCTCCCAAGACCTAGAGAGTGATCTCCTCCCTTCTAGTCCAAAAACACAACTCCTACTGGCACAATCTCGGTCTACATCCGTCAGACGATTTTCCCATCCCAAGCAAGTATGTAAAGCAGCTCAGTAAAGGGATTCAATGATGTAAAGCAGCTCAGTAAAGGGATTCAATGATGTAAAGCAGCTCAGTAAAGGGATTCAATGATGTAAAGCAGCTCAGTAAAGGGATTCAATGATGTAAAGCAGCTCAGTAAAGGGATTCAATGATGCTGAAAGCAACAGGAGGTTACTGTACCTTTGAAGGCCTTACAGTTCTGCAACAGTGTGCGGTTAAGATGCAGACAGATGTCTGCCTGAAGACATTCTGGAAAACCTTTTAATACCTTCAGAGAGAGAGAGAGAGAGAGAGAGAGAGAGAGAGAGAGAGAGAGAGAGAGAGAGAGAGAGAGAGAGAGAGAGAGAGAGAGAGAGAGAGTCAGGATCATATGTAGTGTCACAGGTTTACAGGTGTAAAACAGTGGGTGAAATGAGTTTTCGTGCAACTTCCATAGTTTTTGATATTTCCATAAAAGTGAACAGGAACAAGATGAAGGATAAAGGGAAGGGATACATGAGACAGTGAAAGAGATTGAGTCATTCATATTTCCCTCTTCTCATCAAGACTCACGTGTGCGTGTGTGCGCGTGTGTGAGAGAGAGAGAGAGTACACTTCTTCACTCACAGCGTTCATATCGATCCCATTGGTGTAGGACCAAGCGTGCTGGAAGTACTCCTCCAGCCTCTGTCTCAGTGGGTTGGGAATTTGATGGAAGCGAATGAACTCTCTCACCCTCAGCATCTGGGTGTGGTAGCGGGCCGTGCCCGAGTACAGACGCTGGATAATGGCCGACACGTTACCAAAGATACTGGCATACATCAGAGCTGGTAGGTGAGGGAGGGAGGGAGGGAGAAGGAGACCATGTTATACACGTTACCAAAGATACTGGCATACATCAGAGCTGGTAGGTGAGGGAGGGAGGGAGAAGGAGACCATGTTATACACGTTACCAAAGATACTGGCATACATCAGAGCTGGTAGGTGAGGGAGGGAGGGAGAAGGAGACCATGTTATACAAAGATACTGGCATACATCAGAGCTGGTAGGTGAGGGAGGGAGGGAGGGAGGGAGAAGGAGACCATGTTATACAGTCAATTCACTACTGTTTCCCAAACTTGCATGGGTCCTTTTATTTTCTGTTTCCCACATTTTGTTTTTAAATTATTAATTCAAAACATTTTCAAAAAACATTCTCCCGAAAAAAGCAAAGGTTTTTTCAGTAATTTCATGAAGAAATCAAGAAATGCCATAAATACGAAAACAAATGCTTAAGCAGTAGTGAAAATAGACGATCTACAAGCTCACAATACGCCAAATTTCTCTTTTTGATCACAGGCAAAAAAGTTTGCGAACCACTGCATTACACAGCATGCAAACAATAGGACTGGGAAACATAGACTGTATGTCAAATTCACCAATATGAACAATATAGTCTGTGTTGCACTAGTGTCGAGGGAATATAATTCACTTTGTGGAACTAGGCCCTAGTGTACCAGTGCTGTAGCCTAGGTTTTTTCAGACGCTATATACCATAATTATTCCCTGCACGACATGCACACATATAGGCTATACGCTCGCAGCTCACTTGTCAAAAACTTCAGCATGGCATACTACGTACATATCGTATAACGGTAGAACACACCACTGGGGTATGCGCCACCCCTTATCCCTTATCCCTTATCCCTAAACTTATTTGCCATTTTTTACTATTTTAAAACATTTAAAAATAGTTCAACTAGCCAATCTATCGACACATTGTTAGCTTGTAGATCGGCTATTTGTACTATTTTAAAATGTTTTAAAATAGTAAAAAATGGCAAATAAGTTTAGGGATAAGGGGTAAGGGGTGGCGCAAGATCTAGGGCAAATCTTCACTGTGTATGTGCAATGTGGCTTACTCTGAAATGTGGCTCACTTGGAATGCTAAAAAAAAGATTCTGAGTTGGCAATACAAATTAAAATTGTGTGTGTGTGTGTGTGTGTGTGTGTGTGTGTGTGTGTGTGTGCGTGCGTGCGTGCGTGCGTGCGTGCGTGCGTGCGTGCGTGCGTGCGTGCGTGCGTGACAGTGTTTTTCTCAGAACTCACATCCGATGAGCATGACACAGATGGAGAATATTTTCTCAGAGTTGGTGTTCGGGGAGACGTTACCAAACCCCACGCTGGTCAGACTGCTGAACGTGAAGTAGAGCGCTGTGACATATTTATCCCTTATGGACGGACCCGACCCCTCCACGGTGTCATTGTATGGCTTCCCCAGGTCGTTCCCCAAGGCGTCCAGCCAGCCATTCCGTGTTGAGCTTGCCCGCTCCACGTTACCTATAGCATACCTGAAAGTGGTCGTTGTTGGGGAAAGAAGACATTCTTATTGGTTGTGCATGTCTCAACATGGACATCAGTGTAGTTTGAGATTATATCATTTATTTTATTTTATTTTATTTTATTTATGGAGATATAGTGTTGCTGCTTTGACTTCTTTATGAAGCTGCCATTATTTATATGTTGTTTAGTTCTTAAATCTGCTGTAGCACAACTTGCCCAGTTTGGGACATAATAAACCTGCTCTTGACCTTAGTTATCATGATGGTGTTCACCAAAACTCTGTGATTTGCTGTGATTTATACCATCACATGCTGTAGTATAAATGAGGTTTACCAGATGCAGGCCAACCAGTGAGCGATGAGGGCAAAGGTGCACATGAGCAGGAAGAGTACAGCGGCTCCGTACTCCGAATAGCGGTCCAACTTCCTGGCCACGCGGACCAATCGCAACAGCCGAGCTGTCTTCAATAAGCCAATCAGCGTAGTGGTCTGGGAGGAAGAGAAGGATGAGTCATTCATACTGGATGAAATGGATAATGATTGGACCTTTTTTTTATTGACTGAAAATTATTTGAGTATGTTTACATATGTGCACCAACCAATATCCCTGAAATACTCGGAATAATAAGGATACAGTTTAGTTTAGTAACTGGTTCATGTGATTGTCATATTTAATAAGCTCTTATCCCAGCACGCACGCACGCGCACGTGCACACGCACACGCACACACACACCTATTTCTTCCTCCCATCCTCCCCGCGATTATTGTTTTCGTACGAGACGCGGCATGTGATTGGCTGAAACGGGGGTAGGGAGCGCGCGGCTGTGTTCACTTGGACCATGCGCAAGGCGGTGTACCGAAACTATGGGGGGGTGATACGCCGAATCAGCTGAAGCGGACTTGGCAACGTTCAGCGCGGTGACTCGCTTGCCTAAACTCCGCCGGAAATAAGCCCTCCCTTACGTCTCGTCTCCTACGAAAACAATAATAGCGTCCTCCCCAGTGACCTCACCGTCTCCTCTCTTCCTCTCTACTCTGGTCCTCTCCCGTCCCCCTCCCCTCCCTACCTCTCCCTCCCCTGATCCCTGATCCCCTGGCCACCTCTTCTCCGGTGCGGTAGATGAGGAGGTCGAAGGGAATGGCGGCCACCATGTCGATGAGGAACCAGCCTTTGAAGTAATGCACCGCAATGCGAAGGGACTGGCTCACCACCTGAGGAAACACACACACACACACACACACACACACACACACACACACACACACACACACACACACACACACACACACACACACACACACACACACACACACACACACACACACACACACACACACACACACACACACACACACACACACACACACACACACACACACACACACACACACACACACACACACACACAAAATCAGTTAGCAGAGACTATATGAATCTCATCAGAATCATAGTCATACAGGGTAATTCAGACAGCTGTGATGTTACTCCCCAAAATTCCAATGCTTGAATGATCCACATTATACGTAAATCGAGTTTTATATCTTTGTTTTGAACTAGGATGAAACTTCACTCAGTTGACAGAAGGCTATATAGTCCCGTGTCCACTCCCACTTGTCTGTGTAATGATTTGGTGAAGAGTAAAATCATCATTGTCCGTCCTTCTGTCCGTCCGTCAGTCTGATGGGTTTATCAGTCAGTTGCCTACTCAGTCACTGGATAAGTCAGTCTACGCGGGAGAGTAGATTTTAAGTTGGTCTGCAGACCAACGTAAAAATCTACTTTCCCATGTAGACTGACCTGTGAGTCCGCCCTGAGTTGGCCAGTCAATAAGTCAGAGCACAGAGACAGTGAGTAAAGCAGCCAGTCGGTCAGTAAGTCAGAGCAGAGTACAGCAGCCAGTCGGTCAGTAAGTCAGAGCACAGACACAGTGAGTACAGCAGCCAGTCGGTCAGTAAGTCAGAGCACAGACACAGTGAGTACAGCAGCCAGTCGGTCAGTAAGTCAGAGCACAGACACAGTGAGTACAGCAGCCAGTCGGTCAGTAAGTCAGAGCAGAGTACAGCAGCCAGTCGGTCAGTAAGTCAGAGCACAGACACAGTGAGTACAGCAGCCAGTCGGTCAGTAAGTCAGAGCACAGACACAGTGAGTACAGCAGCCAGTCGGTCAGTAAGTCAGAGCACAGACACAGTGAGTACAGCAGCCAGTCGGTCAGTAAGTCAGAGCAGAGTACAGCAGCCAGTCGGTCAGTAAGTCAGAGCAGAGTACAGCAGCCAGTCGGTCAGTAAGTCAGAGCACAGAGACAGTGAATACAGCAGCCAGTCGGTCAGTAAGTCAGAGCACAGAGACAGTGAGTACAGCAGCCAGTCGGTTACCTCGTCGTTGGAGTTAACGTAGGTGGTTCTGAAGTTGATGGCGATGTCCACGATGAACATGATGTCCACTATGAGGTCCACTACGTTCAGTGGGGAGCAGGAGTAACCACACGACTGCATGGCTGCCTCCTCCGTGTCACTGAGGGAACAACACCTCATCGTTATTATCAGTAGACAGTAGAGATAATAATAGCTATAGCTGTGGTTAAAATAGTAGAAGTGAGCGCATATTAACGAATGGCAGTACAATCATAATGGTCATTGTCATGGTCATTACCCTCAAATCTGTCGGCTAAAGTCTAAAGGAGACCAGGCCTTCAGCACCATAGCGCCAATACTTTGGAACACACTGCCCCTACACATCAAGCGTGCTGAATCAGTGTCCTCTTTTAAATCCCTTTTAAAAACACACTTTTATAGATTAGCTTTCACTCCCAATTCCTAATTTTTGTTTTATTTTTAAATGTCTTCTGCTGTATATTTGATTTGTTGTTGTAAAGCACTTTGTAATGAAAATTTGAAAAGGTGCTATATAAATAAAGTTTTATTATTATTATTATTATTATTGTGTGTGAGTGTGCGTACAGTATATATGTGTGTGCGTGCGTGCGTGTGCGTGCATGTGCGTGCGTGTGTGTGTGTGCGCGCGACTGCGCGTGCGTGCGTGCATGCATGTGTGTGAGGTATGTTTGTGTGTGAGCCCATTTCACTGGTGCTCACCACAAAGGCCCATTCTAGAGTCAGATTAAGGGTATATAAGAATGATTGTAGTACAGTAAGTTGAAAATAATATCAATGTGTGTGACTGCACGTATACAGTATATGCTGCATGCATATACGCGTAGCGCCGTAGCCTACATGTGTACTACCAACCTTAGCAGAAACGTAGCAGAGTAAGGAGTGAATATAGCGGTGTAGATGACCAGCAGCAGAATGACCCAGTCCCACACGGCTTTAAATGGACTGTAGTGAAGAATGGTCCATTTGTTGATCCTGGGAGTCTGCAGCTTATACTCTGGTAGCACATCTGCACCCAGAGACAGCACCTGGTAGGAGGGAGAGGAGACAGACCGTTAGTTAGAGACAGCACCTGGTAGGAGGGAGAGGAGACAGACCGTTAGTTAGAGACAGCACCTGGTAGGAGGGAGAGGAGACAGACCGTTAGTTAGAGACAGCACCTGGTAGGAGAGAGAGACAGACAGTTAGTCAGAGACACAGCACCTGGTAGGAGAGAGAGACAGACAGTTAGTTAGAGACACAGCACCTGGTAGGAGGGAGAGGAGACAGACAGTTAGTAGCACTATTAGGTGCCCTAATAGTAAAACGCTTTACAAACAAGCATATTATTATTATTATTATCTATATTATTTAGCGCTTGTTGTGCCGCTTCAACGTTGCCTGCAGGCTGTCATGCTGCGGATTCATTTTCTTCTCTCTCTGGTTGCAGCTCGCGCTGTGATCCTGTAGAGAATGGGGAGGCAGGTGGGCAGGGGGAGCGCACGGCAACTGGTACGAGAATTAGTCACTCGCAGAGGAGACAGACAGTTAGTTTGCTGGCATTGCAGCGGGCCTTCCTATACGCTTTAAATTAACCTACAGTACTTGCCAGATTATGAGATGAGATTCTTCCTGTTTGGCAAAACAGCCAACATCTTCGGACTTGGGAGTTATACCATGAAACTAGCACGCATGCACGCACGCAGGGCAGATGCTGAAGAGTGGTCATTAAATTTGGACTGACTCTGAATCCATTCTCATTTTCCACTCAGTGACTCTGTTAATTAAGACAATGACAGTGGATTGTATACCATAGGCCTCTCATGGCCCTTGATATACAATACAGTAAGCTAAGTTACACACAGCCCTATACTAGTGGTGCTGGACTGGTAATGCAGGTGTTGGACAGTATTGCTAAATAAAGGTAACATGGTGATCGTTTTGGCTTTTGACAACATACTGGATACTATGACTAAGCACACAGACACAGATGGGTGAACTGCAACTAAAGCCCCGTTCCCATATACAAGATTTGCATGTTCTTGTCTGTATGTGTGCGTTGCACAGGTGAGACTGGCAAGCTGATGGCTACGGGCTGAATCCACAGACATTTAAAGAAGAAGTGGGTGTGGCTCGGGGGCCATCTGTCAGTCTGAATAATACCATACTGTAAATTACAGTTAGCAGCTGCAGTCAAGCAAACATTATACATCTATATAAACAAAGTGCAGCATCTGTGAACAAGTAAACAAGGTACATATAGTAGGAACATTACTAACATCTATCAAATTACCGGCAGAGTCTCACTTGGAGCATTGGCCTGGGTGTTGTATGGACATGAGGGGCAGAGTCTCACTTGGAGCATTGGCCTGGGTGTTGTATGGACATGAGGGGCAGAGTCTCACTTGGAGCATTGGCCTGGGTGTTGTATGGACATGAGGGGCAGAGTCTCACTTGGAGCATTGGCCTGGGTGTTGTATGGACATGAGGGGCAGAGTCTCACTTGGAGCATTGGCCTGGGTGTTGTATGGACATGAGGGGCAGAGTCTCACTTGGAGCATTGGCCTGGGTGTTGTATGGACATGAGGGGCAGATGTCTTGTGCTTGTTGATCAAAGTGTGAGGTAAGCGCCTAACACTGTGCGCCTAACACCATGCCTGCCTTCAGCCACAGGTGATAACATGTTATCACCACAGGTTATCAACAGTGTTCTTAATGGCTCACATGAGTCAGTGGAGTGAGAGTGAGATGTGAATGTTTTGGGAGGCAGTAGAAGTTTAATAGAGCATGCAGGCGGACCATGTCTGACCCTCCACCTCCAGATGTTGAAAAGTGCAAAAATAAAGGAGCAAGTGATTGACAAGGAACAACAACTTTGCCCATCTCTCCATCAAAGACCACGAGGGGTAATTGACCGTTGTCTGAACAGCTCCAGAGACAGATGAAGGTTCAGCCAAGTGGCCAGTTGGTTGCAGGGGTTGATGTGACAGTGTAATCTATGTTGCTTCGTGTTTTGTTAATTGAATGAGAGGAGAGCGGAAGAAACATACAGTACATGAGGCTGATGAGTTCTAACCACATTACTGCTACTGATTACTAAACTCACTGCCCACTCACACATGCATGCTCACATGGAGTCGTATGTGTGCACGTGCATCGCACATACACACTTGTGCGCGCGCAGCCGCGCATGCACACAGTCAATGTTCAATAATGATTGGATACAGCAATTAAGTCAGTATAATAATGCTTAAATGCCAATGTAATGTGTTTTCTCTGTCTCCCTCCCTCTGTCTCTCATGGTATTGCAGTTAAAGGTAGAAAAGCCCTCCCAGGCCTCCCTCCAAAAAAAGAGAGAAAGAGACAGACAGATACATTCTGCCTTATAATTGGCAGTATAAATGTAGTCTCTCATGAGTCGTACAGGAGACTGCAGGCTTTCCAATCTGGGCATAACTTCAAAGTTATTGATTGCAGCTTAAATCATCATCAAAATATCCTATAGACTCATTCATGACAAACAATTACAATTAAAAATAAATCAATTTCCTTTTCCTCCAAATTCACTACCGTTTCTCTATTTCTCTGTCTCTCCACTTTGTCATTATGTAGCATTCTGCAGGCTCAGCGGAACAACCTGCCACCCCACCACCACAAGACATGACTAATCGCTCTCTGCAGGCCAAGTGAAGAAGATCAATGGATCATTACTGCAAGCTTTGTGAATGAAGGCGAGAACAACTCTAGTCAAACTCGGTGTCCTATGAGCTGGACAACCTCAAGAAAACAGATTTAACAACAAAAAGGCTGGTCATTAGAAAGAGCCTTGGCTGAGAAAGGACATGTTTAATCAAACAAACATTTATCATGCAGGACTCAGGAGGACCTTGAGACCCATGGTCAAGACCAGATCAATCAAACTCCAAACGGTCTCTTAATGACCTTGGAGTGGATAGCCAGGTAACCAAGACCAAATAAATCAAACACAACTTGGTCCTGACAACCTAGGGAGAGTGGGACCTCATTCACACGTACCAAACACCAATCAAGCAAATGTTTGGTCGTTTTTTTAGGCCAACACAATGCTTTTCCAATGGGAGTCACATGGTTTGATCAAACATTTGTGTTTGATTGCTGATTGCTGGTGGTGTTCTGCCCCTACCCCTCATCAAACAAAAATGTTTGGTCAAACCATGTGACTCCCATTGGAAAAGCATTGTGGTGGCCCAAAAAAACTACCAAACATTTGCTTGATTGGTGTTTGGTACGTGTGAATGAGGCCTGGGACACCCTCTGGTATCTGAGCCCACTTCCACGCTCTCCTAAAGACCTTTCTTGTAGATCCTTATTACCAAAACCTTGCTTTTGTCTTTCTAGCCACAGTGGCCCACAACTGTAGTAACTGTATATCTGCCTTCTCCACATTTTCAACAATAAGCAGTAGAGAAGGCAAATAATAAATGGTAATAAATGTGGGAAATGATATCTGCATGCTTCTCATACCAGGTCATACACTTGACCAAGCATGTGTACACAGGATGTGTGCACATTAGGGCCCATTACAGTCGCACATTGCATTTCCCTGCAGAGAATTCCCCTATGGATTTCCCTAGTGATAAAGGGCTGTGCCCTTCAAGTTGTTTTGCTTGTGAAAATGCCCAAGGGCCCCCAAGGGGGGGGCCCCCAGGTTCACAATCTGACATGAAGCAGCAAAAGGCCATAACCTACTTTTTAATTATTCATACATATTTTGGGTGAGGCATTTTATGCTTTCTTTCAGGTATAGCTACCTAGAGAATAGGGACACAGAAAAACCAAGCAACCACAAAAGCAAAGAGAGAAAGAAGAGACATCCGGGACAAGACAGGGGTCAGGTTCGAACCCGGGTCCATGCACTACTCCCTAGGAGCAGATGGTCTGTGAAATAATTGGCTGAGCCACCAGGCACCCCACCAAACTGACCTACTTTTCCACGTTTCTGTTACAGTTATTATGATGGTACTGTAAACTGCAGGTGAGGCCCACTACTACCAGTAGTGGGCTTTTTATTTTCCTTCTAGACTTTTATACAATGTAGCACTAAAAGCAATAAAACGTTTATAAATTATTATTATTATTATAATTCAGTCCTCCTGACACACAGGAGTTCAGGTCAAGGGCAGTCAAACGCTGACTGAGATAGATGAATGGAGGGGAGGATGAAAGATGAAAGAATGGAGGTGGGATTCCATGTTCTTTATTTAGCATGTATCTTTTACGTCAGAGTGCAGGAAATCTGAGAGGAGAGGCAGATGAGAGTAGGGTTTGGTGGGATTTCAAAAGTAATCTAATCAGATCTGGCCCATCACTCAACAATACCAAACTTCTCATTCTGATTTGTGAGCACCTGAGCTCCAATGAGCCTTCCATAATTTATCTATTATTAAGTCTTCCCTCTCCGCCCTCAGTTTCCTGATAGGATAGTGACAGATAGTGTAGATAGGAGAATGTAGAGAGCTACACTAAATCCAAATAAGCAAAACTGCCCTTTGAAAAAAGGGGAAACGTGTTTCTCCCAATTTCGATGTTAGGCCAATTAACAATCCCCCTTTGTACTGTTAGTCCCATGTCAATGACCCCCATTGGTTGGTCGTTAGGGAGGGTGTCAAGTACGAGATGCTGAGTAAACATGAACTCTAGACAACAAACAACAAGGTAAATAGTCAAATGAGTGATGTGAGAGAAATGTGCTATAGAGTATAGACAGCTGATTCTCGGACTGACCCCCTGCTGTGTTCTGGTCGTAAAAGGACAGCTGTCCAGTTCTTGGGCTATTCTCAGCTTGACCCCTGCTGCTCTATAGAGGGTATGCGTGTGACATCATCATCATACCTGGACGTTATGCGGGAACTTCTATTGAGTGGCAAAAAAAATGCTTTCTTTCTGGCCTTGACAGCCCATACATCCAAACAGACAGGTCACATCTGATTGCATTAAAAGAAATCACACCCGTGTGAACTGAGTGGTGTAAGGTATTATATAGCCTGATCAGCTGTGGTCTGACGTAATGTCTGACGTAATGAAATCACACCCGTGTGAACTGAGTGACCATAGCAACCATGCTCATTTTTTTGGTACGAACAAACATGTGGACACGTGGACACGTACACTAACAAAGCCAGTTGTTGGAGTGGTTTACACCACTTAAACGTTAAACAACGTTGAACTCACTTTGCCCCTCGATTTGCCACTCACTTCATGCATACCCTACATGCACATACCCTGTATATGAAGGCAAGGCAAGTTTATTTGTATAGCACATTTCAAAAGCAAGGCCATTTACATAAAGACACATTTGAAGCACATAAAATGAAACGGTTCAGAACAGCAACTAATAGAATATAAGTGCAATGTTTGACCATAGGAGGGCCAGGATATTATCCACCATTTTGAAGCTCTCTCTCCTTTCATGCTCCTTTTCAATTTCAGGATGTATAAATCAGGGGTGGGCAACTTTGACAATGGAGGCCACTATATTTCCACACTCACTCCAGAGGGCCACATTGCATATTACTGTCATAGCAAAAATAGCAGATCTACAAGCTCAAAACGCATCGCAGTACGACGCGTTTTGAGCTTGTAGATCAGCAATTTTTGCTACTATATCTGAATTGAAATCCTGAATATTCTTTTATATTTTTGAACTGGAATCCTGAAAAGTCACATTTTAATTTAATTTCAAATGCATTTAGTTATAGTTACCGGTATGTTAAATTTAGGCCTGAGGCCGACTCTAAAAAGGACTTCTAAAGCCTGACCTAAGTTTTCTGAAAAACGTCAAATATGTATATAGCAGCATCAAAGTTCTTTCATTTTTTCAATACTGTACATACTGTACAGAACCCAAAAATGGGTTCCCGGCCTGAGGGGGTAAAACACCAAAAGGGGTTCCCGCCCAGAATGGGTTAACTTTAAATACAAATATTGGACATAAGAAAAGACCATTACATTTGAATACTAGTAATTAGCTGAAATCAATAATATATCAATGTTCGGATATTATCTTGCAGGGCGCATTCAGTGATGGTGGGGGCCGCATGTGGCCCCCGGGCCTCGATTATGCTGTAACAGTGTATTTTAACAGCGGGCGAGCATCGGCCGACACATTGCCTAATCGCCCAGTATCGCCTGAAAAGATGAATTATTTGTATCTTTTCGGGCGACGTTCCTCCGCCCACTTTTCGACTATCAGCCATTCGCCTGCTATCGCCGGTAGTCGTCTGGCTGTTGCCCACTGTTAAAACGTACCGTTAGTACAGTATAAAGCACTGGTCACCATTTCATTCATTTTTTATGGGTCACGACTCGAGTAAAAATCCCATTTTTCTTTTCCTATATTGAAAAAAAAGGAAAAAATAAAAATATATTTTTTTAATAAAAAATGTAAAATAATTGTATACATTTTAAAACAAAGAAACAAATCTAAGAAATTCCATAATTAATCTACAAGCTCGCAACACGGCGTGAAGTGACGTGTTGTGGGCTTGTAGATCTGCTACTTTCACTAGTTTGGGTCCCGGGCAAACATCTAATCTCTCTTGGTTTGGGAACCACTGCTCTACACAGAGTACCAAAGTCCTGATGTCACTACCAGTAGCCCTGAGTCACAGACAGCATTATCGCAGGAATCCCCATAGGCAAATATAAGAATTGTGTTCCAAAAATAAACAAACTGCCCAGCGATTTTGTCAGGTATGTGAATCTGGGTCATTTATGACATTGAGTTAAATTTGATAACGTCTGTGTTTGGAGAAGGAAAAAGAAGTCTTACTCTTTGTCTTTGGATAAATTAGTACTTTTTCCACCGTCAGTTGATGCTTCATATCCATATTATCCATTGAGTTTGTTTATTTCTGGAACAGTTATTATATGACGGGATCTAAGATTTGCCTATGGGGATTCCAATACACAATAATATTTGTGTAGGACAAAAATAGCCGATTTGCTCGTCTACATATGACGTAAATTCTCCATTCATTGTCAATGGCATTTAATGTTTATGTTAGGACAAAAATCTACACTATACATTAGCTTAATATAGGAGGGGCTAGCGCCCCCAAAAAAGAACGAGCCAGCAAAAGAGCTAAGGCTTCCTGTTCGATGGTGGAATACTTCACCTGATGATCAAACTAGCATGAAAACAAAAGTAACCAATCGGATGGTCCACTCCATCCAAGCAAGCCATTGTCCAAACTAGTGCTCCAGACTATAGAGACTATAGTGGGATCATGTCAGTCATTTTGTGTGTTTTAACATTGAAACTTCCATGTTTTTCTGAGATGGGTTAAGGGTTACACACATATCCCATACAGGTCAGACAGATGCCCCCCCCATTGCTTTCTTGACAAAAGGCCCCCCAAACACAACATAAACACTCATATGCAAACGGTAATCCTGGGCAGCACCAGTTTGTGCTGTGTTTGAACCCTGATGTAAACAAGTCTTGTGCTTTTCATGGTTTCGTCCACAAAGTAGCAGCTTTTATATTCACTTGTGCTTTCGTTTTAAATGTACCCATTCTGCATAGTGTGAAACAAAAATTTCAATCAATCAATCAATCAATCAAACCAACAAAGAAAATGCACCAACGGTCCCTGCTGCCCACAGTCAACACTGTTATCAGCCTGATGACAGATCAGTGTCAGTGGTTTGTAATAAAACATGCACGCGCGCACACACACACACACACACACACACACACACACACACACACACACACACACACACACACACACACACACACACACACACACACACACACACACACACACACACACACACACACACACACACTTATCATTTATTTATGTCCACATAAGAGATACAATACAATGGCACAAATATTTACAAAGTGCTGCACAGAGTGCAATCAGCAAATCCCGGACAAATATCCACACACCCTTCAGGGGTACAAGTAACAGTAACAGCGTCTTCGCCCTATTTGGCGGCTACCGATAGTGGAAGAGATTGCACAGAATTTCGCAAGCCGTTTGGCTGCTTTTTTGGCATACCATGTTGTTGGAAGCCTCTTACAACCGAACTGTGTACATGTCCTAGGCTGCCAAAGATAAACACAAGTAGATTGCACCTATAGCCTAGTTCAATGATGGTCTGGAGGAGCGGCTGGTACTTAATGACTTTGGCCATAAAGGCTTCCTCTAAGCTAGAGTCAAAGGTGCAGGCCAGTTCAAGAATGAAAACTGATCTGTTCTCTTCATTGACCACAACAACATCTGGTGTGTTAGCGGAGAGATGTGCAAAAAAATCAGTATTTTCAATCAGTACACACACGCACACGCACACGCACACGCACACACACACACACACACACACACACACACACACACACACACACACACAACTCACCTCATGTGCTACCACAGAGGAGATGCGAACAGCTCTCTTGACACGCGTGTTCCTGCGCTCGTTGTTCATGCCAGACATCCCGTCCTGGGACACGATGCTGTCCCTAATGCTCATGGTTATCCCAACCAGGTAACGGGTGCGTCTGTCACGTTCTTCCGCTCCCACGTCCTTTCTTTCGCCTCTTATTCTCTTTCTTGGAGTAAAAGTCCCCCTCACTTTTTCCTGCTTCCGTTTGGAATTTTTTGTTTCATTTGATTATTATTTATTTTATTTCTTCGTCGTCTTTGTTTGGCCCTCCTTGTCCTTCCTGTCAGTCAAACTGCTTTCTGTTTGAGCTATTTGATCAGGCCAGTCAGCTCTTCTGTTCGTCCTCCCTATCATTAGAAACAGACATTTCGATTCTGTTTACAAACGAAACATTCATCCTTTGTTATGTTATACTACATTAGATAACAAAACCATAATTTGTTGAAAATCTTTTGTCAGATCTGAGTTTAGAGGAAATTACACTTCCTCCCTGGACTGAACTGGAAGTGATCTATCACCAGACCTGTTAGAGGGTCTGTACAATCTCTTCTGCAGGAACAGATAGCCCACAGTAAATCACAGTTGTTGACGCCCAAGTTCTTGAATAAAACACTTGGCTGGCCAAGTATTGATCCAGGTCCTACTTTGGATGTTCACTTTGCAAGGCTCATAGTTTAGTCGGATGAGGTCCCTGCATGCTGTCCTGTTCCCATTATCATCAAGCTCTCATAGTCAGGTGGCTCTTTGTGCCCAAAGTCCAAACCCCCGGGTGAATACACAGCTGCTGGACCAGTATCACTACTGCATCCCTTCACCAAATGTGTAGGTCCTCAGTGGGGGATACAATAAGTCCTGAGGTAGAACACCTTGTAGAGGCAGATGACGTAGATCCAAAAGTGAAAAAAGTCCAAGTTGGGTTTCAATATCCACTCAGGTCCATGTTACACTCATGCAGCCACAAACTGAGCAGCTGCTGCCGGTTACGCTGGTTCAACCATAAACACAGCTGCTGCTGCTACTAATGCTTGTACCACAATTGTTTTTTTGTTTTTTTTGCTGGAGTACAAGTGCTTTTGAGTGCCCTCTCTCTAGCTCTCTCTCTCTGGGTTCAGTATGTCAGTTATGCAATATGCTGCCTTTCTCTCTGACTGTTGTCTCTGGGCTACACTTTTAGTAGTGTTGCCATCCCATACATACTCCCTCTCTCTCTCTCTCTCTTCCCACTTGTTCTCACCTCTCCCTGTATCCCCCTCCCTCCCATTATCCCTCCTCTTTTCTCCACCACTCTCCTTTATCCCAAGGTCCCTCCTCTCCTCTCCTCCCATCAGTTAGCCCCTCCCTCCCTCCCTCCATCTCTCTCTCTCTCTCCCCTCACCAATCCTCCACCAGTCATGATGGGCTGTAATAGCGACCTCCACCTCTTCCTCCCTCCTCTATCATATCCTCTCCACCTCTCATCCCTCGTTCTCTTGTTGTCCCTAGGGCCACAGCTGAAGCGTTTGATTGATTTCAGACAGACCACTGTAATGCATTCCTCATCTCCCTACCTCCTTTTGCATCTGTCTCACATGCACACACACATGCGCGCACGCACGTACTTGTATGTACTCAAGCACACACAGGGCTGTGCACAGACGTTTTTGGGAAGGCCCTGATGTACCCCCGCAGACATACTGTGTATATGCATATATCCACATACTAATTGAATGAAAATGGACAGCCTACACTACAGTATTAATTGCCGAAGCACAGTAGCACTTTGATATACCGTAATCATGTTTTCTGAGATAATTCTATGATCACAGATTGGATATCAACTCAAATAGGGATTAAAGGTTTTGGACTCTTGGGCCCAGTGCATTTTACAGTGTACTAGAAGCTTCTACCCTGGCATCCTCCAGCAGCTGTGCTGATGAGTCAGTGACACTGTGACACAGTACTACTAATTTTTTAAATGCACGTGAAGTTGGCAGACGTAGTAGCCAAATCTGTCCTTTAAAGATAATCTTCTTAGCTACAACACAATGGACCTAACAGTGATTATTATTTTTTAAACCAACTCAGTAGCCATGTGGTCAGAGCGTAAATCAAGGACACCTCAACACTAACTCTGGGGGAGCCCAGGATGGAACTGGGAACCTGGCGGTTCCCATTCGGCCGCTCTACCGGCCACTCTACCCCCATGACCCATGAGCCTGAGGTACTGTCTCTACCGGCCACTCTACCCCCATGACCCATGAGCCTGAGGTACTGTCTCTACCGGCCACTCTACCCCCATGACCCATGAGCCTGAGGTACTGTCTCTACCGGCCACTCTACCCCCATGACCCATGAGCCTGAGGTACTGTCTCTACCGGCCACTCTACCCCCATGACCCATGAGCCTGAGGTACTGTCTACCGGCCACTCTACCCCCATGACCCATGAGCCTGAGGTACTGTCTCTACCGGCCACTCTACCCCCATGACCCATGAGCCTGAGGTACTGTCTCTACCGGCCACTCTACCCCCATGACCCATGAGCCTGAGGTACTGTCGCGTTCACCCTTAGACTCGGAGGTCAGGGTTCAATACATAGGCTGAGTCATACCAAATACTAACAAAATTGTATATTGCCTCCCTGCATGAGGGGGAGGCATAACGGCTTGGATTAAGGGTAAATCCCTGTGACATACAGTGATACAATACCATCATGTCCAGGGGGTGTACTTGTACTGTACATCAAGCTGGCTCACGCTAAGAAAAAGAGGCCCATAGGCTACTACTACTGACCTATGGGCCACATGGCTCAAGGCTCTTACTTGCTGTGTGGTTCAGTTTGTGAAATCACAATCTCTATGTATCTCATTAGCTGAAGTTGGCTGGCTCAGAGACATCTCAATGGCTCTGGGCTGGCAGAGTCAACAGGGACTAGTTCATGTCAATCAGACCTAATGTATTTCTAGGGAAACTGAGATAATACTTGTTGTAAACTCTAATTAATGGACCCTCGGCTGGTTCTGACAGACGGGTACAGGCGGGATAGTGTGTGTAGGCTGGGTGGTGTGTGATAATCCGGTTGAAGTATTCCTTCGGTACGGCGACTGCGGCGGCGGGCCCAGGAGAACAATAACGCGACACGAGACAGTATCACGCTAAAGGTTCACAAAGTTTATTACACAACAGGAAACATATATAGTGCTGGATCATAATGACGTGACAATAAGATATGAGACAAAATAACGTGCCTACTGCAGCAAGGCTGACCTTGCTGCCGCTGAGATGTCTCTCGTAGCCTATCTATAAGTATGCTACAGTACAGGCAGTACACAATAGATATCAAGTACACTGTATCTCAAATTCAAGTACATAGACTTAGATGTACATGGGCAACTCGTGATTATAACAATTCTTGCAAAAGGTTTTTGAGCGAATTGCCCCACAATATGAATACATTTTGATTATGTTGAATTTGCTTGGTAACTGTTGAATAATAGCAACATAGGTGTGCTTTACTATATCACTATTCATTTATTCAGCTTCGGATTCCTTTTCGGTGCCACTGTGTTAGTGGACCTACATGTGTATAGGCTACATGTATTTTTGTATGTATATGTTTTCTTTTTAATGGACCGAAATAAAGTGAGTCTTTTAAAAACCTTTCCAAAATCTTGTCAAAAATCTTGTAGTGTGTGGGAGGCATAAATAGCACTTCAGTGATGCTTACGAAACTCAGCACAGGTTCCTCACCACATGTCGCAACAATAACGGACACCCTCTCATGTAAGTACGTTGGGAGTGGCTTATTGTCAGTATCAGCCGGTAACATGTCTGTCCATGTTACAATGCAATAGACCCCTGGGACGCTGAGGTGGAGCGTCACACCTACCAACAGCTCCCAGTATTTACCGCACAAATTGCTGCACCCAAGCCATGCTACTCATACGCTGAGTTGGCGGTGCCCGGGATCGAACCCATGACGTTGTGGTCCAAAGGGGAGAGCTCTACCGACTGAGCTAACCGAACACAAATTGTAATATTGATTAATTCCTTCATGACCTCAGTATGACCATGGCACCTCAGAATAGAGTGCAGTAAACTAATATCTGTTTCTTCTTGAGGTGTTTATTGGCTTATTGTATGGATGGATCCCATTAGCTGTTGCAAAAGGAGCAGGTATTCGTCCTGGGGTTTAATATTGATTGGCTGAATAAAGAGTTTCCCATCACAATGTGAGAAATGTGATGTTTAATGCGTGATTGTGTGTGTGTGTGTGTGTGTGTGTGTGTGTGTGTGTGTGTGTGTGTGTGTGTGTGTGTGTGTGTGTGTGTACATGTGTGTGTGTGTGTGTGTGTGTGTGTGTGTGTGTGTGTGTGTGTGTGTGTGTGTGTGTGTGTGTGTGTGTGTGTGTGTGTGTGTGCATGCAGCCGTGCGCACGTGCGTGCATGTAACAAGATACCAACAAACAGAGAGAGAGAGAGAGACAGATAGTGGGGTAGTAGCAAACACGGACATCAGGATTGTTCTAGGAATTAATTTAAACTTGTCCTCAAAGTCATCTTTTTTTAGAGATCAAATAACACTCTTCACTCTCCAGATGTAACATGGGGTGAGACTGACCTTTGCTAGAAGCACTGACAACTGCCGGTAGTGTGAGAACAGAAAGAGGTACTTACACACATCCACAAGCCTGTCCACTAAAACGCATGAAAATACCAGTCAATAATGAGAATAAAGCTTTTGTCCAAAAGAAAATCCTTTGTTCTAATCTAAGACAATGTACTTGTCACTAGAGAGAGAGAGACTGTGTGTGTGTGTGTGTGTGTGTGTGTGTGTGTGTGTGTGTGTGTGTGTGTGTGTGTGTGTCACTAGGGTATTTTAACTTGTCAGTTTTTCCACATGTCAGTGGTTACAGTATGTGACAGCTTGCACACACACACACACACACACACACACACACACACACACACACACGCACACGCACACGCACACGCACACGCACACACACACAGACACACACACACACACACGATTGACATGTCTGCTGGTGCTGGGTCAGTATTGTTCTGTACGTAGGATGTGCCACGCTGAGAAAAAGTGAAAACAGAATAAAGTGATAAAGTTCACAGGAACATTGACACGTCCCATGGTGTTGATAATAGGAGAGGGATATTCATGTTAAGCCACTATCACTAGGAGCTTATCCAAGTTTTTATTGGAAGATCGGATAGAATTGTGTGATGGTAATGAACTGTAAGTTGACACAGGGATAACATACAGCATATCCTGTACCCCAGTGATTCCCAAAGTGGGGTCCGGGGACCCCCAGGGGTCCTTGAGGGAGTTCCAGGGGGTCCCCAGATAAATGATAGTTTGTAACCAAATGGACCCTCATGGGTCTGTAACTCAGATTGTACAAAGGGAACGAAACCGACCCTAACGGGTACATTTGGTTCCATTTGTACACTCTGAGTTAAATTAACATTGATTTTACAATATAAATTGAGGGTCCCAGAGATAGAAATGCCATTAAATGGGGGTCCGTAGACTAATGCATATCAAACTGGGGGTCCTAGAAATTAAACGGGTTGAGAATGAGAATCACTGCTAGAGCCGTAAAAATCTTCTCTTATGGGGGTTCCACTCCCTGGCATACCTTTTCAAGTGGGGGCCCGTGGGCTAATTAGTGTCAATTTGGGGGTCCTTGACATGAAAAAGTTTGGGAACCACTGCTGTACCCGATATGGAGGCACTGACTGCTTGTTCATTTTGTCAGTGACACAGGACGGTTTGTAGCCTGTCGACAGTAGCAAACAAGACGTGTGCATTGTTATTGTTTTGGCCGATGATGTCAGAGAAGGAGTGCCTTGCATTTCTCTGTTCTAAATTATAAGTGACCAGGACGCTCTTTATTGATCGAATTGTTTTTTCCACACCCGTGTTCAGCTTTTTGACACAGCTTTTCTTACAAGAGACCTCCTTCAACTTAGTGGTGGGTGCAATGATTGAATGTGATTAAAAAAATAATATAATGGATGCTAAATTTGATACATTTGCACAATCGGTCGAGTGCTTCCTGTTTCTTAAAAGATTCACCATTCCTTTTTTAACTACCATCCATCAGGCTTGGGAGACAAGAGGATGATCGTCGTGGAGGGAGGGGTGGAGGGAGGGGTGGTGGCGGCTGTCGTAACTGTCACAGTGACGAGTCTGACGACACCCACCATTTAGCATTGTGTCAAAAACACAATGGTGGAGGTGGAGAGGGAGGGGTGTACGTTTGTTCATCTGTTCAGTGAACTCCAACCGGGGGAGGATCTGGATGGCGTTTGTGGGGGTGAAGAAGGTCGGGCCTCCTCACAAGGAGGAGCTTTATTGGCATGAGAAAACAAAGCAATTTACAGCATTGGGTAAACAGAGCTATGTCACATGCATCGTCATATACATGTTATATACAGTATACAGGGTATAAAGCTTTTTGAAACGAATAGCACCCTCATCATTCTGTCATCGTCATTTTGGGACAAATAGCAGCATTTCTCCTCAAAACTATTTCAATAGTATACAAAAGAAAAAAAGCCTCAAATTTAAAATGTGTGTAAAAGTAGCAGCTCTGTTTACATACAGTAGGTCTAGAGCAGGGGTAGGCAACCTTAGGCACATGTGCCAACATTGGCACAGGGGAGGGTGGTCACTGGCACACTGGCACAAGTGTGTGAGAGAGAGATTTTATTTTAATATTAAGAAGTATTCTAAAGAGTTTAGTCTGTGAAATGAAGTCCCCTCACATCTATATATAAATTACACCCTGCACATAATTCTACATTCACTCAAACTCTGGGCTCTGAGTCGGTGTGAAAGAAAATAGACCACATAAAAAGGTTATGTACAGCCTATGGACAATCAAAATCAGATGGAAATATTATTTTTTTTATGTGGTGACATAATTAAACTTTATGTTGATACGGCACACTGATTATCAAGAAAATGAAAACATGGCACTTCATGACAAAAAGGTTGCCGACCCCTGGTCTAGAGGTCTACTGGATACTGGCTAACCTTATTTTATCACAGCAGTTCACAAATCTCGCTGCTGTGTTCGCACATTGTTGTATTTCTCCCAATTCTTTTCTCCACAAGCAGTTGTTGGTGAGTGGGGTGGAGACTCCTTTTAATCTTGGCACTGATGACTCATGTTTATTGATTTCTTTTGCTCTCTTTCAAGTCTCCTGCTTTGTTGTCTTATATTCTGCTCGTGTTGATTCCTGCTGTCCTCGGCAGAAGTCACAGATGGGTGCCGCAGGAAGTCAAATAGGTTGGAGATGCAACATGCTACTCCTGACTCAGACTGAAGTCCATCTGCCTCGAAAAGAGGTGTGCGATCCCAGAAAAAGTTGAAATTGTCAATGAAGTGCACTGTATGTTGGTGTTCAGTTATAATCTGATGAATCTCTTCTGACAGGAAGAGATGTAAGTGCATTCTGTCTGCCGTCTGGCTGGGAGGGTTTGAAAATAACACCAACACAATGTAAGGTCATCATCAACGATGTGAAGTAACTGTCCTACATTTTAGGGAAAAAAAGCCAATTTAATATTATGGTGCCCAAAATGTTTACTGTAGATGGCCACTCTCTCCGGTAAGCGGTAACCAACCAAATGGACCCTTGAAGATCTGTAACTGAGTGTACAAATCAATTTGAACACTCTCTCTCTCTTACTAATGAGTTTACAGTGTAGATTGGGATCCCAGAGATAACAAATCGTATAACATGGGGGACTGGGGCCTAATGCCTATTAAACTGGTCCGATGGTCCTTGAAATTAAAAAGGTTGAGAATCCCTGACGAAGAGCTCTGTTTATGAGCATACAAGTTCAGTCAAGAAACTATACATGTTTTCTGAAAAACCTGTTTCTATGTCAGTGGTGCTCAACCTTTTTCATGTCAAGGACCCCCAGAATTATATGTAATTGGCCGCCGACCCCCATCTGAAAATATGTTGTTCCAGGGACCCCCCCCCCCAGGGACCCCCCCCCCCAGAAGCAAAGATTTGAGTTAAAATCGTTCGCTCTGAAAGAATATATTCAAAGATTTGGACCACATTTTCACGATTTTAAATAACAGATCTACAAGCTTCGTATTGCGGCACCAAGTGCCGCGCTACGAGCTTGTAGATCTGCTATTTTTCAGCAGCTAACTTAAGGTATGACATAATGTTTAAAACACCAAAAGGGGTTCCCGTCCCTGACTGGGTAACTCATCAGTTTATGACTCATCATCAGTCAATAGCATGCAATAACAAGCAAACCAATCCTCATTCACACCTCATAATGTCAAGTACATACAACTCCAGTTAAATTTCCATCAGGCTCCTCTTCCATCATGTGTCATCAGTTCTTATGCATTATTCACCCACCTCCTCCCTACGCCACATGCACTCAGTCAGTCTGCTTTTATTTACCGGGGGAATATGTTGCTCCTAATCAGATGTATTTCGCCCAAAACAAACCTATTCCAATGCCATAACTGCGAATTGAATGCTGACTGAACTGCTGTTATGATTGTGTACAAGTACAACCCCAAAAAGTGGTAGCCAACATCCCAGGTACATGAAGTAGTTCTCGTCGATCCGGAGAAGAAATCACACATTTTGAAGGGCTTTTCAACAGCAGCACATTCGGCAGGCTAGCCACTCCAAGCTATGTCTGTAGCCGCCGGTCATTATTACTTTAAAATAAGTGCCTCTGACAAGCATTGTTGGCGGTGGGCTATTATTTGCTAAACCTGTGTATATTCGGGGAAAGCTAAATGAGCATGGATGCTGCACGGGTGCCAAGCATCACAGACATTATTCACTGCTGGGAGCTCTCCTGTGTAGCTACAGTCTTCTACTGCTGGCCAGTGCCAATATACAGCTTCAGTGAAGCATTTGGGGGTTAAGTGCTTTGGTCAATGACACGTTGATGGTGGTTATTCATGGGATGTTTCTCATTTATTTTACCTGGACAGATTTTCCAAGCTGAGGATTATACCAGTGACTCTGCACTTTATATGAGCACGCTTCACTAAATCTAAATTCTATTCACAACCAGGTGTAGTGGGTTTGAAATATGGTTGTGGCCTGGGTCTGTTTTCATTGTTGTACATAATTCTCTCTGCAGTCACTCACAGAGGCAGTGAGGTAGAGCGGCAGTCTGGAAACCTTAAGGTTCCCGGTTCGATTCCCCGGCTCCTCCTGGCATTGTGTCAAATTGTCCATGAGCAACACCTAACTGCTCCTAATAAGGTAGGTTGGTACATTGCATGGTTCCAATGTTGGTGTGACTGTGTGAGTGTGTGTGTGTGTGTGTGTCAACCTCCTCTACATCACATATCTTTATTATTAGCTGAGCCACAACTCATATTGTAATCATTAGTGTCTGTCGAGGGAGCAGAGATGGTTGTTACTGTAAACAGCAAAACCCTCTGTGTTCATTTATCCGTGTATACTGTGTACTGTAGTTACCAAAGTGGAGTTTGCAAGCGAAATCGGCGTCTTCTACTGACGGACATGGCTGGGGGTCCTAATCAAGTGATGACACCGGTGTAAAAATATCAGGATTTTTTGGTTAGGATCCAGTGAGAAGCCTCGAGCTATGTGACATCCTAATTATAGATAACAATTAGACTGCCCAATCAACACTCACCACGCGCACACGCACAGTCGCACAGTCGCACACACACACACACACACACACACACACACACACACACACACACACACACACACACACACACACACACACACACACACACACACACACACACACACACACACACACACACACACACACACACACTCTCTCAATTTTGTCAGGGACAGGAGCAGTGTGTGAAATAGTCACCTGCACTGTTTCCACAATAACCTCATTATCTTTGACCTTGTCCCTTCTGCCTCCGAGTGCGAGAACGAGTCACAGACAGAGAGAAAGAACAGAGATGATAGCAGAGATGACGGATCCAGTAATCAATCAGTAATTCAATTCAGTGCAGTACAACATTAATCCCCTCACTTATTCCTCCATCACCTGATCAAGGAGGAGAAGATGAAGAAGAAAGGCGAAAAGTCAAAGAAAGTACAAAACTGACCAAAAACGGTCAAATTTAAAGTGTCATTTCTTTCCCTGTATAGAACGCTGAATTATTCTTCATTATTCTTCATTATTCTGTTCTCATATCATCTCTGAAAATTTGCTTTGCTGACTACTGGGATATACGTAGTCAAAATACGACTAACACATTCCACTGGGTGGGAAAAACAATTACATATAAAATGCTAAGAAATTCCATACATGTAATCTCTGCTAAATAGATTATACTCAAAAGATTACATTAATATACATCACAATATCATTCAGTTTCCACACAGATTGTTGAATTTGGCAGCAGAGTTGAAGCAGAGAAGTGCAATAAAAAGTAACTGAGTCAATACATCGTGTACATAACATTTGGCAACACATTTAACTCAATTTGTAGTTGAGTTGCCACACTTAAATGCCAAAAACCTAAGAAGACTGGGTCCAAAACTAACTAGGCTTCATATGGATCTGGGACTTCATGTGGCCAGTCTATGATGCCAGTCGTATATGACATGTACAGTATGACTCCATATTTGGGGAAGGTTTCAGCCGATTCGGCCACCATTAATTTCCTTATATGGCTTGGCTCTGAAAGACTTTAGCCGGTGATGTCATCATAACCAAATTTGGACAATCCATGACAATCCAGGAAAGTATATATGACAATGTGAACAAGTATTAGCGTATTGTAGATTAAGGACGTGAGAGTGTGCACAAGACATTTGCTCTTGCTTTTCTTCAACCCTGAGCATGGCCAACGCCATGGTGAACGCAGTGACGCTCAGGACCCGGAAGTTCATGACAAACCGGCTGCTTCAGAGGAAGCAGATGGTCGTCGATGTCCTCCATCCAGGCATGGCAACAGTCCCCAAGATTGAGATCCGGGAGAAGCTTGCCAAGATGTACAAGACGACTCCTGATGTGGTGTTCGTCTTCGGCTTCAGGACCCAATTTGGTGGTGGCAAGACGACAGGCTTCGCCATGGTGTACGACTCCCTAGACTACGCCAAGAAGAACGAGCCCAAACACAGACTAGCCACTCATGGTCTCTATGAGAAGAAGAAGACCTCCAGGAAACAGCGCAAGGAGCATAAGAATAGAATGAAGAAAGTACGAGGCACCAAGAAGGCCTCTGTCGGCGCTGGCAAAAAGAAATGATGCAGTCAGTTTCAGTGAGCCTGGATTCACGGAGCATCGATCTTCATGTTCAAGATGTTCTTGTTTAAAAACCCATTCTGGGCGGGAACCCCTTTAGGTGTTCTAACTCTTCTGGACGGGAACCCCTCTTGGGGTTCTGTACAGTATGTACAGTATTCAAATATATAAAAAGGTTATATATACACGTATAAAAAGGTTTAAAAAAAAAAAAAAAGAAAAGCTTGTGCTATCAATGCTATCATAATGGTTTCTTTCCCTGGATATCAACCATACTGTCATCAAAATAGCTGCTGGATGCAACAGACGAACTACGTGGGCACCACGTTTTGGCCTCTCATTAATCACATACACCCACCAGGGTACATGCCCTACAGTACAAATAGCCTGCTGAATGTACCCCCTTCTCTCTGCCCTATAATAAAAATATCCTGCTCCAACTCTACACTGTCCTTCAATGTATACATCTACTGTACACACAGGGGGAAATGGGTGTCCTAGGCTCGTCTGCATTCATTTCACTCACACCCAGTGATGTGATGCTGAAATTTAAATAAAATACTTTATGGTGGCTTTATGGGGGCTTTAAAAAACGGTCCGTCTGTATGACCCCTGCATGTCTATACGTAAAGTACAGACATGCCGAAGGCATGGGGAGAGAGTATGTTTTGCACTCCGTCCGTCCGTCCGTCCGTCCGTGTGTCCGTCCGTCCGTCCGTCCGTGTGTCCGTCCGTCCGTGTGTCCGTCTGTGAACAGCTAATCTCTGGCACCGTTGGCTTGATCGCAGCCATACTCTGCACACACACTCCCTGAATGCCAGAGCTGAACCTCTGCCCCAAAGTTTTCACATTGGCTTGTTATAGCGCCACCAGGAGGCCGCTTTGTGCAAAACAAATGTTTTGACAGTGCACCTACAGATTTTGTCCAAACATTACGCAAATTGGTACACAGTCTCTCTAGAGCCATTCAACGAAACCGGTCTTTCAGATTTTTCACACTCCATCCTGATTGGCTAAAATTGGCTTCCAAAGTTCGCAGGAGTACTCCGTTTCAAACAAAATGCTGCAAATCATGAACACATGGTGTGATTTCCGTGAAATTCTGCACGCACATTCCCACTAGGTCGAGGAAGAAATGCCACTTGAATATTTTCAACTCAGCCTCATGGTGGCGCTATAACTGGTCGATTTGTGTTTTACCTATAACTGCACCGATCTGTGTAAAACCATGTATGCACACTCCCTAGAGGCCAAGGAAAAACCTTTGCCTGGAATTTTTCACATCTGCTCTTTATAGCGCCACCAGGAGGCAGACATATGTAAAACACATTTTCTAATATTACTCCTTCAGATTTTATCCAAATTTCACGCAAATCGGTACACATGCTCCATAGTTATGTGATCATGTGATTTGTTTGATTTCTCATAATTATCCATCCTGATTGGCTACGATTGGCTTCTAAAGTTTTCAGGAGTAGCCCGTTTGGTACAAATCGCCACAACTCCTCAACGCAGCGTCCGATTGCGGTGAAACTGTGCATGCCTATTCCCACTACTAGACACTACTAGGTTGAGGAAGAAATGCCACTTGACAGTTTTCAAATCAGCCTCATGGTGGCGCTACAACAGGCCGCGTCTCACACACACACACACACACACACACACACACACACACACACACACACACACACACACACACACACACACACACACACACACACACACACACACACTTTATATTACTCCTAAACATTTTGCCAAACATCACACACAATCCTATCCTCCTGGTGGAGACCTGTGCCCAGAAGGGCACTTTTTCTAGTTATTTACTGTACAGTAAATATTCTAACCGACCGCCACTGTAAGGTATAGTAGGCCAGCAGAGCACTGTGCAATTTAACAGAACATGGAACTAGGGGTGGGTCCCTTACCTCGGGACCAAGCATGTAACAAACCGAACGTGCTTGGGTACCGGGTACCCATTACAATAATTCAATTTCGGTTCTCTCTATCGGTTCCCACAGAGAAGCATTGAAGCAACATAATTATTAAAGTTTCTTAAACGTAATTTTCAAGTGAAGTTTATGGAAGGTAACTTTTAAGAGAGAGGACAGGAGTCTTGCGCCTTTCCTGAGTTGCCTCACTGCATACGTGCGCATTGAATCAACATGAGACGAGAGAGGAGAGAGTTGGGGTGTGTGTGTGTCTTGCTCTCAGATCTCAGACATGCTTTTATTTGTTATTGTCAGTAGTTAGTAGTAAGAGAAGTAGCCTACAACACTATTGCACTGGGTAAATACAGAATAGATATATTATATTTAAATATCACTATATTATCCACAAATGGCTCAATAAAGGAGAGGATGTTACACTTCATTATACATGTCTTAAATTGACATTGAGCTTTTTTGTTAAATAAACATTTGACCTCTTATTTAAGTTATTTTATACAATTTTTGGAACCGAAATAGGGAACCGTTAAGAACCGGAATCGATAAGCAGAACCGGAATCGGTACCGGACTCACAACAATCCTAGCGATACCCATCCCTACATGGAACTACCACTGGATGGTTCCATTCTTTACCCATCCCTACATGGAACTACCACTGGATGGTTCCATTCATCCTAACGATACCCATCCCTACATGGAACTACCACTGGATGGTTCCATTCATCCTAACGATACCCATCCCTACATGGAACTACCACTGGATGGTTCCATTCTTTACCCATCCCTACATGGAACTACCACTGGATGGTTCCATTCTTTACCCATCCCTACATGGAACTACCACTGGATGGTTCCATTCTTTACCCATCCCTACATGGAACTACCACTGGATGGTTCCATTCATCCTAACGATACCCATCCCTACATGGAACTACCACTGGATGGTTCCATTCTTTCACACTCGCACAATCATACTATATATCGCCGCTGTCGGGCAGAAAACTTGTATCTCCATTACTCCGTATTTTGACTTTTTTATGTTCGTTCCTCTCTGTAAATTAATGCAAGTAGTGAAAATCAGCCAATGTACAAGTTCACAGCTCGGTTCGTTCATGTTGTGAGCTTATACAGTACAGTAGATTGTCTATTTCCACAACTCGTTTTATTTTTCTCTGTTTGTCTGAGGTACGTGTGTACGGCTGGAATGCATGTAACTCGAGAAACGTTCGCCCCACCAACTTCAAAAGCCCCCACGGGGAGTACAGTGACCGGTGTCGAGTCAGTCGGACCCACGGTTGTCCAAAACCGCCACAAAACGCCTGTCCGGGCTCTGTACAGGGCCCCTGCCCATGCTCCATACAGTATTTGGGCATGCTGGCCTGTTTTGACATCACAATACTCCATATTTGGGCATGCCTGACACAGAACTCCATATATAGGAATAAAGGGATACAGAGAGACATACAGAAATCTCCATATATGGGCATAAAAGGGACACAGACAGATGGGTGGAACGGATACTCTGACATGGGTACAACGGCGCAGAGAACTAGGAATAAAGGCACACAGAGAGACAGATACAGAAATCTCCATCTATTGACAACAGGTATTGCATAGGATGGGGATGGATCTCCCACTTCCATTGTTACAAGAACTCCATATACAGGTATGGGCATAAAAGAGACAGATACATCTCCATATATGGGCATAGAAGGGACACGGACATAATAACGGGGTGGGGCATGCATTTCCAACTTGCATCGTTCCAAGTAGGCCAGTGCCCAACAGGCACTGCTCTAGTAATAATAAATCACATCCGTGTGAAGTGAGGGGCGCTCTTATCATCATACGTCATCATTCATCATCTCATTCTGGCCAATCACAATTTGCGTCCTCGCTTTTGTCTTCAATGTTTGTGTTTACACAAACCCTCAAAGCTGGACATACAGCACTGTAGCATCCCTCAAAAAGGGACGTTTTGGACATAATGAGGTTTCAACACGACAGCAACCAGGTGTTATATTTCTACAAAAGCCCTTTGCTCGGATAAGTAAGGGGCAAACAAAGTAATTTTAGAATATTCATATTTCACTATTCCCATAACACTGGGTCACCCATATGTGGGTCGCGGACACATTCTTATTGGTCCCTTTATTTTTTGTTTCCTACATTTTGTTTGTAATTATTATCATTTCAAAACTTTTTCAAAAAACATTCCCCTAAAATAATAAAAAAATATATATAAAAAAATCATGAATTAAAAACAAATTAATTTTTTTCCAGTAATTTCATGAAGAAATAAAAGAAAAATCTAAGAAATTCCATAAATTAGAAAACATTTATGCTTTGTGCCGCCTTGTGAGCTTGTAGATCAGGTTAAAAAGCTTGGGAACCACTAGACTATAATTGAATCCTCCCTAAATGTTCTCAGTAGGAGCCAGTTAAATCCTCCCTAAATGTTCTCAGTAGGAGCCAGTTGAATCCTCCCTAAATGTTCTCAGTAGGAGCCAGTTGAATCCTCCCTAAATGTTCTCAGTAGGAGCCAGTTGAATCCTCTCTAAATGTTCTCAGTAGAAGAGGGGGAGCCAGGTGCCTGAACTGCAATTGCAGAAAGAAATATAGTATGAAACGCTCCACCTCTCTAGAGTATCTATCTATCCACGGAGTCATCACCCTTCTGGCTAGCTAAGAGTAAAGAGCAACACACTGCTCATAAATTTACAGACACACTGTGTAGTGTGTGTGTGTGTGTGTGTGTGTGTGTGTGTGTGTGTGTGTGCACGTACGCGTGAGTGCGATTTATCAATCGGATATAATTAAGGTTGACTGTGCCTAAAGATGGATGTTACCGGTGCCACACACACGCACTCGCACAGACACACTCGCACAGACACACACAGACACACACACACACACACACACACACACACACACACACACACACACACACACACACACACACACACACACACACACACACACACACACACACACACACACACACACACACACACAGTCCCTACTAATAATGACATCAATAGGGTAATAAAGGATGCAAAGCAGAGAGGAGTGGAAAGAAGAGAGGAAGGAGGCGGAAAGGAGCAGATAAGTAATGTGCGTCGTGCTGTCCGCATAGTGTGTGTTGATGGAATGGGAGCAGCAGTCTAGTAAATGGTACCCCAGGGGCCCGCAGGGAATCCCTGACCCCCCCCCCCCCCCCCCCAACACACATACACTCTTGTGAGGTGATTTAATAATAAAGTACAGCTGCAAACTATGGAGTATTGATTTTTCAATTATTCTATCCATTACTTTTTAGATTAATCAAATAATTGAAAATAGCAGATCTGCAAGCTCACAATGCGGTGCATCGCCTAGTTTCTGTATAAAGTATTTGTAATTGTCTCCACCAGGCCAGGAAGGCCTGTCTGTCGGTCTGTGTGATTGATATAGTGCCCCCAGAAGGCCGAGCTTTGCTAAATTCTGTTTGGCTAGGACTGGCTTTCAAAGTTTGCAGGAGTGCTCCGTTATGAACAAAATGCCTCTCAAATCATGAACACAGCGTGCAATTTCCCAGAAATTTTGCAAACACATTCCCATTAGACCGAGAAAGAAATGCCACTTGAACATTTTCAAATCAATAACAGGCAACGATCTGTGTAAAACGTTGTATGCACACAAAGGTTTTACAATAATATGTAAAACCTTTTTTGATATTAACTCCTTCGCAAATCAGTACACATGATCTCTATAATAGTAGTCAAGTGATCAAGACCGATCTGTCGGGTTTTTCATATTCCATCCAGATTGGCGAATTCCGAACATTGCAGGTCAACCAACCTGACCTGGCCTAACCCTAACTTTAACTCATTTAGACCTGAGGCAGATTAAAAAAAAGGCTTCTACAGTAAATCCACAGTTTTCTGAAAACCCCCAAAAATGATATGTAATTGGCAGCCGACCTCCATCTGAAAATATGTGGTTCCAGGGACCCCCCAGAAGCAAATATTTGAGTTAAAAACGTTTGCTCTGAAAGAATATATATTCAAAGATTTGAGGCACATTTTCACGATTTCTAACAAATAGCAGATCTACAAGCTCGTATATCGCGGCACTCGGTGCCGCTCTATGAGCTTGTAGGTCTGCTATTTTTCAATATCTAAAGTATAAAACACCACAAGGGGTTCCCAACCGTCCAGAATGGGTTAAACATCCCGTGGTGATGTGATACAGTATTTGTGGCTACAGTACAAACACGCTAGCCTGTTATCGTCCCTGTCCAACAGCGCTGACAGATTATGTCATCAGCACAGTAACCAACGCTCATTCATTATCCATCACAGCGGCCCCCCTTGCTTTGTGGCAGTGGTGGGAAAAGTACTGTCATTTTTTACTTAAGTAAAAGTATCAATGCTGGATTATAGAAATACTCAGTTACAAGTAAAAGTCCGGAATTCAAAATGTACTTGAGTAAAAGTATAACATTATTGACTGAAGTACAAAAAGTTAAAGTAGTCATTGTGCAGGATGTCCCATTTCAAGTTTTCAAATGTATCAAAAATCTTTTGAAAATAGCAGATGTACAAGCTCACAATGTGTCACGTCATGACACACTGTGAGCTTGTAGATTGTCTATTAATCAAATAGCCAAAATGGTAACTAGTAACTAGTAACAGTTTTTAAATAAATATAGTGGAGTAAAAAGTACGATATTTGAATCCGAGATGTAGCGGTGTAGAAGAAAAAGTGTTGAATATTGGAAATACTTAAGTAATGTGCAAATACCTCAAAATTGTACTTAAGAACAGTACTTATGGAAATGTACTTGGTTACTTTCCAGCACTGCGTTGTGGTGAGGATTAAACGTTCAGTAAGGTTGTCCTGTACAACAATGGTCCTCAACGTCCTCTGTATTCTTACCCTGACCACACAGTCAGGAACTAATACCATCTTTGACAGTGTATAAATAATTGAAAACATGTTGAAAGTCAGCATCAACCTATTTGGTATACTGCACTTGTTTGTACCAAAATGTATTATAGTTGTTGGCATGTGATTAATTTATATTGTCTTTATACATGTCTTTTAGTGTATATGTTTCGCCGACAGGTAGAACCTTGTTTGTCCAAAACCGTTACTTTTCAAATAAAAGGGAAACAGAACCTGTGCTTGAACAGATCAAATGTAGTTGATTATTTAGTGATTAACCCTTGTTAATACGTTTAATTTGTTCAATATTTATAAAATCCACTGAGACTTTGTCACATAATTCACATTCAGCTACTTTTGTGTGACACTCTAGTAGCGCATTCATTTATAAAGCATTGTGTTCGACAGCAATGATATGCTTCTTACTGCGCAGTGCACAATGATATGCTACTTACTGCACAGTGCACAATGATATGCTACTTACTGCACAGTGCACAATGATATGCTACTTACTGCGCAGTGCACAATGATATGCTACTTACTGCACAGTGCACAATGATATGCTACTTACGGCGCAGTGCACAATGATATGCTACTTACTGCACAGTGCACAATGATATGCTACTTACTGCGCAGTGCACAATGATATGCTACTTACTGCACAGTGCACAATGATATGCTACTTACTGCACAGTGCACAATGATATGCTACTTATTGCGCAGTGCACAATGATATGCTAATGATATGCTACTTACTGCGCAGTGCACAATGATATGCTACTTACTGCGCAGTGCACAATGATATGCTACTTACTGCACAGTGCACAATGATATGCTACTTACTGCGCAGTGCACAATGATATGCTACTTACTGCACAGTGCACAATGATATGCTACTTACTGCGCAGTGCACAATGATATGCTACTTACTGCGCAGTGCACAATGATATGCTACTTACTGCACAGTGCACAATGATATGCTACTTACTGCGCAGTGCACAATGATATGCTACTTACTGCGCAGTGCACAATGATATGCTACTTACTGCGCATTGCACAATGATATGCTACTTGTGTATGGCAGATAGGAAAGTTAGACACAGACTCTTTAGAGAATTCTTGGATATGGTCCAAAATAATTGGCTCAGATCTCCATCTCGGGCCCCACACAGAGCCTTAACTGACCTGGGATGAACTTGCACCAGAGCTTCCCTCCTGTTTCACCTCTACGATATGCTCAATAACGTCTACAGTAACGTCTACAATATGCTCAATAACATCTACAGTACAGTGGCAACTCTACAATATGCCCAATAACGTCTACAGTAACGTCTACAATATGCTCAATAATGTCTACAGTACAGTGGCAACTCTACAATAAGCTCAATAACGTCTACAGTACAGTACAGTGGCAACTCTACAATTATGCTCAATCACGTCTACAGTACAGTGGCAACTCTACAATATGCTCAATAACGTCTACAGTGCAGTGGCAACTCTACAATATGCTCAATAACGTGTCAGTGTTCATTAACCCTGTAAGTGTAAAATAAAGGTTTGAATTAACCGGGATGCTTTCCTGCTTAATGGGAAAGCATACATGTAATTTTAGATTGTTTTGAGTTGGTAATTCAAAAATATAAAATATACAGCGCGTCACTTCGTGCCACACTGCAAGCTTGTACATCATTTCAGCTCAGGATTAACCATTTACCATGCATTGCAATGATATCGCATTCAGTTTGCCAGTATGACAGTATTGTTACCAGTATGACAGATTACCTGCGCAAGCATGACACAGAATCTGAGATCCCCCCCAGAAGCAAAGTTATGCATCAGCATTGAACCCTGGCTGCAAGGCATCCAAATATAAATGCACCACGTCTCTGTGTGTACGTACGTGTGTACGTATGCGGTACGCCTGTAATCCACATAACTCAAGAACCGTTTGCCCCACCGACTTCAAATTTGACACACGCGTTCCACACCACCACAGGGAGGACAGTGTCTGGTGCCAAGTCCGTTGGATTGCCGGTTGTCCAGAACCAGCACAAAAGCCTCTGCCCGGACTCTGGACAATATTTAGGCATGCCTGCCAAATAACATATTATGGGCATAAAAGGGAGTCAAGGTACACAGACATAATAACTGGGTGGGGCATGCATTTCCAACTAGCATCGTTCCAAGTAGGCCAGTGCCCAACGGGCACCGCTCTAGTAAATTAAAAAACTGATTATCATACATTCCACCCAAGTGAACCATTTAGACTGAGGGCATATACTGTATGTAAACTTGTTAGCAAATGGGAACGAAGGAGTTGAGTGTGTTGAATGCTGAATGAATGAATGGGGATGGTGGTGGGGAGGGCTAGAAATGTACCGTACACCTCGTGCCTTCTGTGCATACCGGAACTAGAGCTAACCTGAATTTTATGGGTCAATACTTCAGATTTGACAGTGTGCTTGCGTTCTCTGCGTGTGTGTGTACTTCACATGCTTTGCTTCCTGGTTTACACACTGTGTGTGACTGTGTGTTCTACTACCCGGGCGGCGCACAGGGAACACAACAGAGCTCACAGTGACAATGACGGAGAGGAGAAACACTGAAGGTCCAAGGACCGTACACTACAGTGTACACACCCCTGCACTCACAACAAGGACAAACTAACTCACGCAAGCATGAAGGCACATGTAAACACGTGAACACGTGCACATATACTGTAGAGCTGTCACACACACACACACACACACACACACACACACACACACACACACACACACACACACACACACACACACACACACACACACACACACACACACACACACACACACACACACACACACACACACACACACACACACACACACACACAGTGTCTCCTTGAGAGGGTGGCTTTATTTAATTATATCATTGGTCCCAGTAGACAGCAGAAGGGGTAAACCCCACAGCTCATTACTAGGACCTCTCAAGGACCACGAGACCTTCAAATAACCTCAAATAGCTCCCCGTTCGGTTCACCAAATGGGGTTTAAAAAGAATCCAGTGAGTTATGCCACAGCCGAAGAGATACATCACAGATCATGAAACATCATGCACAAATATATCCTTACATTAGCTAAGGTAGTATTGAAGCAAGGATAGGGCATTGACATCATCAGAAACAATCAACAATCTAACCCAAGTGTGTGTATGCCAGTGTGTGAGTTTTTCTTCCAGGGGCCCTGACGTTAGAGGTAGCTGCATGCTGCCAATTTAGGTGATCACCCTTTCACCTTTTAGGTGGAAATGTTTTCACCTAGAAGGTGATATTTATACTAGCCGCTCATAGCCTGTTTGCTTTCTTCTGCTTTCAGTTCTGTGTCTCCTGTGGAGTTTCGCATTAAATACTCCAATCAGATGAGAGATTTTACAGGGCCAGCAGACACAGTGATGCCAGTGCCAGAGCCAGACTCAGCCAATAGCGCCCCCGCCTTAGGCAGATATATATGATGGTAGGTACATCCCTAATTACATTCTCACTCAGGTCGAAATGATGCCACATGCACGCAGCCAGCGTTGTTTGGTCAAGGGAGACAGGGCTCTGTCTGGGCATCACTGTGTAGCTGGCTCTCCACCAGAGAGGATCTCTCACACATCGGGCGGTAAGCGAATTACTCCACTATTTTCCCTGCATGGTGAACTTTAGTCTGTGAATTGTATTTTGAAGAAGTAACTGACTCGCACACTGTGCCCAGAAGTGTGCCACGCCTGGGTCCCTCAATCAAGCTGTTTGGTCAAGAGAGACTAGGCTCTGGGCATCACTGTGTAGCTGGCTCTCCACCAGAGAGGATCTCTCACACATCTGACGGCAAGCAAATGACTCCACTATTTTCCCTGCATGGTGAACTTTAGTCTGTGAATTGTATTTTGAAGAAGTACTGACATTGTCACACTCTGTGCCCAGAAGTATGCCATGCTTGGGTCGCCCTCTGACTTTTCCCCTCTGTTGTCTCCCCTCCCCTGGCTGATTTTGAGACTGTTTCCACCTGGGTTACTAAGCTGAAGAGACTTTTGTTAATGGATTGGAAGGTATACGTATAAGGGACACTGTGGCTATTGGTTAGGTTGCTCGACTATAACGTGTTGCCTGAAGTGAGTGCTCCGAGTGTTAGCGGTGTTGCAAGTTTATGTTATATTCCCCTGTGAGGGTGTACCTGTGTTTCGTGAGTAAAAGACTGTTTGAGTTTAAGCCGTGGTTTCCTGAGTTCTTCAAATGTGACAATAAAAGTCATTACAATAATTCTATACTATACGTATAACTACACCATTACTAAGGACATTGTCTTTGAGAGTGTGATAGGTGTTGTAATGTCCCATCGATTTAATGGAGATGGGGATACTGTAAAAAGAAAAAAAAAACTGCTCTCTGCCTCCCTTTAGTGGTCAAATATGTAACAGCACAGCACAACAAGCTTGCATTCACTGTTAGACAGAACACAAGGCATTTCAATCACGCATCGTTTCAAACATCTCATATTTGCTGGGCCGTATAAATAAGGCCAATTCAGATTTCAACGTATTGACACAAGAGTTAAACTTTTCTTTTTCTTTTCTACTATAGAATAGCTACCCTCTCCTGTCTTCGGCATTCTTTCTCCATGCTCTCCTCCTTTTATCCTCAAGTCCAATCCGGCTAATCACTCGTGGCGTCCTCAATTTTCTGTCCTCACATTTTATCCTCAATTCCGTGCTCAGCCAATCAAATCATCGCTATGGGGTACACCCAAACACACACAAAGCTGGGCATAGGAGGGGGTAGCGCCCCTCAAAAATGTGAGTACTTTTCCCACCACTGACACTAACACTCTCGGTGACGTGGTGTGTTCTGTCTATGAGTTTACAGACCTGTGTGACTCTCTCGGTGACGTGGTGTGTTCTGTCTATGAGTTTACAGACCTGTGTGACTCTCTCGGTGACATGGTGTGTTCGGTCTATGAGGTTACAGACCTGTGTGACTCTGTCGGTGACGTGGTGTGTTCTGTCTATGAGGTTACAGACCTGTGTGACTCTCTGTGACGTGGTGTGTTCTGTCTATGAGTTAGTTTACAGACCTGTGTGACTCTGTCGCTGACGTGGTGTGTTCTGTCTATGAGTTTACAGACCTGTGTGACTCTGTCGGTGACGTGGTGTGTTCTGTCTATGAGTTAGTTTACAGACCTGTGTGACTCTGTCGGTGACGTGGTGTGTTCTGTCTATGAGTTAGTTTACAGACCTGTGTGACTCTGTCGGTGACGTGGTGTGTTCTGTCTATGAGTTCGTTTACAGACCTGTGTGACTCTATCGGTGACGTGGTGTGTTCTGTCTATGAGGTTACAGACCTGTGTGACTCTATCGGTGACGTGGTGTGTTCTGTCTATGAGTTAGTTTACAGACCTGTGTGACTCTGTCGGTGACGTGGTGTGTTCTGTCTATGAGTTAGTTTACAGACATGTGTGACTCTCTCTGTGACGTGGTGTGTTCTGTCTATGAGTTAGTTTACAGACCTGTGTGACTCTCTCTGTGACGTGGTGTGTTCTGTCTATGAGTTAGTTTACAGACCTGTGTGACTCTCTCTGTGACGTGGTGTGTTCTGTCTATGAGTTAGTTTACAGACCTGTGTGACTCTATCGGTGATGTGGTGTGTTCTGTCTATGAATTTACAGACCTGTGTGACTCTGTCGGTGACGTGGTGTGTTCTGTCTATGAGTTAGTTTACAGACCTGTGTGACTCTATCGGTGACGTGGTGTGTTCTGTCTATGAATTTACAGACCTGTGTGACTCTGTCGGTGACGTGGTGTGTTCTGTCTATGAGTTAGTTTACAGACCTGTGTGACTCTATCGGTGACGTGGTGTGTTCTGTCTATGAGGTTACAGACCTGTGTGACTCTATCGGTGACGTGGTGTGTTCTGTCTATGAGGTTACAGACCTGTGTGACTCTGTCGGTGACGTGGTGTGTTCTGTCTATGAGTTAGTTTACAGACCTGTGTGACTCTCTGTGACGTGGTGTGTTCTGTCTATGAGTTAGTTTACAGACCTGTGTGACTCTGTCGGTGACGTGGTGTGTTCTGTCGATGAGTTTACATGGCAGGATGTCTATGTCCCCAGCAGGGGGCAGGGCCACATAGGATTCTTCTTTCGAGTCCAGCAGGTTCTGCGTTGACTGAAGCACCTAAGCAGCAATCACAAAGATCTGATATTTAACCATTTAAGCCCCACAGCAGTATATACTTTGGCAGTCAGCAGCACGTGCTGTGTTTTCAGCCAAATCCCTCACCACACTATCGTGTCCTAGTCCTAGTATCACAGCTCTATTTCCTTCTTGATCAAAATGGTTATTATTAGTGTTATACATTATATATTACGTCATCCAGAACACACACAGCTCATGAACTCATCTACTGCACTACGCGTCACCGCCATTTATGTCTATAGACGTCAGTTTCAGTGTAACCTGTGAGTTAATCTACGGCTTCCGGATCAGAGGACAACAGATAAAAAGTGACCAAAACAAATTGATCACCTATTAAATTCTATTATAGGATTTCACAAAAATATGTTTTTCCTCTGCTTTCTGTTCCCAAACAGCATTTTTGGTGAAAACAAGCTATATTCCACTTCCAAATTCCAATAAATAAAGAACGGAACATTGCTGAAACACTCCCCCCCCCCCCCCCCCCCTCACAGATATGTGATGTATACATAGTCATAGAACAAAATATTCTGTGGGTTAAATATACTGGATTGAAGGAATGGTAATGGTGAATATAGTTAAGTTGGATGCATTGCCCCATCTTTTTGGAAAAGATTGAAAGCATATATGCATCACTAATATGACATGTGTGCATTGTTACCTGGCTAAAGGTTCGACAGCGTAGTAGATCAGTAGTTGACCCTATTGCCAAACTGTTGTGTCTACTGCTTGATAAAACACCTGGAGAACAGAAGAGGAAGTGAATTAGAGGAGAGCAAATAAGAGACAAAAAGTGATTTTTTTTTTGCACTTGAAAACACATTATTTAAAATTGCTTCACAACGTTTGTGTACATTGACTAAGAAATTAGCTAGAAAAAACAAACAGCATGGATTGCATACAAGAGCATGTAGATAGATTATGAAGACATTCCACATTCTCTTCTTCACTATACATTTAAGACATTTCTTAACTGCTGAGGTATGTACGGTGCATTCATTTGGCATTCAATTGACACAATTAGAATTTTAAGCTACACGCAATATTATGTAAATGTAATGGGAGGTACATGTCCTCCTGATAGGTCAGAAGTCCAGTCTGTCCTGATTCGCCCATTTTGCCAGAGAAGCTTGACGCTTACAACGAGAACCCGGAAATACACAGACACAAAGATATCCTTTCACATTTTAATCATTGAGTGATAAATGCCAGGAGTAGTGTCAACAGAGAAAGTACCAAAATCAAGGTGCTGTATCTAGTGGTTAATGTGATTACTATGTTGCAGGGGCGCTGGAAGGTATTTATACCAGGGGGGGCTGAAGGGTGGGAGGGAAATCTCGGGAAATTTCGGGTCTTATTCGGGTATAATTGGCCTAATAATGACTTATTTAGGACCTAGCACCGCAGCATCATGTACACATGTGACTCTTATTGTGTTGTTGTTTGTTGTTGTTGTTAGATTTCTTTAAACCACTTGGTGCAGGTGAAAGTAAAACTACAATATGTTTAGCGTCTCGTCATGTTGTTGTGTCTATCTGTCAACTCATTCGCTGTGCATTCTGCACGCTCTGAAAAATTCTCCTCTCCACCAGCAGGGGGTGCTGGAGCACCCTCCGCACCCCCCTTCCAGCGCTGATGCTATGTTGTCATTCCATCTCCTCCCTCTGAGCATCTCACCAGTACAGCTGTGTCTGGTGTGCAGTCTCCTCTTGATGTCATCCACTGAGGAGGCATGTCTTACATCCCCAAAGCTGTCACAGGACCTGTCAGGGGCGGCGCTACCGTGTATTGGACAATCTTCCTCCTTCTCTTTAACTTCTCTTCAGTACAGAGGGAGAAAAATATATATATATATATGTAAAAATAAGTTGAATTCAATCCACTATGGTAAATACATAAATATGTGAATTTCAGAAATTATATGAAAACGTTATATGTAAAAAAAAATTGAGGGGCGCTTTGAGGGGAACTGTCTCATTACCGTACATACTGTCCACAACCCACATTCCTGTCTCATTAAGTGTCTAATAAAATGCTGAAAACCTCAAAAGAAATGGGTCTGTCTAGCATAAAGCTAAATTAAGTTTAAAGTGTAGCAGCAGAGACATAAGAGTTAGTTAGAAACGCAATGGTCAGGTACAACACTTGTGTGTGTCCGCCTGTTCTGCAACCAACCATTCCATTTACTTATTTTTAAGGACGGGAAGTGGTAAATCTATTCAAGGTGTTTACAGGTACATACTGTATAGAGTAAAACATGTTTTTGTTTGGCTTCCTTCAAAGTTTTTATCTTTATTTAGATCGAATGTGCTGAGAGGGAGGCACAGAAGAACAACACAGAGAGAATTTGTGCATTCTGTAGGCTTGCTTCGGGTATTAGCTCTAATGCATCTTATTGATCAAACTTAACCACAGTCACCCTCCACCTAAATGTAATCCCACTAAAGGCCTTTGAAGGGAAAAGCCCTTGGGTAAAAAAAAGTAAGTAAAGAAAATGTGAAATGGTTGAAGTGTTTTGGAAAGTGTATATTTAGTAGATTTGTAAGAATATTTTTTATTGATTTTACAGCATACAGTACGTTGTGCATAAATCAAGTGTTTTCTGTCCCAACATTGGGTCAGCCCGTAGTATGCCAAAACAAATACTGACAACATTCAAATCAGCGCCAGAAGAATAACTAAAAACATTAAAAAATAACAGCTAAGGAAGAAAACTAACACAAACAAAAGCGAAAGAACAAACAGAATCCACATCATTATACATATATAGTTGACTAGGATAATAACAAAAACAAAAACAGAGAGAAAGAAAAAGAAAGAAGAAAAGTGAAAAAAGAAAAAGAAAGAAAATAAAAATAAAGGGTCCTTGGGTTGTATTAATTAACAGAAATACATTGTTGTTTTGTTTATGTTTTTACACCGTTCAAAATAAAGATAACAGTTACCATCAAGTGGCGTGGTGGGATATTCTCATTCGTTCTCTTCTATGGCATCCAAATGTCCTATATAATTCCATAGGGGTGACCACATGTTCCACAATTTATCTGTCTTTTGGTGAAGGTCATAAGTGCGTTTCTCCAAAGGCAAGAAACTAGAGGCTTGGGTAAGCCACATTTGAACTGAGGGTACGTGGGGGGTGGACCACAATAACAGAATATTCTTTTTAGCAAGATATGTCAACATGTCTAATAAACGGGTGGAGTCAGGGTCCAAAGCCAAACTACTGTCATGATGTAATAAAGTATAGGCTGAGAGTAAAACTAAGAACGTTGCCTAGGATTTTCTGAGTGTGAAAATGGACCTTCTTGACTTCCAGTATTGCTGAATTAGATCACACTTCCAGAAGACATGCATAATAGTACCTACTTCCTTATGACACTTGAAGCAAAGTTCTGAGGAGTTGGGAAACATATTGAAATTTAATTCATGGATATTTATAGAAGTACATATAGGAAATATCTTGTTACAGATGGAGATCCACTCTTCTGGGTCAAATTTCACCCCAATATCCTCCTCCCATACTTGCTTCAGTGAGTCATAGGAGGAGGTACCAACAACAGGGCTAATAAATAGTTTTTTGATTTCTGTAATTTTAAAGCGTAGTTTCCCCTCTCTCCTCTGACTTTCTAAATAGAATACCACATTCTACTACCATTATGAAGTTGATACTTGTAAATATTTTAAAACAAGATAATGCTATGTTCATGTTGTAAGAAGTAAGAACCCTACCTGGGTGAGAAGGAGAGGGGGAGGCCGACGGTTGGGGGAGCAGAGGCTGGGGGCGGCGGTAAGTCCCTCCCCAATCCCCTGCACGTTACCACTCTTTCTCCTCTGGTATCCACCACCAGGCCGGTGGTTCCAACAGCATCTCTCCCTCTCTTGGTCACCAGCCCTTCCGTTTCGCTTCCTTCCTCTCCTCCCATCCCTCCTGCCTCCCCGTCCACCTCCTCGTCTTCACCCCACAACAGCAAGCTGGCACCGGCTGCCTCCATACGCTGTTTATCAGGGAGGGAGAGGAGTCTGTCCAGGGCCACTGACTCGTGTCCCAAGGGTGGCAGGGCGGCATGGGGAGACCCCCGCTCGGAGTCCTCGGCTTCTGCCCCGGAGCTCAAGGAACACAGGAGGAGACGCAGGCGTTTCCGGCGAGCTGCGTGACAAACACACGAAGATTTAGTCTCACTTTGTTTTGTTCAAGAAAAAGTAGAGATAGTCCAGAGTCAATCAGATATTGCATTACTTCTATTCACTGGACATGACTGTCACACAATTCCGATGAGCTCTGTGTACCGTTTGGTGGTGGTGGGGGCATTTGTGGGAGGTGGAATATTATTGGCGCTAATTTACATCCCTGCCTCCACCCACATTTTCAGCAGGAGAGAATGTACTGCAATACTGTAGATACTGTATATCCCATTCAACATAACATTCAAAACTCTGGGTGTCAAAAGACTTTGAAACCAGCGAGCGAAACGTTTTCTACACACACTGTCCTGTTCAACCGGATTGTTATCGGATAGCACACAAACGCATAAATATCGGTTCATGCACCTGAACACCTGATCACCCATACCACTTCCGAGGGTTATCAGAGAAACACAATGTGTCCATGACAAAAAGACATTTTGGCTTTGGATATCATGTCCAGAGTTATTCTTACTAAGCATGGAACGTTTATTTATTAACCCATTCAGGCCTGACGTCGAAATTTAAAAAAGAAAGTTTTCTAAATCATGACAATTTTCGGAAAGATTTGAGGCACATTTTAACGATTTTTCAAAAATAGCAGACCTACAAGTTCATAGCGCGCCACTCGGTGGCGCGCTATGAGCTTGTAGATCTGCTATTTTTCAATAGCTAAATTACAACATAATGTTTAAAACACCAAAAGGGGTTCCCGCCCAAAATGGGTTAACCTTTTATGTTAGAACTTGTGTTGCTGTGCTCGAACGTCATACTCTGATCATACATTTCAGGGGTATGTCAGACATAGCCAGGCCACCCTGTATCAAACATGACACTGATGAGCAGTGCTCCTCTTCAAAAAAAAAAAAGTACTATAAACTAAACGTGTAGATTGTATTGGTCCCCCCTGGAACAAAATATGTTGTGATGGAGTTTGGTGGCCAAATGCATATCATTTTGGGGGTTCTTGACATGAAAAGGTTTGAGCACGCGATTATAGAAACATTAATAATGTGTTAATGGCAGGTGCTAAATGTAATCTGAATAAAATCTTATTCTGGACACTATATCTGGATATGGTACAGCAGGTGTACAGTAACTAAATGGAGCTGTTGCCTGGTTGCATAAACCTACCCATGGTTAGCCAGGGGATGGTCAGCATGTGGTTGAGCTCTCTGACTGGAGAGCCAGTGCCGACTGGCCTGGGATCAGAGGGAAGCTCAAAGTTGAGTATGAACATGATGACCAAGCCATCTTCATTCTTCACCGGAACAACATCTATTATACAGTGGAAGCACACACCTGACAAGAGAGGGAAACAGATAGTGCTGTCAAAAATACAGCGATTCAGCAATGCATCACGATTCTGGGGTACACGATTCTGCATCGATGCAGAAACGTGACAATCGATAATCGAAGCCTAATATAAAAGAGAGACAGAGAGTTATAATTATTAGGTAAAGTTGTCATATCTTGGGGACTCCCTCACATTCACCACGTGAACCCTAGTGTCCCTGCTGTCGGGTGCACATTCCAGCAGATCTACAAGCTCACAACACGTTGTAACACTACCACGATTTACACCGTGCGTTTGTAGATCTGCTGTTTTTGGATAATATATTTGTGGTAGCGATAAAAAAAAAAAGAGGGAACTATTCTGCATATTTTCATTTGTCCACTAGAGGGCAACATTCAACAGCAGATGACAGTTTAGCGGTTCAAGTTGAGTGTGTGTGTGTGTGTGTGTGTGTGTGTGTGTGTGTGTGTGTGTGTGTGTGTGTGTGTGTGTGTGTGTGTGTGTGTGTGTGTGTGTGTGTGTGTGTGTAAAGGACAGAGGGAGGACGGGCGTAATGACATCACACAGACAGATTACCATATGCTAATAATCCTAATAGTATACTATTTAAAAGGTAGGACAAATGCACACAGCACCTAACACACAAAATGGTGCAACTGCTATTGTATACTATTGTTACTGTTATTTCTATCATTACATTGCGTTCCTCTCCTATTTTCAAGTCAAACAAAAACAAATAATTCTATTCTCTTTAATACTTCATCTTTAATGGTTAATGTGGTTAAACGCTAACGTGACATGGATGCGTTCCAGGTGGAATGGATTAATCAGATGTAACAATAAAGGCAGCATGGAAAGAGAAAGCATCTAGTGATATTCTACCTTTATACTCTTCTTGATGCCATCTTATCTTACAGTACACAACCCAAGCTTTACATTTCACTATTGTATTGTTGGCGTGTTGTGTGTCAGTAGGTTTCGCTAAACCTGGTGGTTATGGAACATAACAACCATAACAATATGTTATGGAACATAACATACATATTGAATTTCAGTCTGAACTGAGTGTGGATTATCATCTTAGAAAATCTGTATTTTGTAATAGTGTGTGTGTATGTTTAAGCGTGTACTGTGTGTGTGTGTGTGCGTGCGTGTGTGCGTGTGTGCTGTGTGTGTGTGCGGGGGGGGGGGGGGGGGGGGGGGGGTGCAGTGACCAGGTTCAGGTCACTTTGAAGGGCAGCCTCAGTCTTTAGGGACAGTGACAGAAATAGGATCATGACATTCATTAAACATAAGTACCATATCAACCACAGGAAATAACGAACGGATTAGAGCACTGAGGGGGAGAAAATAAGTACAAGAACAAAGATTATCCTCTTTAACCTTTGTTTCCCTGTGCCCTCTTCATACAAGCGTGCGCACACACACACACACACACACACACACGCACACGCACACGCACACACACACACACACACACACACACACACACACACACACACACACACACACACACACACACACATCTGTCCCTTTGTACATCTTTAACTTTTCACCTCCCCAGTATTGGAAAGGTTGTGTTGTGTTAATAACTGTTTGTTTACACTACAGGTTTGTCTCGGAGACACGGCTGATGCGTTGTCAACCACTTCTGGTTCTGGTGCATTGAGCACATGCTTTTTAGAGTGCTTTCTCATTCCCAGTCTATATTCTCTCTCTCTCTCTCTCTCTCTCTCTCTCTCTCTCTCTCTCTCTCTCTCTCTCTCTCTCTCTCTCTCTATGTGATTGCCTGCGTGATTGCCCTAATCCCCCTTGCTCTGCCCTTCTATTTCTCTTTCAGCCTCTCGTCTTACTTCTCTGCTTTCCTGTCATTCCTCACCGCATCCTTTTTAGAACCTGTATCAGGTTGCATCTGAAGAGTCGCATTCCCATACTAAACCAGTTTTGAGAAGTGAATCGTAAGATAGGGACCGATGTGGTCAAGTCACGGCAAGTTTATTCGTTTAGCCTTTCATCTGCGCTGCAATCTCTAAGGGTTTACAGTCCCACAACCACTTAAGCCCTAAATACTGTTATAATATGATGATTAGCAACAATAGCTGATCTACAAGCTTGTACACTTGTAGATCTTCTATTTTTGTACATTTCGAATAGGTTGGCGACAGGGAAACCCTCCTTGATGGAAATAAATCACACCAGTGTGAAGTGAGGCGTGCTATATATACATCTTGTATGACGTAATTATCAGACAAAACAAACATGGACAAAACAAACATTAAACTCTGTCCATGTCAATGGCGTTTTTAATGTTTGTTTAAGGAAAAAACAACCTGTATATAGGAGGGGCTAGCGCCCCCCAAAAATAGAGGAAACCTCATTGAGGGAGTGCAGTGACACCCCCCCCCTTCCCCCACCCTCCCTCAGTGTCAGCAGATCGATAACAATGTCTCTAAATCCACAAATGCCCATATATGGATCCCTGATCCTGATGTCATAGTACTGACTAGAGTTGCGATCCTTTAGGATTTTAACGATTCCGGTTCTTCAATGGTTTCCTTTAACGATTCCTATAGGGGGTGGGTTTGAAATACAGGACTGTAACTCTGAGAGACTACAAATGGCACCAAATGGATGGACCCATACAGACCACCTTTCCACCGGTTGGGTCCCAATGGGAACCGGTTCACTTCTTTTTGGTTCTTAGTCCATGAGCCAGAGCTCCAAAATTGGTGGGAAAAACTAGACCTATATTAAATTGTTTATAGGATCAATAAAAGTAAATTAGTACATGATAACCCTTCCACAGTAGTAGCTTTTTCATATTTCGATTATTTTGCATATTTTCCTACATAATGCCTCATTTGCATATTTAAAATTGTAAAAAATTGTAATACAATAAATCATTGTCTTCGTGTAAGTACTCAATTGGGGAAGTTTCGTGGTGATAACAATCTAATATAGGTATGGTTTTGCCCACTCAATTCATAATTAACGTTCCAATTTTTGGAGCTCTGGCTCATGGACTAAGAACCAAAAATAAGTGAACCGGTTCCCATTGGGAACCAACCGGTGGAAAAGGGGCCTGTGTTGCATTGGTGAATCCATCTCTGGTCAGTCGTGGGACGCCATTTTAAAGACGTCACGCGCATGCCGCTTAACGCCTATACTAAAGGTCACATACAGGTCACACAATGGACAATTGATATGCATCTCTAAGCCTTTGTAAACACTGTTGAGGTGTGAACTTAAGGGTTGTTTTTAATCGATGCATGTGCGTGCGCTCCTGAGAAATACTACTGTACTTAAGTACAATTTTGAGGTATTTGTACTTTACTTGAGTATTTGCAATTTCCAATACTTTTACTTCTACTCCACTACATCTCGGATCAAAATATCATAGGCTACTTGTACTCACGACAATTTGAAAACCTTTTACTAGTTACTTTGTAGATTTACTACCACTTCAGCCCTCTATATATTTCTCGGCATGTAGAGCCTATACTGGCTCCATTGCATGGTCTTGATGAGTAACCTATTGGTGATTGACGACAGCATTCAAAGCGGTTGGCCTGACACAAATATATTTGATTCATTTCTGATTATTATTATTATAATACAGTAAATACTTGCAGTAGTTTGACTGACTGGAACAGGACATGATGACTGATGTCTTTACTAGCAGAGTTAAACACACAACCGGCTGATCAATAAACACAGGTCTATCAATCATACAAAACGTACATACGTAGAATCTCCATTCATCTCTCTTTGATGAATTGAACATGGTGGACCCTGTTGTAAACAAGTGTAAAGCTTAATTGGGTCGTCCACTCACAGTTAACAGCCTTTGTATTGAGTTTGTGCTTGAAATGTACTGTAATTCTGCAAACTGTTAATAAAATGTTCAATCAATCAATCAATCCTAGCTAGCCACACACACACACACACACACACACACACACACACACACACACACACACACACACACACACACACACACACACACACACACACACACACACACACACACACACACACACACACACACACACACACACACACACACACACACACACACACACACACACACACACACACACGTTGAGCTGAAAGATCAGATACCTCATAACAAACCTTCTGTAAGTCAACACACACACGCACACAGTCGCACGCACACGCAAACCCACCCAAAGGACAGCTATGGTTTGACCCACAGGACACCCTGGCCATTAAAGTCAGTGATTGTTTCCCTGTGAAACAGCAGTATTGATTAACCAAACCTCTGTGATAAACATGAGGACCAGAGGAATCCCTCAAGGACACAGTGGAAACAGTAAACCAAAGTAGTGCTGAGCTGGGTGATACAACCCTGCTCAGTTCTCAACACTTCACTGAAATTGATTAAGTCAGCATGAAATATGAAGACTTTCTGATGACAGGACACATTTAAACTACAGTGTTAACCATTGATTCTTGTAATATTCAGGATTATGTTCTGTTCATTCATGACATGGTGCAAACATGGATTAACTGCGTTAATTGACGTAATACTCAACACCGTCACCTTCCTCCATAAACACCTGGAGTGGCGGGTGGAATTTATACCAACTAGAGTATTTCTATTTCATTTTTACAACTTGAATTTCTGTAGTGTGAAAGTAAAAGTGATGGAATGTTGAGCAGAAACCCCATAATAGCCAATGTGAGGATATAGCTGACCAGGATGAGCATTCATTAAAAGGATCCCTGGCTAATAAGACAAATATGCCTTAATACATTATAATTGTATAATTGTATAATTGTATACATTTTGTATTTATTTTATAAATAGATAATCTTTCACTCCATAGGGACTGCTTCCATCACAGGATGATGATGTCATATGCCCATGTGTGGTCTAGCCCTATGGAATGTATGGAATGCATATGCTAATGAAAAAAAAAACAGCTTAATACTTCCTAAGGATAATATGAGCATCAAAGAAATATTTTTAAATACTTTTTATTAGTATGTGCATTCTATGGGCGCGTTCGGAAATACCGCACCGGAGCACACTGTCCTATTAGTTTGCATTGCACAGTGCACTCAGTGCGCTATTTCCGAACGTGCCCATTATATTCCATAGGGCTGGACCACACATGGACAAATGACATCATCAAATTGCGACAGGAATTGCTCCTATTTAGTGAAAGATGACCTATTTCGAAAATAAATAAGATATTTATTTGATATACCGTAATATATTATGTGAAAACGTGTGCAAATCTTTGAATATATATTCTTTCACAGCAGACATTTTTAACTCATATCTTTGCTTCTGGGGGGTCTCTGGTACAAAACATTTTCAGATGGGGGTCGGCGGACGAACATAGAATTTTGGTCGTCCTTGACATGAAATGGTTTGAGAACCACGGATATAGAAACATAGGTTTTTCAGAAAACTGTCAGGATTTAGAAGATATTTGTAGAATCTGGTCTCAGGTCTTAAACATCTCAACTGAAATCAGTTGAGATGGCAAGATGACAGCACATTCCATGAGTCATTTTTGAGATATCTTACTTTGTGCCCAAGCTCTTGGACAGATCGTCTGACACAACTGTAGCCATCCTTAGAACAATCAATACAATCAATCAAGTTCTTTTGGATGCAAGAAGAAGCCCCAAACTCACGGTGGTTTACTTGACCAGTGACACTCCCACTTGTCAAAGACAAAGAGGTAGAATAAAGTTGGGCAGATCAATACCATAACCAATCAATAAATAACAGTCAATTCTCTATCGTATCTATTTTTTTTATTGTTTTGTTCTGTCCATTACTGAATCCTTTTCTTTCCTAGCCACAGTGGCAGGTGGATTCCAAAAATCGTTAGATTATATTTCTTTATCATGGAACACATCTGTGTGTATGTGTCTGCAGACCACATATGTTACTGTGACCTGACAATTTAACCGACCAGAGCCAAAGCTGGCAAACATTCAGAGGTACATTAGAATCAGCAGACAAAGCCAAAGACAACAGGGACAGGGAAGCGCAATGGGAGAGATAAATCAATAAGGCAAAACCTCAGGCTAATTAAGGCAGTGTGAGGTCACAGAAAAACTCCCCTTTAACCTCAGTGCAATCTATGAGATCTTCCTTGCTGATTTGTGTGTCCGAATGTTTGTAATAGTGCTCTGTGTAGTGTGTGTGTGTGTGTGTGTGTGTGTGTGTGTGTGTGTGTGTGTGTGTGTGTGTGTGTGTGTGTGTGAGAGAGAGAGAGAGAGAGAGAGACAGAGAGAGAGAGAGAGAGAGAGAGACATAGAGAGAGAGAGAGAGAGAGAGAGAGAGAGACAGAGACACAGAGAGAGAGAGAGATGGTGTGTATGTGTCACGATCTAGAAGGGCAGTACTGTAACTGAAGCCTTTTCACTCAGTTGACCTGTCTGATACAGAGATTCACTAGATTAGTTACAACACACTCAATAGTTCCGAACACCCTATGTGTGTGTGTTTTTGTGCGTGTTTATGTGTGTGCGCATATTAATGAGGGAGCTGAAAGTCACAATGGTCAAGTAAATCAAGGAGAAATATTTCTGAGCTATACTAATAAAGACCCTTGGGTATTTGACTTTAGTTTGTGTGTGTGTGTGTGTGTGTGTGTGTGTGTGTGTGTGTGTGTGTGTGTGTGTGTGTGTGTGTGTGTGTGTGTGTGTGTGTGTGTGTGTGTGTGTGTGTGTGTGTAAGAAAACCGTTGGGTCGCGGGGAGAGACCGAGAGAGTAATTGCTGTGCGACCCAAGGGAGCAGGCCCCATCAAAGTAGTTTTTGCACAACACACACACACACACACACACACACACACACACACACACACACACACACACATGCTTGCCGTCGCAGCCCTTTCTACTACGGCAGAACCTACACTTCCACGTAGTGTCTACAACGCCATGTCATAACCATGTTTATTGAAATTAGCTGTCATACATTTACACCAATTGCTTCATCACCTCTCTTATGCTGTGTAATGTGTTGGCATGCTCTGAATGAAGAAATAACACAAATACCATATGTCATATTAACCATGTTTATTAAAACGGTTTTAGAATAACACAGATTGCTCCAGCACCTTCCTCTTTCCACTGATGATCATGTCCAGCGCATGTAGGAATTAAGCAATACCTGAAAACAGTCGTTGCTTAAAGTCCATATTATGTGACCTAATACTTTCTTATACGTTGTGACTTTGGACTCTTCCTTCCTGATGCCTTCGATTCTAATTAAATTTAAGACAGCTAGGTGAGCTTCCTCTGTTTGCCAATTTCTCGATTGCACTGCTATAATAAAAGACAGCACTCCAAAAAAGAATAATACATTAATAAAGCAAATGGCCTCAATAATATTATTATTCCTGTTACCTTTGATTATAATTGGATTTAAGACAAGTCTGCTTGCTCTGTTTTCCAAAAGCTTGGATGTTCTGCTTTAGTCAAAGACAGCACTCCAAGAACATGAATTATGAAAATATTAAAAATACCTTACCACTACTTTGGATCATCAGGCTTTATGAATTTCAGAAAACACTTTCATTAGAGCACATTTTGCCTAACTTAGCTTAATTGTTTAGAATGCATTCAATTTGAATTTGAACAAAATGGCAGGGAATATCTTTCACTAGCCTTCATTAGCTTGTAACGGAAATTCCAAATTTAACATATTGACCTTTTAATAGATTCCAAAATTGACAGAATTTCATTGAACTAAAGCTACACACTGCAAAACACCATTGTAGCAATCCAGAATATTCAACCATTAATGATTTGAAACCAAAACCAACTATGTGTTTACGGTATGGATAAGGTATGTGTTTACGGTATGGATAAGGTATGTGTTTACGGTATGGATAAGGTGTCATTTGTCAGTACTCTGTAGTGTACGCTGTAGTGACCACTGACCACTGATCAGCAAATTTCTCATTCAAAAGTGCAATTGCAATGTAGGGTGTCCAGTGGCAGCTCAGTATTTAGTGTACAGTACATATCAGTTGGCCAGAAAGATACCCATTAGTGGAACATGGATAATTACAATTTACATTATAACATAAGTTATAGTGGAACTACTACACCAGAATGTTATGTTAGATAACATTGTGTTCTAGTAGTTCCACAGTGGAGGGCACTAGATCAGCCATTACGCTATCAAGACCCGACAAGATACATACTTTATTCTTTGTTTTATTTTTTATAATTCTGTTTGAGGGCCATTATTTAGTGTTGATGCTTTTTTTTAAAGGATGTTTCCTTTAAAACACTAAATTGTGTCAGCACTCAATTCAGCAGATCATTATAACCATCTGTTCAGCCTGTTTTTATGTTAATGCAGTACCATTTGAGGGTTTCTGTCAAGTATTTGTCATGATTTGGGTTAGTGCTGCACACAATAACTAAAAAACATTGCATGGATGCACCTGGGACCTCAGTGATGTATCCCAAGGTCATCTGGGTTTCGGGTCTGGCAACATCATACCCCTCACTGACCCAGCCGGGGTGATCAAGTCCCGACATACGTCACAGTAGCAACCCTCGATCAGTCCCACTAGGGAAAGACCAAGGCCACACAATCCGTTGCAATAATAATTTGAATCTAAGGCATCAGGAAGGAAGAGTCCAAAGTCACACAATGTATCAGAAAGTATTAGGTCACATAATGTATTTTGGAACTGTTACTCCATTATCCCCACTACATATCCAATGTCTGAAGTGGGATCATCTACAATGAACTCTGTGTCATTTTAGATTTGAGCTATATACGTATAATACAGCAACATACTATTTCAGAAAACTATTAGAACAGTGGTTCTCAAAAATAGCAGATATACAAGCTCACAGCGCATCACTTTGTGCTGCGCTGAGAGCTTGTACATCTTCTATTTTCGAACATTAGAAAAATCTTTAACGTGTTCTAGAATGTTCTTTCCTGGGGGGTCCCTGGCACAAAACCTTTCCTGGGGGGTCCCTGGCACAAAACCTTTTCCTGGGGGGTCCCTGGCACAAAACCTTTCCTGGGGGGTCCCTGGCACAAAACCTTTTCCGATGGGGTTCCCTGGCACAAAACCTTTTCCTGGGGGGTCCCTGGCACAAAACCTTTTCCGATGGGGGTCCCTGGCACAAAACCTTTTCCTGGGGGGTCCCTGGCACAAAACCTTTTCCGATGGGGGTCCCTGGCACAAAACCTTTTCCTGGGGGGTCCCTGGCACAAAACCTTTTCCGATGGGGGTCCCTGGCACAAAACCTTTTCCTGGGGGGTCCCTGGCACAAAACCTTTTCCGATGGGGGTCCCTGGCACAAAACCTTTTCCGATGGGGGTCCCTGGCACAAAACCTTTCCTGGGGGGTCCCTGGCACAAAACCTTTCCTGGGGGGTCCCTGGCACAAAACCTTTTCCGATGGGGGTCCACGGCCACATATTCATTTGAGGTTCCTTGACACGCCCACTATACAGATTTAGATTTAGAAGGCATTTGTAGAATCGGCCTCAGGACTTATTAATGGGTGAAACACATTGGAGCCACTGCTGATATCACTCTGCTGGTACACCATTTGCTGTGGACTGGACGGTTGGATGGTCAACTCACTCAAATCAAACGTCTGTGGGTTCACTGCCGTGTCCTGCTTAGAAAAGCAGTGTTCCGTCTCCCGATCCCCATGTACCGTATCTTGGTTGTACCACCTGTTTTGATCATTGGCAGGTAGAATATGGGGCTATTCATTGGCATCATCCTCTTCATCTTCTCTGTACCCTGGGATTCATGGACATCCATGGATCATCTATGAATGGTCAGTAAAATCATCACTATATCCATACCTTTATAAGCACTATTTCACCTAATAACCTATCTCATTCCAAGCCTTATGAAAAAGTTTAATGAAAAACAGAAGCAAGCTTGAGGCGCTAGGCTGGAGGTGCTAAAGTCAGCAAAAATCCTCACTCCCAACATAGAAGCAGCTCTCTCTCTGATGGGTTCACCTTCCGTTTCTCTTGCTATACTGCATCAGTAATCGCTTTGCCCCGGAGAGCCAGGATACCGTATCTTTAATCTGTGGATGTTGTATACCCCTGACCCTTTGACCCGCGTCCGACTCTGTGGCTAAAGCAATAAATGCAGGAGAAGAATGCACGCACGCACGCACGCACGCACGCACGCACGCACGCACGCACACACAATAATGACAGACGTGAGTGACAGAGTAATGACAGAGGTGAGTGACAGGACCCGGGATGGACTGAAGTGTCACAATGCGGTCCATGTTAAAATGGACACTTTAATATCCTACTGTATATGAGATAAGAGCTGATAGACGGACCGTTACATAAACAGGATTAAGTGGGTAGAAATAGGTAGATAAACTAATATTATTTTCTGCCATTGTCCCAGTGTATAGAAGCTGATTTATGACTTAGGAGGACCAATTCAACCCATAGGATATGCATTGCAAACATGCAATGACGCCAATAGGGTTCATAGAAGTTTAACTGACTAAAAAGCAGTAAGCCGCCCTGAGGGCGAGAAGCGTGCACGCATCCGCCTGGGTGGCGGCTCAGATCAGAAGGAATTCTGTACTGGCCATATATGGAGCGTGTCTTGAGTATACAGGGTTTGATGAGGTCAGATCAACTAGGTCAGCTCCATATATGGAAATCTAAGGGGTGGCAGCGGGGACAGTGTCTTGAGTGTACAGGGTCTGATGGGCTTAAATTTTCGGTCCTGTTGAGAACTCTAGTTTTCGCCGGCGGCTGCACTAATAACACTAATGGACTGACAGGTTTTGCACGTTTTCATAGTAATCTGCGATCTACAGGCACAATGAAATCTATCAATCTAACCACTTTTAAAGACGCACTCAAAAAATCATGTTTTTTTTTTGTTGTTACTTGCGCAAGCAGAGCGCGCAGGTAATAGTTTTCGTCCTGTGCTTCGATGCGTATGTCGCCGTTTGATGTGTATGCGCCGTGGCAGCGTATGACTACTGTGCTTGATATGGCAGTGGTGTCAGATTACATACATGTATACATAGGGGCATTACCTTTAATCCTTCCGACACTAAAACATATCGTCATTACGTCACCATCGAAAACCAATTACACCCTGGCATTGGGTCCTTTAATCCACATCTTTATTACGTCATCATTGAGAGCTAGTTATACCAGTTATACCCTGACGTCATATGCTGCTACGATACATACGCATCAAACGGGGCAAACGCAAAGTAACCACAGTATACCGCTAAACAACTTACAAATTACATATACATATACATAGAGGCATCCACCCGACACTGATCGACATATACGTCACCATCGAAAGCCGTCACTCATCCGTATTAATTACAACATTACGTAATTGATTGTTGTTAATTACGTAACGAATGAATGAATTTGAAATGCTTAAATAGAATTACCTTCATGTTCTTCAACAGATCTCAAAATAGTGTCAGACGATAAAGATAAAGACACGATCTGGATTCTTTCACAGAGAAGCTGAGATTTGACAGTTTGTGACGGTCGACAGTACTTGCGCGCTAGGCACTCGACAGAGTGCAGTTCTAGTTAATGATGTTTTGAAGCATATGCATATACTCTGCTTTTCTCAAAAACATTAAAATTGATTTTTACCTGCAAAACTGGCCTTAAGATTGCCTCTCTGTGAAAGCAGGTGTGGCATGTGACGAAATTCAGTTACTAAGTTAACGTCATCTGTGACAAGCCAATCTTCAAAGGCATGCATACACACACAGTAGAGTGCCTGCAGTTCCTTGCATAATTCATGGCAACAGACCCACAGGACACTGAGGACAGCAAGAGTAGGAAGTCAGACTCAGAGTTGGTACTAGGAAGTAAATAGAAATAGAAAAAAAATATCTAATTATAATACAAAACAAACATTTGTATTTCTGACCAAGTTTGGTTGTGTAAACTGCAAGTTTGTGGAGACAGACAACCATATCGGCAAAGAAAAACTTGTATCTCAAGTTTTCAAGGCTATCTGCAGTGGCCTCTTGCATCTGCATTGATTTGCAACTCATTTTTGTTTTCGGAAAGTGAACATTAAATCTGTGCAGATTTGCAGAAACAAGCCAACGTTTTTCTGGTTGAGACTAATCTCTCAAGAACAGATTCCGAGCTGCTCCACTGAATCTGTCGGCAGCGGCATTCAGAACGTTGTTAGTGGGAATGAAAACATAGGCGCCCCACTGAAGAGGAGGGCTGAGGCCGAAGTGGAGGGCTGAGGCCCAAGTGGAGGGCTGAGGCCAAAACAAACAGCAGAGGGTGCCGTTTTTTCTCCCTTTTTATGCAGATGTTTTCCCAGATTGGTCTCAACCCAATATGGGAGGGTTGAGACAGAGAAAAGCAAGGCTTCTGCAGGAGACAGCTAGGGGAAAACGAACTTCTTCATAGTGATATTCCATAAAGTCTTTCGCATTATCTTACTATACTTTCAGCTTCCCTACTGTCTATGGCTATGCCAATGAAGACATTGAAAACAAGAGTGGAGCAATTATTATCCCTTAAGTTCCCTGCAAATACATAGACTAGTACATTTGTTCTGAACCGGTATTAGCAGTTCAATGTTAAAATGGTAAACGGTTTATCCAAGTCGCTTTACATTCATGCATTCACACACACAATCATACACCGATGGCGGCAGAAACCATGCAAGGCACCAACCAGCACATCAGGAGCAATTAAGGGTTCAGTGTCTTGCTCAAGGACGGGTTCGAACTGGCAACCTTGCGGTTACCATCCAGCCACTCTACCCCTGAGCCACCGCCAATGTTACACTTATTAAAAAGTCACCAGTACATTCAATATGTTGTACAGGGACATGGTCAGTACTCTGGGGGGAAGTCAACAACTTTAGCTCAGAGATGAATTCATTCTGTCTTGGAACCAGACCGAATAAGACTGAAACTAAATAGTACATTTAATGTATCCCTTTAGTTACCCACAAATACATAAACACCAGTACACTGTATTACTGTAGCACTAGCACCTCAATTTTACTTATTATTATTACTTATTATTTATAAGTCACCATCCAGTACATTAACCTATGCAATACTCTCTATGACTTTCCTCTGCAGCTCCCCCACCCTGTCTCATCCCACTGCTTCATACATTATTTAAATTGACTCCAATAATACATTGGAATACTGCTTTATAATAAACATTCAGGGGGACACAGCAGAAATGTGCAGCGTGACCCATATTCAAGGACCAATATGGGAGGGCAATCCCTCTTTAAGTGCGCATTAAGAGCACCATGAAAGTGCCACTGCAGAATAGTTTCAGTAGCTAATTAAGTATCAAAGCCGTGGCATTAGCCAGCCCCCCACCCTCACCCCATGATGCGGTTTAACAGGATTTAGTCCTGAGCAGTTCCCCCTAAAACTGATTATTGGCTCCTTTCAATTCTAGCCAAATATAGACCCATGGCTGGCCTTCGCTCAAACAGGACAAGGTCCCCAAATCTCTGCAGCAGTGCAGTTAATCATTCTTTTCAGATCCGAGCTCCAAAGTTTGTCCATGGCACACATACAAGCGTTTGAGGTGTCTGGATGCCTGCATGGGCCTCAAGGCTCAAAATGGACTTCTTCCCTGCAGCTCTTTGAGCAGCAAAAGAAGAACAAAGGACAAAATGGGAAAAAGAGCGATTGCAAAAGAGGGGAAAATGTGTTCGAAAGCATAAAATAAGGATTAATATAATAAGGGTTTAGTACTAACTCCTGAGCAGTGCCCAAATTATCTGAGGTCGTAGCATATGGAAACAAATTAACCTTGCTTAGTTCGGATCGCTTAGTTCTTATAGTCAAAGAGCCACGTGTCTCTTAAGTGTGTATCACTACTAAATGTGGCCAGCCACTCTCAGGTTTTATTTTATTACTAAAACTCTAAACACTAAAAGTGTTTCTCCAACCCCATTAAGCATCCACAAGGGTTTAATGCTTAGGGATGAAAATGGTTGAGCTGAACAATAAATGCTCTTCTTCAGGGAGAAGGCAGGCATGGTTACAGAAAAGAAAGTTCCTGCGGAAGTTCCAGACCCACAGGAACGCACCCAGGGTGCTGGCCCAATTCCGGCGAGCCGCCCCGCGTCCGAAACGGTTGAGAAATGACAGAGTTACCGTGTGGGGGGTCCCTCTACTGTACCCTCTACTGTACTGTACTGTCACTGTACTGTACTGGCACACCCGCTATCACCATATATACAGTTAATATGTGCTTTTTGTTTGTGTGTGTGTGTTAGGTTGCGCACAGGTGGTGAAAAACAACCATGCTGTTTTCGTGCTCAGACACACCCACCCAGCCACCCACACACATAGCTCCGTAAGGGAGTGGTTGCACCACTCAAAAAGAAGCAATGAATAGCTACCAAGATTTTCAAGTGGGTCCTGATCCAGAGGTTGAGAACAACTGGGTTAAACAATAAAAACAATAACAAATATCTAATAAAGAAATCGAAGGGATCAAACTATAAATGTTTGAACCCAGTTCAAGGCCTTTGTCTAAACCACAAGTGATAAGTGTATGATCACTAATATTTACACTGGGTCCACACAGCCCACCTCCTGCGCCCGGTTCCTTCGGCTCAGCCAAATGGCTAGTTTTGCGGTTGCAGATAATACATTGATTAGTGAATGAACACATGCCACTGTGTATTTTGGCCCGAAAATGAAAAACTGAGACGAGAACATCTCCCCCAACCCCATAAACCAGTCTCTCAAAAGGTCAAATAGGCAGTGAGAAGCTAGAGTAACAGGAGGATAGGGAGGACGAGACAGGAGGGTAGAGAGTGAGACAGGAGGGTAGAGAGTGAGACAGGAGGGTAGAGAGTGAGACAGGAGGGTAGAGAGTGAGACAGGACTCTAGACAGTGACCGTGAAAAAGGAGAATAGAGAGAATGGAGGAATAGCAGGTTGTAGAAAAATGTAATGTGGAAGCAGAAGAATTAAATGAAAAAAGCATCCTTTGCGTCCAGTCATGCATGTCTCTCCCCCTCTCCATTTCTCCTCTGCCATGCCAAATTCTGCTGTACTTTCTGCTGAAGAGGCACACGATACACAATACTGTATATTCATTCATCTCTCATCTCATATTTCAGTGAAGATTAACTCAGCTTTATGTACATTACCTCTCTGCCCAGATTTACTACCGTGACCGTGTGAGAGTGTGCGCGCATGTGAGTGTGCGTGTGTGTGTGTGTGCGCGCGCGCTCGCAAGTCAATACCATCAGGCTAAGTTGTGTATCTGCTCACTGTTTCATCCTATGTTTGTGTGGTTGTGCATGTGTCTGCGCAGACTGTGCACTGTATCCATGTGTGGTTAAGTGTGTGTGTGTGTGTGTGTGTGTGTGTGTGTGTGTGTGTGTGTGTGTGTGTGTGTGTGTGTGTGTGTGTGTGTGTGCGTGCGTGCGTGCGTGCGTGTGTGCGTGCCTGCATTTCTGTGTGACATGCTAGTAGCTCAGAGACCAAAATAAAGATCAGGAAATGCGGTATTGAGATATATATTGGGATATATGCAGTATCCCATTCCCTGTAAGCCGATGCCTGGATTTACCTTCAGTGACATTCACGTCTCTCCTTTATGCTTATGCTCTCATCTTGGTTAGCTTCAATACTTCATGATCTCACAGTATAGTATAGTATGGGATATCATTTCTGTGGCAAAGGGCACTTCTTAATCCTTAACTGTCGAGTGATATTGTGAGGCAAAGACAATTGGCATTTTCATAATCATGTCATCGGGGCAGCCCACTGGTCATTCCCACCAAGTGTTGTGAAAGTGCACCCATCTCTTCTAATAGCTAATACCAGATATACTATCAATAAATAGAAATATAATATATTCTGTAAGTATCACACTGTACAATCTATGACCTGTAATATGCACATACACATACATCTATCAATTATACTGTATCATCCATGAGTGGATATACAATATGGATACATTTGTACAGTCTAAGAAGCACAATTTTCTAGTTTATAGTTTTTACTCATTCTTAGAGTGCCCTTTTCCCATTTTTAGAGGATCTCTTTGCTTGACCATTCACACCAACACACCACATCTTCACTGCTCAGAGACCCTCTGATAGATGAATTTCTATTTCGTCCTCCCTGTATAGACCACATCAATTAATATTTTTTGAAGAGAGACACTTGATTGATGATTTATCCGTTGACTACTTTTCGGATGGTTATTCTACAGTGTAGAATTCTACAGTGTAGAATAACCAGCGTAGAATTCTACAGTGTAGAATAACCAGCGTAGAATAACCATCCGAAAAGTAGTATCTACACAATAAAATGATAATAATGATATGAAGTACAAAATTATGCTCATCACAAGTTATCTCATCCTGAACAGACAACTTGAAATTGGAATATGTGTTTATCCATCAGTCAAAAACAGTAATTTGCATTTTATAATATGGAACAAAGACAAGGATCCAATAGTTGTAAATAGTAAAAAAAAATTTTTTACATGATCCATTTGTTAAACCATTAATTGAGTTACCAAAATGTAACTCAGGTGATACTCCTACTGTACTGTGTATGCTATATGGCAGCAAATACCCTGAAACTAACTCTGCTGAAGTCTGAAGGACACTGCCAAAGACATCAAGCCAGCCAGCCAGCCAGCTGTGGGAACCAACACGCAGGCATCAGTCACGAGGACGTCCCACATTAACTTACGTGGGCGTACTTAAGAAAGATGCAGGAGCGCAAAGTACCAAAGAGCTGGCAATATGTATGGAGAATCGGGATGACTGGAGGTTCTGATGAGATCGTCTGAAGAGATGTTCTGTTGATCGACTGATCAATTATTCAATTCATCATTACACTCATAACTAAAAGTTTGATTGGTTAGGGGATTGCTATTTGTCCAGTGGACTACCGCGTCTGTGTCATCAAGCATTCACCATATCACTATGGCTTTATTTCTGTTTAAAGCCAGTTTGCAGAAACTGGCTGCATTTTGCATTGAAATCAAAATGACCTTAAAATAATCTGAATTAAATCATTCAATACATTCTGCGTAAGTAAAAAAGCCTTCCAGATGCATCGTGGGTGTTGGCCTGGTCTAGGTGAGTCGGGGTGGGGGTAGGGGTGGGGGTATGGCAGGGTGGGGGTTAGGTGGGTGACCCAGTGCAGCAATAATTGGAACAAATTACGTGTCAGAATTACAAGTAGAACAAATTAGACATCTCTGTCAGTTTGCCTTGCAATCCTCAGGGACCCGATTATGGTACAAAACATGTGAAGAGTCTAATCTCCTGAAAAGTCCAATCTAATGAGAAGCAAAACAATTTTCCACCCTCACAAACCTAATGGTCATAGATCCAACTCCACTCACCACCAACACCAGCTCAATTACGTAGATGGAGATGGGGATTGGGAATCACTGGAGACTTCACCAGTTATTGTATTGACCCTGTGATAGCAGGGGGCAGTAGGATAGCAGCAGATTATAATATTCCTAGCTCAGCACCTGGGTTGCATGTGGTCAACTATACTTTCCCTGCACTTCCTGTCTCATTCCACAATCGTACAAAAACAAAAACAAAAACATTCGAATCATTCTTGACACCCACAGAAAGCAGTCAACAGGCCATACCGTCTTTGGTGTACAGCGATATCTCCACCTTCCTCTCCTCAGAACCCAGCAGGGCCTTGGCCATCTGGGCCACGGCCGGCCGTCGAGTGTGGGGGCCGTACAGGAAGCTGCAGGTGCACGACTTCTGCACCACCTCAGCACGCGTGTAGCCGCACATCCCGCAGAAGGCGTCGTTACAGAATATGATGGCACAGTTCTCCACGCGCGCGTTGGCGATGATGAACTTCCGGTCTGCCGTGGGTAGGAGAGAAGGGACAAGGGAAATGAGGGGAGAGGAGCGGTGGGAGAGAGAGAGGAAGAAGAAAAAAGTTGAATTTGTTTGAAAAGGACCACACAGGCAGGTGTCAATATACTGTATGTCAGTCACATTTTCCAATGAATTGATTTATTTTGTTCAATTTGACATTTGTTTACATTTTATCCTCTCCTCGGTCATAAAAGGTTTGACGTTTATAATATGAATAATATCTCGATAATGATAAATCTGGATTCACAGTTATCTGATATTTTAAGTCAATGTTGCTCTGATTTCAAATTCTTAAACGGAATCAAATGCTTACTTTCCTATGACTTATCAAACATGATAAGCTGTGTAACGGTCATGGAAAATCACTGTTTGTTCTATAAACACTACGGTTTGGCAGAAATGGACTTGATTGCCATCTTCATTGACAAAATGCATATGCATAAACATGCATTCATCCATCTTTGTCCGCTTCTCCAGTGTGGACATCCCCCATCTGGTCCTTGGTCTCCCCCGAGGCCTCCTCCCAGCGGGAGGTACGGTGAGTACCTCCCTAGGGAGACGCCCAGGAGGCATCCAAACTAAATGCCCGAATTGTCTCCTTTTCACGTAAACGAGCAGCAGCTCTACTCCCACTCTCTCCCGGATGACTAAGCTTTTCTTTCGTTCAGGACTAACACTTCATGACAATAGGTGAGAGTAGGTGTGAAGACTGACTAGTAGTTTGAGAACGTTGTCTTCTGGCTCAGCTCTGATCTTTTCATCACAAAATGTGGCATAGCGAACTAAGCACCGCTTCTGCTGCTCAGATTCTCCATCTATGCCTGTAGGTAGGCTATTTGTACACAATAAAACCTCAGGGGATTATTATGGCCCTTTCTTACGGAAGGCTTTGTTAAGCTGCTTGCAACATTAAGTACATTTCAGACAGAACATTAATTTCCAATTAGAGGCCAGTCAGTAAGCAATAAGCATGCATGCTGGGAACTAGTGATCAGTTTGTATTGGTCAAATAATCTTGAATTTGTTTAAAAACTATGTATTTCCATCAATTTACTCAAAACATGTAAAATGTTTGTTAAATTGTTCATGTTGGTAATGTTTAAATAAACACTGGACAACAGACTTATATAATGATTTCCATCGTTTCCATGTCCCACAATTATGTTAAAAACAATCACAAAAGGAGATTCACTAAATATTATCTAATATTGAATAGCTTTGTCAAATAAGGTGTCCCATTTCCTGAATTTGTGAGAAGCAACGGTATTATCAGTATCAAAAATGGAAGAAAATGTCACAAGTCAGTAATACTCAGTATCACAAATGTATCCTCAAGTAAGATATTAAACTTTCACAGCTAGCTCGTCTCTTATTTATTTAGGCTGCACATATCCGTTATCAAATACATTTGATTTCTGTAGCTGTCCCTCTGCATACAGTAGCTCATTGCAGAGGGACTCATTCTGTCAATTTAATTAAAGAAGAATCACATCACATGTGAGTCAGTGGAGAGACAGAAGCGCTGAGGAGCCTATGGCAGGACTAATGGGGCAGGCACAATCTCTAGGTTTTTGGATTGATTGAATTCTTTATTAATTAGAAACTACTTGGAACGATGCAAGTTGGAAATGCATGCCCCACCCAGTTATTATGTCTGTGTCCCTGTTATGCCCATATATGGAGTTATTTGTCAGGCATGTCCAAATACGGAGTATATGCAGATGTCAGAACATTATTGTGAGGTCAGAACAGGCCAGCTCCATATATTTATGGAGATGTCCAGAGCCTGGGCACGGGCCCTGTCCAGAGCCCGGGCAGAGGCTTTTGTGCTGGTTCTGGACAACGGTACTGTATATCCGACCGACCGGACACTGGGCACAGCACTGTGCCCGTGCGGTGTGGTGTTGTGGAACGCGCGTGTCGAATTTGAAACCGGTGGGGCTAACGGTTCTTGAGTTACGTGGATTACAGACATAGGCCTACACATAGTACGTACACATAGATGTACAGAGACGTGAATTTATAGATAGATGTAAACATCATTAAGGCTAAATTGATATGGTTACCATGTTATATTTGGTTGTATGGCTTTTTATGGTCACTCATCATTGTGCCTTTAAATAATGTCCCTGCACAAATTGTGTCCCCCAGGTGAAATTTACTGATAATTGTTGGATAATAGTCTTTTACTAGCCAGACATATTTGCACAGGATAGCAGTTTGCATGAGAGAAATTGGGGTAAAATGAAATGTGACAAAAAGTAAGCATTGTCCAAACAGAGTAGTAGAGTCCTGCAGAGTAGAATTTAATGAAATTTAAATGCGTGAACTTGGGTCAAACCAGTGAATATTTTGGCCTAAAGAATAAAGCAGTGTTTAAAATTGTGTTTAAAAAAAATGAAAGAGCTTAGTCTCAGCTCTTTCATATTTTTATTTAATTTCAAATATGGGTTTAAAACTAGTTTAAGCAAGGACATATCATCATTGCATAAAATTCCACTAAGTAGCTGAAGAGATTAATTACATATCATATTACAGTTTTTAAGACGTGGAGGCGTGGGCAATGTCATATTACAATTATGGGCCTGGTAAGAAGCGCTTTCGACACCCCGTGGTGTGAGCAAAACGACCTTGAATTAGTCATCTGAGTGTTTTAGGGAGTTTTGAGGCTTACCCAATGAACATGTCCGTACTATTCTCTTTACGAGTCAGCTGATGTCCTCATACGGAATGCGCCCTTTTCTGCAAGTGGTATTACATTTCTGCAGACTGGCACCATAGACATGACATGACTTTGTCACATTTGGGTTAATTATTCCTATTGCACTGCATGCTGTCACCTTTATGCCTCAAAAGAACAGATCCACAAGCTGTCACAGCCATGATGTGCATAGCTTGTAGGCCTATGTCTCTATTTTGTTAAGTAACTTGCAGTGTTAATTGGAAAGTCATTACAGCGGCAGCGACGCAGCCATATGCTAAGGGAGGGAGATATACGCACATCATCACTTCATTTGTTTCTGTTCTAAGCATGAAAAACAGCTGTAAAAATCTTTATTCTAGTTCATTTGATTCATAAATGAATAACTAAGCCTTTGAAATGGCACCTACCTATACCTTTCAGATCGGAATGGAACTGCGAGTAGATACGCAGCATGGCTGGCAAATTGGCAATCCATGCGTAATGTTCCCAGAATCGTCTAACCCCCGAACATACAAGTTTGTTTGATATTGTTTAATTCGATAAAAATAGAACCATGTACCATAAAGCGAATGAAAGCAAGATTCCTAAGGAATATGGGGATTTTTACATTTTAAAAAACGGTTGAGAAATGAGAGAACCATGACTGTTTATAATATCAAATATTATAAGAATAATATGAAAGACAAACTGTGAAGACACTGAAGAGCTCACCATCCCGACAAGGAGGAAATATAGCATATAGTGCATGCACGTATATGCACTGTTGCACACACGCTCTTTATTTGTTTCTATTGAAAAACACCAGTAAAATAACGTTTATTTTATTTTATTTCATTCGAGTCACGACGAAGGAATGAGTTGAAATGCCATACGTGCGCCATGCGTATTGCTGCGGCCCCAATGTTATGGTCTTCGCTCGTAGCATTTTATTGAAGAAGAATTGAGTCGGGTGTGATACAGCGTATGAAAGCAAACTTCCCAATGATTATGGAGATGTTTTAATTTTTAAAAAAGGTTGAGAAATGAGCGATATATGACCCTTTACAATCTCAACGTTTGAACAAAAAGCCAGAAAGCCAGAAAGCTCGCTGTTGCCATGTCTCATAGAAACAAGTAAATAGGTCTATAAACATACTCCCAAAAGAATCGCATATAACAGGGGTCTGCAACCTATTTTAAATGAAGTGCCATGTTTTTATTTTCTAGATAGTGAGTCTGCCATATCAAGATTCCTTTTAATGACACCACATTAAAATTTCCAGCATATTTTGATTGTCCACAAATATAAAGTTCTTCCTTCTTTTTACATATTTTCTTGCACATTGTTATAATGATCATTATAAATATATATCCCCCTGCAGTCAGAGTTCATAGTTTTAATGAATGAATGTGATGCATTGTGAGCTGGTAGATCTGCTATTTTCAAAAGTAATCTTTGAAAAAAGTGACAATTGTGGAATATTTTTGAAAAATGTTATTGAAACATTTCAAAACACAAATCTGTCATGGGGGTCACTGGCTTAGTTGGGCAAATGCATTCATCTGGGGGTCCTTGACATGGCAATGTCGCTGTGTGAGCATCACTGGTTTAAACAACATTAGGAGAAAAGCCCAAATAAGCACTTTAGAAACAAGAAAAGCAACCACAACTACCAATATTTACAAGCAACTTTGCAGAAAAAGAAGCCGCTTATAATAAACAGCAAACAGACATGGCAACACTCCAGGCTCAAGTGTAAAATCAAACAGTGCTTTTTGCTTTTAAGACGTGGTCAGACCCAGGTGGAATCGGTATGCGCTGAGTGTTTTTAGGTCAAGGGGCTTAATAGCAAATAGCGCAAAGCGAAAATAATTAACATATGGACACTCCCCCAATGCTAAAATATTCAGGAACGTGGTATTCCATATGATACGAAAAGGCGCAGAGCGAGGCCAAAATCTGTATTACCGCATGGGTTTTTCGACTTGCTTAATCGGGCCCACAGTGTTGTCAGGGAGACAATCCTGAGGACTCTGTTAGATGTTGAATGTAGAGTTCAGACATGGTATGAACATCTGAATGGGCCTGTCACCTGCACATGTCCATCCCAGATGTACCTACATGTTGCCTTGGTAATACTGAAATGACCAGAATCTCATATTTTCTGGCTTTGCATAATGCTTGGATCATGTAAAAGCTGCAATGGACACATCATTGGAAGTGCACTTCCAATTAAATGCAGATATAAGTAATTTCGAGCAGGAAAATGTCCCTTAAAACGGAGCATGGTTAAGGGAGGGGGGGGGGGGGGGGGGGACAAACAGGAGGGAAGTGCTTCAACAAATCTGGCAGGTAGCTTGGAGACAGGAGCCTATAGTCAAATGTATATTGACAACACAGTTTAGAAAGCAGTGAGATAAAAACATCATGGGCACCCAGAGCTTGTACCTATAGCGTGTGAGAACGTGTACGTCACCAAGAGGGGGGCGGTGTCTGAAAAGCTTGGGACGGCCCTCTCGTGGGCATTACATTCTAGCCCACATCACTCAGAATAGAGTGACGGTGGTATGTATTTGTAAATATTAAGCTCGTTCTTGGCGACAACATAGTGAACCAACACCAGGGTGGATAGAAAGAACGTCGGGCCCAAATACATTACAAGGACAAGGAAAATGTTGTGAACAAACACGGCTGTGCTTAGATACTTTGTTGAACATTATGTCTCTGCGCCCGTGCGCCGATCCAAGCCATTCTACGTCTCTTTGTAAACTTGTCAATCTGGGTTCCTTGATGCTGTCTCCATGCTGGAAAGCTGAACATCTAATTCCGTTTTCTGGCTCATTTCCTCAACGTGACCTGCTGTGGCACTTATTTACTGAGCAAGTCTGCACCATTGTGAGGTCAGTTTAAAAAAAGAACGTATACAAGCACACGGATAGTCGCTCAATGTAAACAAACCAGACAAGCCAGCAAGTATGGCGGCCGCTACCACGTGACACATATGTTGACGCCCCCTCCAGGAGATTTTGGTACACCCTATTGGTTGGTTGGGCTGAAAACGGCCATAACCCCTTTACCCAAAACGTGCTGACCTCATCACATTTGTGATGACGCTATGGCCGTTTATAGCCCAAGGAGTGTTTTATGTGCAAAAATAATGCTTGGAATGGATTCAGAATCATGTAAACCCTCTAGTTTGACACATCACATGCTACTTGAAGCATAATGACATTTTGACATTTTTGCATTATAGATGTTAATGGTATGGTCACATATAAACCCCTATAAACCAAATTGCTCAATACCGCCAGCCGGTCAGCAAGTGGATTCATGAATGTATGTATGTATATAGACAATATTTTAGCCCAATAAAAACAACTATATACCAAATTTCCCACTCCGGACTACATGGTTAACTTTGCTGAATGGAAGTGTGTTCCAGCGAAAGGTTAACATTCTAATGGCCATCATCCTAGGACCCTGGGAATGGTGTGTGTGTGTGTGTGTGTGTGTGTGTGTGTGTGTGTGTGTGTGTGTGTGTGTGTGTGTGTGTGTGTGAGACACAGCTTGGCCTGTTGTAGCGCCACCATGAGGCTGATTTGAAAACTGTCAAGTGGCATTTTTTCAGCCTAGTGGGAATATGCATGCACAGTTTCACCGAAATCGGACGCTGCGTTGAGTAGTTGTGGCGATTTGTACAAAACGGGTACCAAGCGGGCTACTCCTGAAAAGTTTAGAAGCCAATCGTAGGCAATGAAGGTGGATTACATGACTATGGAGAGCATGTGTACCGATTTGCGTGCAATTTGGATAACATCTGAAGGAGTAATATTAGAAAATGTGTTTTACATATGTCGGCCTCCTGGTGGCGCTATAAAGAGCAGATGTGAAAAATTCCAGGCAAAGGTTTGTCCTTGGCCTCTAGGGAGTTGGCATACAAAGTTATCCACAGATCCGTGCAGTTAGAGGTAAAAACACTTTTCGGCCAGTTATAGCGCCACCATGAGGCTGAGTTGAAAATGTTCACGTGGCATTTCTTCCTCGGCCGAGTGGGAATGTGCGTGCGCAATTTCACGGAAATCACACGATGTGTTCATGATTTGCAGCATTTTTTTAAAACTGAACACTCCTGCGAACTTTGGAAGCCAATCTTAGCCAATCAGGATGGAGTCTGGGAAATCTGAAAGACCCGTTTGGTTGAATGGCTCTAGAGAGACTGTGTACCAATTTGCGTGATGTTTGGACAAAATCTGTAGGTGTACTGTCCAAAAACTTGTTTTGCACAAAGCGGCCTCCTGGTGGCGCTATAACAGGCCGTTCTGGAAATTTTGGGGCAGAGGTTCATCGTTGGCATCCAGGGAGTGTGTGTGCAAAATGTGGCATCGACCGGGTTAACAGTGGCGGAGATTAGCTGTTCACAGACGGACACACGGACGGACACACGGACGGACACACGGACGGACGGACGGACAGACGGACGGACGGAGTGCAAAACATACTCTCTCCCCATGCCTTCGGCCTGGTGGAGACAATTACATGTTGGTGGCCATGTTAACAGGTTAGAGCAGCCACACAGGCCACGTGACTCATTAGACGCCATCGGTTGTTGGACGTTCAGATCAATTCGAAGCATTGCTCCAGAAGCATTGCCGGCCCTAAAAGAAGTTATTCGGGACAGAATAACTGTGTTTTGGTTATTTGCATTGTAATTGCTTCATTATATCGGAGAGTGTAGAGAGACAGGAAACCGAGGGCAGAGAGGAGGGGTGACACGCAAGACGCCAGGAACCGTATTGAGACACCAGGTACACCAAATTTGACTTTTTTAAATGAATTGTATAGGAATTGAGGAATAAAACATTATCTTTAATGAACAGTTGTGACTGTCATGCACACTACTGACCATAAAGGCTACCTGGCAGCTGGCACCACGAAGAGCGTTACATATTCAGTAGCCTATTTTAACCTACATGAAATGCCATCCCCATCGGCATCATTTTCTGAAATGAATGCCAAAGGTTGAATAAAAAAAATAAAAAATCTACTTAACGAACGGCTCTCGCTCCATCCTGCTGTCCATCTCTCTCACTGTCAGTTTGGAGAAAGCTCAGGGGAAAATCAAACTCAGCTTAGGGCCCAAAAAGGCTTGGACTAGCCGTGACATACCCAAGAATTACATGCCCATTCACCCACTCTGAAGTTGGTTGACTGCTCTGTTCAAGAATTTGGAAGATTTTAAGTCTCTCAGACTGCTATTTCAGTTGTGAGGAGAAGTTAGGGGAGTTACATTTGTTTGCTTTCCCTAAAGAAGAAAGCAACAAATATAATTTCATAGTTTTAGTATTTCATTTCATTCAACAGCTATGTCGTGGCAGCGGTGGCCGAACGGATTGCGGAGCGGTCTTGATACCGGAAGGTCGCCAGTTCGAATCAGCGGTCCGACACGTTGAACCACTACGATGAAATGTTCTATCAGCAGGGCCTGGCTGGAAACAAGTTCTTGAGCTTAGCCCAGATACCCTGGGTAAATATAGTAATCATTTAATTTCATTTCATTTATGCCACGTGTTTGCTCGTTTACACCACTTCACAGAGGAATGGATTTTCGGCTACCCGGAGCAGAGAGGACTCATAAGCAGAAGCATAAACTGTAAGTAACAAATCATTGAAATGTTTGTCTTGTATTGATAATCGTAAAACAAAAAGCTTGTGCATACAGTTCACAGCAGACAACGGGTGTATTTAAAAAATAAAAAATAAGAATTTACGGCGCTATCACACAGTGACCAGAAGTCCAGGTTTGTTCGGGAGTGTCCCGGTTTTCAGTTTAAAGGCACAGTAACCGATGTGCTGTGCTAAAATAATTGCCCACATCCTGATGAAAAGACCTACAGTATGGTGCGGTGTGCATGAATGTGCAGTTCATTTTAAGGTTCTCATTTTGGAGGGTTTGAAAATATGGTCACCGTAAGCTGGTGATTTGCATAATAACAATTCCTTGCCCCAAGCAGTCAGACATGTGTGTTTATTTTCAACCATATCCATTAAAAATCACTGTTATTTTCACAGCTGCTGAGGATAATTGTCACCATCTCCCAAACACATTACCTGATTGCTTACAATTTAGTAGCAATTCAGGTAAAGCTACAGTAATTTGCTAAAAGCAAACAAAGCAGACATGCAGGATGCCAAACCTGACTGGTAATGTCTGAAAGACCAGAGAAGACATCATCAATACATAAAATAATAATACATAGCATTTTCTGTGTTATACATTCTGTTGAATGAAGGTGAAGGACATATAAATGTAGAAAGTATTTACTTTTTAAATTTTTTCTATTTTATTATGAATAAAATGTGCACTCTTGTAAATAGAATTAACATTTTTTTCCGAGTTGAGTGACTTATTGTTTTTAAACTGGGGGATCCCAATCATCCCATGTTTGTTTACAGCTTAACTACAACTATAATCCCTTTTTTATTATATGTATGTATTTTTTTATTTTATGCTTCACTGATGACTGCTTTATTGTTTTTCTTTTTATCTAAATTGTAATTTCTCTCTAGTCTGATGTGAGTTTAAATCTCTTGTGAGTGGTTGTATGTGACTCCCCCTGGGGATACAGTGTACAGTCCATCAATAAATATAAGTTTAAAAGTATAGTAGGGCCTATATCACCAATGAATAAATCTACCAACCGTGAATATGAATAGATATGCTACTGTATGTAGCTGACTATCAACAGTGTCAGCAGGCTTCAACAGTGAGTATCAGGATAATGTATTATCTATCAACAGTGCATATTATTGTATGTCCATATTTAAATCATCACATCACATCAATGCCCAATGTTACTGTATACGATTTTATTTGCCATCAAATTATTGGCTTAGCAATGCGACAAAAACAAACAAATCTCCATGGTTTCATGACTTCATGGGGTGCGTAATTGATAGAAAATAAGTACTTTTTTGGGTGAAATACTCCTTTAAGTGTGTCTGTAGGTGTAATAAATATTTAATAACAAGAGCTTTGACTAAACAATAACTACATTGGAGGCATTAAAAACACTGGTTATTGTTTTGCCTCCCATTTCCCTCGTTTTGTTGTCTCCACCAGGCTGAAGGCATGGGGAGAGAGTATGTTTTGCACTCCGTCTGTTACCAGCTAATCTCCGGCACCGTTAACCCGGTCGATGCCAAACTTTGCACACACACTCCCTAGATGCCAACGATGAACCTCTGCCCCAAATGTTCCAGAACGGCCTGTTATAGCGCCACCAGGAGGCCGACTTTTGTAGAATACATTTTTTGATATTACTCAAATTAAAGTCATGTGCTCAAGACAGATCTGTCCGATATTTCATATTCCATCCTGATTGGCTAACATTGGCTTTCAAAGTTTACAGGATTGGCCCATTTTGAACAAAAAGCTTCAAATCATGAAGCGTGCAATTTACGTGAAATCTTTCACAGACGTTCCTACTAGGCTGAGTAATATATCCCACCCTTTTCACATTGGCCTGTTATAGCGCCACCAACAGGTGGAAAATGCCTCAAATCATCCAATTGCCATCCAAGGCGTAAGAAGAAATGGCACCCTTTTCACATTGGCTTATTATAGCGCCACCAGGAGGCCACAACCTGACCTGCCCTGGTGAAGACCTGTGCCACAAGGGCCACTTTTTCTAGTTTCCACTGTGGTATATTTTAACCAGGGAGAGTGCATTCTCTCCACCGCATAAACACTCAAAATACTTAGGCTAAACGGAGAAGAAGTTCTGAAGCAGCAGACAGGCAGATGCAGATCTTTCAGAGTTCAGAGTTCCATTTTATTTGTCAGAGTACAGAGAGAGAGACAGCATCAGCCACCATGGTCCAGCCCCTCGGCTCCCGACCGTACAACACAAAATGCAGACAGTTTTGACTTCTTATATACTGTAGGCTAGTTACAACAAAGGGAAAGGCTCAGGTTCTCAGCCCCCCTAAACCAAGTGGTCAAACATATCTCCATCAGTGTTGTTTTCGTCGACTAAAACTAAGACGAAAAATGTTCGTCGACTACCTTTTTTCAGTGACGAAAACTAAATGGAAACTAAATGAAAACAAAGCTATTATGACTAAAACTAAGACTAAATATATTGACAATTTCGTCAACAGATAAAAACTAGTATAGACTAAAATGTTAGGAAGGGACTAGTGGACAAGAGATCCAGGATAAGTCATTTTACAGCTTGGTTGCATGCTGAAAATAGCAGATCTACAAGCTCACAACGCGTCGCAGCACGACGCGTTGTGTGCTTGTAGATCTGCTATTTTCAGCAAGTGTAAAATCAGTCATTACGACTGCATCAAGGCCCACCAAATTACAGTTTAGTCGACTAAATCAGCCGTAGATTTAGTCGACTAAAATCTTATGATATTTAGTCGACTAAAATCGTATGATATTTAGTCGACTAAAATCTTATGATATTTAGTCGACTAAAACTAGACTAACACTAAGACATTCCTGGTGACTAAAATGTGACTAAAACTAAATGGAAGCTATTCAAGAGACTAAAACTAAAATCAAAACTTCCTGCCAAAAACAACACTGATCTCCATATTAGGTGTGGTCACTAAGGAAGCACAGTAGGGCATCTGGCCATTTGCTCACTTCCAGCAAGCTAGATCAATGAATAGCTATTTACCATATAGAATGCCAGCTGTGGGGGTGCCTATGTGTCTGTTCGGACATGTCCTGTTGGTCAAGCAACTATAGTGTTGTTCTCTCGTTTAGGGGAAACAACAACTCAGTTTAATTTAGACTTTTGGCGTGGTTCATTTATGGAACAAATACACAACACCACCCAACAGGGATGTGAATGATGTAGTTTAAGAACATGTTGTCTCTCGTTATAACATCCAAGTTGTCCATGTGTGCCAAACTCAAGAGTCAGTCAATGACACAACACTGGTAACAGGATGAAAAACTTCCTCTTCCTCTGTTATAATGAGCAGGTCCATAGTATTCTCTGTAGATATTGACTTTTTTTTTTAAAGATTTTGGGTTTGGTTTCTAATTCTGGATGATGAGTCATGCATGTCAGTCAAGAGTGTTTGGCACTTCATTCAATCTTCGTTCTTACAACCATTATGTGGGCAAGATTTCTATTAATATTATTTTGAATAGCTACTGTCAAGAACTAACACTGTATAAATAATTATACATATCATATTCAAAGATGAAATGCAGAACTTATTTAAATGAATAAAATATCTTAATATATTATAGGTAAATAAAATACATCTGTAGTAGTTCATATTTGTTTCCTTTTCATGCGGTTAATTAAGCAACTCTAAGGTATATTAATGACATAGTATAGTTCAATGTTGAAAATGAGTGGTATTCCCCTTTAAGTAAAAGTATCAATGACGCAATAGAAATACTCCGTTACAAGTAAAAGTCCAGAAGTCAAAATGCACTTGAGCAAAAGTACAAAAGTATTGGAATCAAAATGTACTTAAAGTACCCATTTCAAGTTTTCAAATGTATCGCGACACATTGTGAGCTTGTAGATCGGCTATTTTCTAAATGTATACAGGGCTGAAGTAGGTAATGTATGTTTTGTAATAATAATACGTATTGTAATAAGTATTGGCAATTGGAAATACTCAAGTAAAGTACAGTACCATACTTTAAATGCTTAGTATGAGGTATAAAGTACAGCAGCCTTGTGTTCATAAAACAGAAAGATTGGGTATTGGGTAAGACTGACGTTATGTATCTTTCAGGACCTTTCACTGCTTCGTCTCAACCATTACTCAAGCTATGTCGAGTCCGCCTACAGGAAATACGTAAGCTGCGACCATGATACCCGTTTCTGAATTCGTCTATAGGCTATAGTATATAATGTATGATGAATAATAATATTTTTTGTGTACAGCAAATCATGCACATCGACTGTACTTTAGAGGATGGATTCCCAAAATAAAAACACAACAGCATAATTAGACCCCCTTTAATGACACGGTGTGAGCTGTTGAAATGTCAGAAGTTAACCCATTCAGGCCTGACGTCGAAATTTAAAAAAAAAAGTTTTCTAAATCATGACAATTTTCGGAAAGATTTGAGGCACATTTTAACGATTTAAAAAAAATAGCAGACCTACAAGTTCATAGCGCGCCACTCGGTGGCGCGCTATGAGCTTGTAGATCTGCTATTTTTCAATAGCTAAATTATAACATAATGTTTAAAACGCTAACGCTAACGTGACATGGATGCGTTCCAGGTATCAATGGATTAAAGAGTGACTCACAGCCTGTCCGATGTTACAACTTACATCAATGAGCCAAAAAATCTGTCTCACAGGATTGACAGAATGAAGGTTTTATTCGCCAAATACTAAATTTACCCACATTTGGCGCCTGGCAGGTGCTAATTTTAGTCCCTGGTTGACACTCTGCACCTGAATGGAAAATGTCCTTATTTATCTGACACACATAATTATGGTACCAGCCAAGGACACAGGAGCTCACATTATTGTTATTATGGACGACCCTAAGGGTGCAACAGTTAGTCAAACTTTGATTTAATCGATTATAATAATCCATTTCGTTAAGGTTATCGATAAAACAAAACCAAACTGGCAATAGCAAATCTACAAGCTCATAACGCATCATGATGTGATGCATTGTGAGCTTGTAGATCAGCTATAACACTGTGGTACAGCAAAGTCTAAAATAGGGCTTAAGTGGATAATCATATAGCAATCGATTAAAACTCAATTTGATTATTATTTTTTCGCATTGATTTGATGATATATATTTTAAATATAAAAAACACTTAAAGAATAGCTTATTGATAGAATTCGAATCACTAAGAAAATAATTGATAGTTTCAGTTGTAGACTACACATTGGACTCTGTCCATAACCTGATTCATCTGTAGGCTTATATCTCGCAATGGAGCCATTTCCTTTCAGCTTATCATCTCGTCAGATAGAAACCTTGCATGTCTATATTTCAACTTTTCTCATGAATTAATGCCCTACTTCATCTTAGGAGTGTCTCACAAAAGTAGTGAAAATAGCAGATGTACAAGCTCACAATGAACGTGTCACAATGCTTGGTATTAGTAGTGAAAATAGCAGATGTACAAGCTCACAATGAACGTGTCACAATGCTTGGTATCCAGTTTCCACTCGACCGCAATGATATACTGTAAAACACACCTTGAAACGGGACAGCGCAACCTTTGGCTGTACTTTAGTTTTCATCATCTTTCTCAAAAAACTTTTACAGCTGAGTAAGCCTTTTAGGCTTCAAGACAACTGACATCATTTCTAATAATAGGCCTACAGTATGTTGGTATTATATGCCACAACCTACACAGTATTGTTCACTGAGCAAAACATTTGCATGTTTTTTCACTTACAGTTATTGTAGCTATAGCTACTTTATCAGCCAGATTAGTACGTCTCTAAATGTTATGATGAATTGAACATGGTGGACCCTATTGTAAACAAGTGTAATGCACAGTTAACAGTTTTGTATTGAGTTGTGCTTGAAATGTATTGTAATTCTCCAATCTGTTAATAAATCTTCCAATCAATCAATCAATAGTATCAGCACTACAGGGGGTCACCAAGGCACAACATGCATTAGTGACTGCAGGTCTTATTACTGCAGCCAGGTTGATTTTGAGAAACTGGAAGAGCTCTGCTACGCCAGAGATCACAGACTGGACCCAACTTATGACGAAAACTGCATCCTTCGAATACTCAATTGCCAGGAGGAACAATGTCAAAGGGAAGTTCCATGAAATATGGGACTACTTTTATTTGTATATTAAAGGATGGTTGCATTAACAATTTGTAATTGGTAATACATTACGGATATAATCACTATTGTCAACAACAGAATGTGGAGGGGTGTTGTCCATTGGGGTTTTTCTTTTTTGACTGCTAGTTGTTTTGTTTTGTTTTTGTGTTTGTTTTTCTTGTCTCTTTCTCACACACACACACACACACACACACACACACACACACACACACACACACACACACACACACACACACACACACACACACACACACACACACACACACACACACACACACACACACACACACACACACACACTCGCTCGGCTATGTCTATAGCTCCAAGCATCACCCACATAATCAACCTCTCCATCAAACAGGGACAGGTCCCCCAAGATTTCAAACTGGCCAAAGTAACCCCCCTGCACAAGAAAGGGAGCAAATTAGACCCCGGCAACTACCGCCCTATTTCTATTTTTAGCTCCATCTCGAAAGTGATGGAAAACAATGTCTATGAACAGGTTGAAAAGTATCTTGCCACAAAATAATGTATGTACAAATTTCAATCCGGCTTCAGAACATCCTACTCCACTGACACATGCCTGCTCTATTTGAGCGACCACATCAAACACAAGGTGGATGCTGGCAAATACTGCGACATGGTCATGCTGGACTTCCAAAAGGCTTTTGACACCGTGAACCACTCCATACTGGTTAACAAGCTAAAAGCAATTGTTTTGATAGAACATCAGTGAGCTGGATTCAATCCTCCTGTACTTGGAGGGGAGAGAACAGATGGTGGAGGTGAACGGAACACTGCCCCTCCCCCCCCCCCCCCCCCCCCCATCCCAGTGAGCTGTGGCATTCCACAAGGAAGCATACTAGGGCCTTTACTGTTCCTAATATATCTAAACAACATGACATCAGCTTGTGACTTGTTCCTGTTCGCAGATGACTCAGCACTGCTGTGCTGGTCTCGGACAGGAACAAACTGCAGGTTGAAAAGGCCCTCAGCTCTGAACTCGGTAGAATCTGCACCTGGCTTGCTGATAACAAACTATCTTTACACCTGGGAAAAACGGAATCCATTCTTTTTGGATCAAATAGTAATCTCAGCAAGGCAGATGGCTTCTTGGTTAGAGTGGGTGACAATATTATCACACGATAAGATGAAATTACCTACCTACTGTAGGTTCCATCCTGGAGGCAATCTTTCCGGTGATAAAATGGCCACCAACGTAATCAAAAAAGTCAACCAAAGAACAAGATTCCTATACAGGATCTCCTCACTGGTCAACAAAAACACCTTGAATACCCTAACAGGAGCCCTCATACAAGGTTTCTTCGACTATGCATGCAGCTCTTGGTACCACAGCACCTCAAAGGCCAATACCACTCATTTTCAACATTTTACTATGTCATATACCTTAGAGCTGTTGTGTGGAAATAATAAAAAAAGTCCCCCCATTCTGTGTTTCCTAGAACTGGAGGTCTGAAAAAAACATTAACATGGTGAAGTACATCTTGATCACATCATCAACATCATCATCAGTCTAATTACTTTACTTAATTACATTACTTCCTTAATGTCAATGAAGTCCACACCGACAACACCAGAGGGAGTTCAACAAACCATGTGCAACCCAGATTCGGCACAAACAAGGGACTAAATTAATTTCGCTCCTGCTATGCCACAGAAATGTGGAACGACCTACCAACTGTCATTAAGACATGTGAATCCCTTGACTCCTTCAAAACCTTTAACCACTCTCAAAGGGCACCTAAGGACGGCTGCAATTCGAAACTGGTCCATGTAAAATCTGGACCCCCCCCCACCCCTTTTCCCCCTCACTTGTATATGTTTTCCCCCTTTTTACCTCCTTTATGATGATTTCCTGTTTTTGGCTATATAGAAGTGTATATTTGTACGTCTCTATGATGAATTGAAAACGGTGGACCCTCTTGTAAACAAGTGTAATGCATTATGGTTTCGTCCACTCACAGTTAACAGTTTTTGTATTGAGTTGTGCTTGAAATGTAGCCTAGGCTACTGTAATTCTGCAAACTGTTAACTTCAATCAATCAAACAAACACACACACACACACACACACACAAACACACACCACGAGTCACGACATCCTTCCGCGGTCCGCGGTCAGGTCAGGTGTTGTCATCTTCACCACAGGAGTTGGTTGGCACGGCAGCAGTGATGATGACAGGGGCTCAATTGGGGAGAGGGACTCTGAAGTAGCCTATAGCCTCAACGAAAGGCTTCTGCAAATTTGCTTCTGCTAATTTGTACTTTCCTTACAGCAGTTCAACTTTCGACTCAAGCTAAAAAAGCAGAAGCCCTGCAGTTGACAAACACATTATTTTCGTTGCGGGTTTTAATACCATATCTCATGCATTTGACAACTCGAAGCACCAAATTCACAAAATGATAAACCTGGACCAGCAAAGTTCAGTAGCTCTAATTAACATGTCAGGACTCAGGAATAGCGCCTGTCAAACAAACAAACAAAAAATCTGAAACATTCGTCTTACTTTGTCCCTCGAATTTCCGGATGATGGTATCCAGGAAGGTGTTTTGGGGAGCCACGTGTCCCCGTCTCACAGGCATGGTTCTTCAGTTCAGACAGACCCCGCCGGGTTCGGTCAGCCCGTCCTGCTGTGAGTTTGTTTAACCCAATTCTATCAGTCTCTCTAAAAACTTGGACGTAAGACCGGTGTGACCTTTAAAATGGCTGAAATACCACAGCTGTGTTGTTCGCCAAGGACTATTTAACCTACACACACAAGTCTCTTCTTCTGATAATAATAACAAAAGTTGTGCAGACTTCGTTTCCATCATGTTGTACAGCTGTGTGGGCTCTGTCGCCTCCTCCTCCTTTTCTCATCAGGACAGAAGCATCCATCCATCAGCGAAGCGAAGCCCCCGCCCATATTCACAATACTCGTCCCTGATTGGACCATGGCGACAGGTACCTGCTGTATTTATTATTATTATTATTTATTTTATTATTGTTGATGAATGCATAAATCAACACATATATGAATCTTATTCATATTGGCAACATTTTATTTTATTTTATCAAAAATGTTGGTGCAGGACAGACAGGCTTTCCACAGGCACCTACTAGTATGTTTACTACCCCAAAGTGCCCAAACTAGATATCTCCCCACAATTTAGACAGACTGCGACACCTGCTGGTGTAATTAGTAATGATAGGAGGGGGGGGGGGGGGGGGGGGGGGTGTCATGGTGCGTGTGCGTGCGTGAGACTGATAGAGCGACAGAGAGACGTATAGAGTACATTATGCGTGGCATAATATTGCCACACTGTCTAATAATAATTATTAATAATATTATTATAATACATTTTATTTGTAACGCACTTTATATTGGAACAAATCTCAAAGTGGGTCTATTATCAGAATCTATTGATTGCAGTGATATTGGAGACTGTATGGGTAGGCTAAATACTAAATAGGCACTGACTGGACTATGGCCATTTTATAAGATATCGATTTTTTTTTCTTCATATAAAGCTATTTAGAAGTTTGCCTGCTGATACTGTAGATGTTTTGACAAAACACTGATTACACATTATTTGACTGATCGGTTTGAATAACAAAGGCCTTTTTTATAGATTTGAAACTCAACACAGAACTACATTTTCATTCAATAATTTATTGTAAAATCAACATTTCACTTCAATATTATGTATAAAAATATGATGAAATATACAAACCAAAAAGACAGAACATTTTTTACAAAAGGACATAACTATACGTATTACCATAAAAAAACAGCAATTTCTTTTCAAAATGTATTAAATGCACAAACCCCAAAACTTTGCATTAAATACGTCAACAGAACATAACTTTAACATGATTGACACTAGCCATTTCAATTTAATTTCAATCCAGGAAGACAGAGTTCATTTTAAGACAACAGTAGCCTACATATCAACATCCACCAGTATTAATTTAACCCTGAAAGTGTACAAATGGAACCAACATTCTCTGAGTTCAATTAAAACTGCAGATTTGACTCCTCGACGTGTTCTCAACTGTGGGAGACATGATTAGCCAATGTGATGGGGAAGAATGTCTATGATGGTCCCTGACTTTACAACGTGAAGAATGTCTCTGGGTTCGGCCTTTTTTCATATTCACAAATACAAAGACTGTATTAGCTTGTTGGAATCAAATGAATGAATTGAGCAGTGTTACTATTTAGACATAATGGTGAGAAAAATAATGACTTTTTTTTAATCCTTTTGGATAAAGACATACAATGTACAAAGCCCTTATCAGGTGTCACAGTATGTATACAGTACAGTACATATCACATTCATGTAAATAATCTGCGGCAGTGCACATTTTTTCGTCAGATTTTGGTTTAGTCTTAGTCGACTATAAAATCTTAGTCTTTATAGTCTTAATGCCATGTTAATTTTGCCAGAAAAGATTTAGTCTTAGTCTTTTGAATAACACACCATTTAGTCTTAGTCCTATTTAGTCTTCTGAAATCGATTAGTTTGAGTCTAGTCTTAGACGACGAAATAATCAAAAACCTTAATCTTTTTTTAGTCTTAGTCTTGTCAACAAAATATTAACACTGCTCTGCAGTGATAATATATTCTGTCACAAACATACATTTTCTTTCTATGCAAATTCAGATGAGGATAAGTCCTCATCTGAATTTGCATAGAAAGAAAATGGACAACAGCAATCATGCAATCATTACTGATGTTCACTATAGCCAATTGAAGCAACCAAATTGATTGCTAATGGCTCAGTTTTCCCATAATTCTGTGCAGTTCTGGGGGCATGAGGAAAGTTTTTCCTGTGCTACTACCGTGATATGTGAGAAAATGAAGGTGTGGCCAAAGATGAACAATGCATACTATCTTCATAATATCTGGAGTTCACAGACATGTACATCTGTGTGCACTGCGTACTGTATTTATAGTCAGAGAGCTCTAGACTGCATGTTGATTGCGGAGGAAGTCGAACGAATGGTCGTCATACAAACATTCCTGAGATGGTCAGGTACCTTCCTTATATTTCTTTGTGGTATACACACCACCAAGTACATTTTAAATCTCTGCCTGTAGTTCCTCTGCCGCACACACACACACAAAATCTGCAGTGATACGTGTTGGTAATTCAGAGTGTTTAATGTAAACATTTTGATTGAATCTTCTTCTTTTATTAATGTGCAGTGATATGGTAATACTTCACTAGATGTCAGCAGTGAACCAGGCTGGTAAAGCCTGCTACACAGTGATAGTCTCTAATGATTTCGTCTTAACTTGAATCAATGAAGACAATAGTCAGTAGTGAGTTCTGACAAGCAGGAATTCAGGCTTAAACCACATGTACTGTACTAGAGCTATAACGGCTTAACCTGTCAGTTAAGACGGCTTGGTCAAAGCTGTGTCATAACTAGCACATAACCCACATGACTATGATATTGTTTGTAATTAGAAGTTCTTTGCATAACAGTCCAGATGACGATCTGTTAATCTCAGAATTGAGTTACGTTAAGTGCACAGATTTAAGACATCTGAATTTTGGCCCAATTTATTTGGGCATTTAAATGCTCTGTTGTTGAGTTTCTTAAGTCCACGTGTCTGATAATGACTTGACTGGATATAGGAAGTACAAGCCTTTATGGAGAAACCCAAGGTTTGATGAAATGATGTAAATTGGTGGATTGGACATTTAACTGCATTAGGATTCCTGCCAGCAACAGTACCTCTGTGTATTTAGGCCTACATCGCCATGTGCAGAATGCAGAAAATGTGAATTTCAATTGATTATTGCCATATCTTGATTCCCAATAATATGGGTATTAGTGTTCATGTAAACACACTCACTGCGCATGACAGCATGAGTCCATAGATATCTAAGTATCGTGATAATAGAAAAAAGCCCATGGATAAAAATGAGAAAAATGCATGTACATTTGTAATGAATGATGAAATAGATGTCCTTTGGTTGCACCGACAGGAACCCTATCCCTGTTTGACATAGATGTTCACAATCTAGACTGTGGATGCATTACAATTAAACAAGATCTTATGCACTTGTCTCCAAGTAAGTGTTTAGCCAGGAAAACAGAATTAAAGCTGATAAGCTGACAGAGCAAGAATTGTCTTTTGACCAAGGTAATCAGGGACTGATGTTTGTACTGTAGATGATCTCAGGTTGTGAAGTCCAAGGTTGAGTCAAGATTTTTTTAAAGTTGATAATCGTTAATAAGCGTTAATTGTTTAGTAACAATGATTAACCATCATTTGGCTTGACGGTATAAGTTCAAGTCAAATACATGTCCAACAGTCCTACAATAACATACTGGTTTGGCTTTCTAGAAACAGGATGGCACATGTTGTGAAGTCCTCTTTTTATCAATTCTACATTGGTATGAGCAAGTGTCATCCTGAGTCTCTCTCAGTCAATGAGAAGTAAAGCTTTTACAACTATTCTTTAAGTTGTAAATGATGCAGGAGTAAATAGTTAAAGGACTATGGTGGGATGCTACGTAGTTCAAGTAACGCATCTCACTTCTCTCGTCTCTTCCAACAACCATTCTTCAGTAATCAGTGCTTGTTCCAATTACTGTAAATACAGTTGCACAGTGTCTGGACAACGCGAACACAAGCCATGTTGTTGCTGCATGGAACATATTGAATGTAAACACTTCCATGTCATGGGGTGGCGGTGGCTCAGGGGTAGAGTGGCCGGGTGAGAACCGCAAGGTTCCCAGTTCGATCCCGGGCTCCCCCAGAGTTAGTGTCGAAGTGTCCTTGAGCAAGACACTGAACCCCTAATTGCTCCCGATGTGCAGGTTGGTGCCTTGCATGGTTTCCTCCGGCATCGTTGTATGAATGTGTGTGTGAATGGGTGAATGCGCCTTGGATAAAGGCGCTATATAAATACACCATTTACCAAGGGAGGAAAACAGAGTAGTGGACAGGGATGTCACAGAATGTGAAGACTAGTGCATACAAATGCATGCAGTGGTCTGCTGGCTTCACCAACTCAGGGAGAATATGACCAACCAGGCCAGGGACTGGTATGGTGATGTGCAGAGGATGAGCACCATCATTGTCAATGGCTAGGTTTTCCCAGAATTCTGCGCAGTTCTGGGGACATTAGGAAAGGTTTTTCTGCGCTACCATCGTTTCTCTCCAAATCTTCACCTGATGTGTTGCAGGAATGGAGGGAGAAAATTAAGGTGTGGACAAAGATGGATTTATGGATGACAGATAGGCAGATTGAGGAAGATCAGAGAAAATGTAAAAATGGGATAATGGAAAGAGAAAAAGATAAATTGATTATGGATTATGCTGTTATATAAATGTTAGATTCCAACCAAAACAAGGTTCATATTAATGCAAGTTTTAACAGAATATTAGAAATGCCATATGATATATTATAGAACATATTATGTTCTTATGCAAAGCATTAACGCCATTAAGTGCATGAATGAACTCAATTAAAACCACACAATTAATAAATGCATAATTGTACTGTAGATGACTATAGTGTCCCCATAATGCAAGTACTAAAGATAATACAATTTGATATTCCGGAACTTAATAGGTCACCATATTTCAGAGTTTGTTTCAGTCTGCGTCTGCACGTGTGACCATGTATGCGTGAGTGTGTGCGGTATGCACCCCACAGCTAAATAACATCCCCACTACCTGCCTGCCACAAGTAATAATATTATATATAGTATCTAATATTGAGAGTATATTCCCACTGGTACAATAGTAACTGTTACAGGATGCATTTCTGATGTAGTTACAGTGATACTTTACTTACAGAAGCAGAGAAACAGGGTGTCCACACACATAGTGTATACACTGAAGAAGCCATGGGCAATCAGATAGGAACCTATCACCACCGACTGATGCAAAGAATACAAATACAATGATTAGAGCTATCTTACCCTACAGAGCTGAAGTGTATAGTATACTGTACTGTATGTGTGTGAGAGAAGGTGTTTCTGACCAGTAGGGGGACCCAGTAATAGTTAAGAGTTGGTACTTCATCCTGAATGGCAGGAATCTTCTTGGTGAAGAATAAGTATGCCAACACACCTACAGAACACACACATACGTATATGTCAAATCGAGAAACCAATAAAATTGAGAAAAACCGGACGAGGAGCACCCGGTTTGGGGCCCCAGGCTGGGACAGGAGGCCGACAGGCCAAAAGGGCCCGCCGACAGCCGGCGATCTGCATGCCGGGGGCCAAAGGTCATCCAACACCTTTATCAGCTTCAGCTTCAATTGTATATGTTGCAATGTTCCAATTACAATTTTGACATTTCTTCCAGTTTACTGCACTGGTTTATCCTGTATCCTGCATGAGTTCACTCTCCTAATTGGATACAATTGATATCCTGACCAAAGAATGTATTTTCTGTTCACTAAAGAGCTGAAGAATCCTGGGACTCCTGAACAAACACTGTATAATGATTATGATTACTATGGGAATGTAGAGCAATGTAACACTTATTTTAACAAACAAATTATAATAATCACTTACACCCCCTTTAAAGATCATTTCAAATACCACAGGGACTTACCGACTCCTCCTGCTATTAGTATTTTACCCAGAAACAGCAAGAAGTCTGTGACTCTGTCCAGAACGGCAACCCTGAGGACAAGAGAGTGTAGAGTCAGTGATCCTGCAATAATCCCTTTGTACACGCTCCTCACTCCTGCTTGTTGCCCAGGTTCAAGTAGGGACATTGTGAAACACTTCTACAGCATTCAGCCAGTGTTTCCGCTTGTTTATTCAGGCAATCCCTGAATTCAAACTAGAACATCTATATTTTCCACTTGCAGTTTCTAAACTTTTTTTTTTCTTCTCTTGACCTTGTTTTCGATTCTATCTAGCTTTTCTATCTAGCTTCCATTTGGTTTCCTGAACATTGTATAGTATTCCCCTAGCAGGTAGTCAGATACAACTAAAGTTTGAAAATCATTGGATAGCTCTTTTAAGACTTCCTTACAGGAGACTAGGGTCATGCCTCTACACTCTAACATTATGTATAGAACATAAACAAAGAATATGAACTCATATTAAGTTACTGTACATTGTGTACAATATCAACTTTTCTTTTTTCTTTTAACCTGTATCACAAATAAACCTTCTTAATTCTTGTTTAACACCCCTCATACTCTTAAATGAACACATATTATAGCCAATCATTGTCAATAGCAGTACAGCTAATTACTGCCACCCAGTGGTGTCAGTGTATTGTGACATTCAGTGGTTGAGGACTCCAAAGCAAACCCAAAGTAACCCAAGCAAATCACAAAGCATAATGGTATGTTCTTCCTAACTTCCTTTAAATGCTTTGTTTGTTCTGTGTTCTGAAACTCTATCAATGGCTGTAAGGCTGTACATATATAACCTTATCTACAATGCATTCTGGTACATGTATTCATTAGGACGGTGTGAATGAACGAACAAACAAACAAATTCATTAATTAAAGCTGTGTATTAGCATTATTTCACCGCAGGCTATGGGATCTATAGTCATATTTTTACACCATAGTAGACAAATAATACGTGCAATATTGGCTTTAGCCTTACCTGACTACATTTCTCATAAGCAGAAAGAATGCCTCCCTGGCAGATGTACAGAAGTTCTTACCGTAGATGGCCACCTATAGACAGATGAAAAAGGCAATAACAAATCATGGTTCAGGAGGAATTACAGATTCGAAGGCCGTATATAAGGTGAAGGCACTCCGAAAGGGAGACGGGGAGTTGTACAAAAACGTACACTTTCAGCAAAGCAATCCACTCATATCAGGCATGGCTGTCGGCTGAACACAAAGCATTACAAATAACGATTCTACTCCAACAAACAACAACTCATTGTGGAGGGAGCTGCAAGCTGTAACCAGTGGTGGACTGTAACTAAATACATTTACTCATTGTGGAGGGAGCTGCAAGCTGTAACCAGTGGTGGACTGTAACTAAATACATTTACTTGAGTAACGTACTTAAGTAAATCTTTTGAGTTTTTTCCCCCTTTTTCTTAGCACATGACTTTCACTCCGCTCTGTGTCAGTGTGTACAGTATGTGTTTCTGTATTTCACGTAACTCAAGAACCTTCCAGCAAAAATAATTCTGTGCGCGTGCCGCCAAAGACCTGAGAGAGAGCCGTGCCCGGCGCTGAGCCATATATGGAGACATTGTCCATCACCCATGTTATTTGATCTAAAAAACATAGCACTGACACTACTATCACTATCATTATACTACTACACATATACATACAGTACATGTAGTACATACTCTATACTGTAAAATTAATGATACTTTGAGAGTAATGCATAGAAAAACGCACCATGATGTAGGCATTTCGGTTCAAATAGCGGATGAATTGTTCCAGACACCAGAAGCAGCCCTTTAGACAACACAGTATGAACCTGGCTCCTGCGTTGTCGCATCCTAGACACACGCACATGCACACGCACGCGCACACACACACACACACACACACACACACACACACACACACACACACACACACACACACACACACACACACACACACACACACACACACACACACACACACACACACACACACACACACACACACAATGAGCAAAATAGTGGAAGTGGTTGGATATACTGTAGGGCCATCAAACAGCCTTTGATGTCTGTGGGCCAAACCAGGACAAGCCTGCCAGCAGCACCTGCCATGTGCTCAACCAACTCACTCTCCACACGGTTGGGAATCCCAGCAGGATGTCCATTTCATTCACTGAAGAGGTTCCTTGTTAAAGTGTTTATCATATCAAACAGTTTTTGTTGTCTTGTTGAATACATGAGGCTATGATTATGTGCACAAAGGATCATCTACTAGCATTCGTTGACAGATGACGTCGGGCGATGAATGACGATGAATGACCACCAGGTAATAATCTCTCTCTCGCTATCTCCACACACACACACACACACACACACACACACACACACACACACACACACACACACACGGTTTTCTGCACTATATGTGTACGTGGCTATAGTACACATACCTAGTTGTTCTTTGTGTGTGTACGCGCGTGGGTGCATGCATGCGTGTGTGCATGTGTGTGTGCAGTGCAAACCTCTCAGTTTCTGCTCCAGGTATTCCAGTACTATTCGGACCATTTGGACCAGTGACAAAACCAGCGCTCCGAATGCCAGCGAGCCTGTATGGTACCTGCAGAGACAGACACATCAACATCAACTAGGTGGTAGCATAAGCATAGCTAAGCTGTGCCAGTCATAGGCTCCCGTTGTACAAGCCTCCGTTTTCATTTCCTGGTTATCAGGGAGGAGGGGGTTGTTGTTTTGAGGATTCATTATTAGCATTAGCGCACACCCTTTACCTCTCGCAAGAAACGGTTATATGTCGGGAGCGATGCGAGACAAAGTCACAAATGAAATCCGAAGCGCGGCGGCTCACCATGGACAGCGCTCAAAACTTTAGAGATACAGGGCTTTGAAAATCCTGCTTATGGAGTCTAAATGGAGCTTGATGTAAAGAACCCATAGCTGGTGGGGACGGAGGCGTTGCATAGCAACCGGATCAACGTTAAAGGGTAAATTGACAGTCCCCGCTGTCATATATGTATACGGGGGTACTATGCCAACTATGTACAAACATGTACATAGTTGGCACCTGCCATACCCTAGTGGGGGGTCCGAATATATTCGTAGATGGCAGAAAAATAATTAAGTTCTGCAGTGTGAAGGTTGGGGACCACCTGATGACCTCTCTTCCAGGCCAAGGCTTTAACCATTATAGATGGATTGTAATCGCATCTTTGATGCATTTACAAACAAAACTGCTGTTACCTTATTGCCCTGCTGAAGGAAGAGAACAGTGGGCATGGCGGGATGTCCTGAGGCTTTCTCCTGGCCCAGTAGTAGCTTGCGAAGGCCCCGGCCAGGGTGCACTGCTCCAGCGCCAGGCTGAAGTTCACCAGCCACAGAAACACCAGTAGGTTGGACAGCTGCAGCACAAACAGGTAGCGATGGTAGGGGGTCTCGCCGCCGTAGAAGGCAAACATGCACTGCGACCCTGAGCACAAGGCTTTGTTTCGTATGCCACTGCTGTTGAAAGTCTGAGAGAGGTTGAGAGGAGTTAATTCGCTGACACGGTTCAGAACACTGGGAAAGCACAAGAAGATGTCTGATAGAATGAAAGGTACCTCAGGGTCACACGTTCTGTTGGCATAGGAGCAGTTAGGTTCAGGAGACATCACCTTGTACACAGCCTCTCCCGATGATGCGAGGAAACTGGTTCATGCAATCCTGGTTAAGGTATATACTGTGTATACTATGGCCATGGACATTTTCTGATTTGCCAGAGCGTGGGCAATATGTTCAGATAACAAACATTAAATACACACAACATTAAAAAAACAATCCAATTCCAACACAACTTATGTAGTGTTCCCAGTGCCTGGTGAGGAGGATACACAGCAGTAACTGCCCAGTAGGAGAGACAGACAGCTAGCAAGAAGAAGGTGAACACTGGATAGAAGAGGCTAGACATGATGTAGCTAATGGCTCTGTAAAAGACATCAAACAACAAAATTAAACAGCTACTCGTGTCTTAAATGTCTCACTTGAATTGGAAGTTGTAATGGTCATTTGTAAGCTAGAATAAGACATTATTCAAATGTGACAACCCGCTGAAAGACAAAAGTACAAATGGTATAATTTAAAATAAATGTTCTGTTGTTCTGTCTTTTAATAAGGCTACTTCAGTAGGTCAAATATGCAACTATAATGTCCAATGAACAAAATGGCCACCAATGAATAGTTCAATATTCAATAGGCAATAGGCATCAATAGACATACAAATATTGCACAATATTGATAGAAGATTATATTTTCTTTGAGTATTGCAATAACATCAGTCACTCAAAATCCAACTACAGTAAGCACACAAATACTGAAGGGAAATTTGGGCTGGACAATGTTGGATACAATTAATTTAAACATTTCAACAATTACTGTGAATGACATTAGGAGTAGCATTTTACAAATTAATTAGGCCTACTTTAATTAGAATTAAACTAATTAATTCTTTTTTATGTTCCAGAAGGGTGAAAGGGAACTGTAATTTAATTCCACAACAGGTTGGTCTATAACTAAAAAATATGAATATTGCCATATTTGATACACTATGTGTTGTGCACAGGCGATAGTAACTGGCACATGGTTATAGGATCAAAAGGGTAAGTGATGTTCCATACATGGTTATAGGATCAAAAGGGTAAGTGATGTTCCATACATGCTAGCCTCCCTGAGCAGGGTGACAGCCACACGAATCCTCGTCCTTAGAAAGAGCAACATCAACACGATGGAAACTTCTGTCACACCTAAAGACACCACTGAGAGAGAGAGGCAAGTTTTAAAAAAAAAACACTGTGCGCATAGCTGCACAATGCACACTCAAGCGCGCACGCACGCACGCACGCACGCACGCACGCACGCACGCACACACACACACACACACACACACACACACACACACACACACACACAGACACACACACACTAGTACTACTACTAATAGTAAAGAGTTAGCAGATTGAGTTAGAAAGTTAAATCCTTACAGAAAATAATCCATGTTTGTCTGAGCTGTAGGTAGACTTGTAGGTCAGTCTGCATGCCAACTTCTATGATGGCAACGTCAGAACCTTCTCTCATCTTGAGCTGAGACAACTCCATGGAACAGTACCACATGCCTAGAGAGAAATGCATGCAGATTTAGAATGCTACAAATGATGAACTAATAATGACATGGAATAGTCTTAGCTTTATTTTGGTGTCTTTGCTCATGACAATTAAGTGCTTGCTGAAGACAAATAGCAAACTGAAATTCAAAATGTCAGGGTTTTCTTTCAATCTAAGTTATCTAACACAGTTTTTCTATCAGTCACATTCACAAAACACAGTGTACCGTATGCTAGAAGCAGTACGACGGTGATGATTGTAATCCATAGCAGGAGGCCAGCTGTGAACCTCAGCAGCAGGATGAAGACTAGACTGACCACTAAGGCTATCAGCAGACCTCTGGAAGACAAAGACCAACACATGTGCAAATATTAGGCATGTACACTGTGGAAATAAAATCAATTAATCTGCAGTTATGTTCATCGAAAGTACCTCAACCATTAAACGTGCTATTTTTTAAATAGGACGGCCTCGAAAACGAAATGATGCATCTCATGGGGGTTATGCTTCTAATAACGGTGCTAAATAAATACCATCCAAATTACAATTCAACAACACCTAGTGAAAAATGTTTTCAAAAAGGATGATGCAAACCGTAAATAGTTGAGCTACTGTCGGAAATGTTCAGAAATTCCAAGACCATACAAGCCTTTACGATATCATGTCTAGTCAAGTCAATAGTGCTGACCAAAGTGCTGTACAAAATAAAGAAATCACTGGCATAAACAATAGGGCATACAGCTCAAGCATAAGCAATCAGTAATAATCAGTGTATTGCAACTTCCTATATGTCAGCATAGATCAGGCATTGCCTGCAGTTCATCCAGAATGTAACACTGCCAGCCTCCTTACCAGCACAAAGAGGCGCGATACCGATAACATTGCTCCAGTTCTGGCCTCGCTACATTGGCTCCCAGTGCGTTTTAGAATACATTTTAACTGTTTTTAAAGTTAATATGGGGCTGGCTATCCCTTCCTTGCAGATCTTTCACAAGACAACACCCCAGCCAGAGCTCTAAGGTCAGTTGCTGTTGGTTGTGCCTAAGACTAGGCTAAAAACTAAAGAGGTGACAAAGCATTTGCTGCAGTCGCCCCCAGGCTATGGAAGAGCCTGCCCTTTCATATTAGAGCTTCTCAGTCTAAAATCACTATTGAAGACATACTTGATTCTTATTTTCTCTGGCCTTTGAGCACAGCTGAGACATGCAAGCACACTTGCTCATTGTTCGTGTTGTGTGCTATGTTTATAAGCAGGCTTCAACCAATTTTATTAGTGCAGAATCTGCAGATACAATAATCAGTTCATCAATTGGGATCTTCAATAGGTGCGCAGGCACGTGTGTGTGTGTGTGTGTGTGTGTGTGTGTGCGTGCGTGCGTGCGTGCGTGCGTGCGTGCGCGCGTGCGTGCGTGCGTGCGTGTGTGCGTGCGTGTGTGTGGTTACATAAGTATCCATGTCCAAGAGTTGGCATAATCTTCTACTATCTTCATGCCAAGATCCTTGGTGTCCACTAGCCCTGTTATCCCTCTGCAGAGAGAAGACATTTTAAATGTAATAGCTATGCTGGCCGTGGTAATCATAGAACAATTAACACAATATGTAAAATGATGATGTTCTAGTAAAATAGTTGCTACAAATGCTCTAAACTTAAAATAATAACAGGTAGGCTAATTTCGCTGTGCAACATGATTCCATACATGCTGGCTTCTTTGGGATCCAAATGACTGAAATAAGTTATGGCGACTGAGAACTTTAATCCATGTAAACAAACCTATACAGTATACGTAGGTAGAGAGAAGATAGAAAGGCTCTTACTTGGTAGCATCTCTGAGTTCAGTGACACTTCGTGCGGTGTCCAGTGCGTCTTTAAACCTTGTCCTGTTAGCTACTGTCAGTGTCCCATTCAGAGTGATGAAGTCTGGTAGACACCTCTGCAGGACTAAGACACACAGAAGAATGTCTTTCTGTCAGACTGACTGTCACTCTATCTTAATAGACTAGGGGCTCCATCTTGCGCCACCCTTATCCCTTATCGCCTAAACTTATGTACTTATTCTACATCTATGTAGATCAGCTATTTTAACTATTTTAAAAGGTTTTTTTAAATAGTAAAACATGGCAGAGGTTTAGGGAAATGAAAAGCATACTTACATGGTTTACTAGGTACAATCATAGAGGGACAGTCCTCATCTCGTAGAACCTGAGATACTGGCTGGAAGAGAGAGATTAGCATAAAAGTGAGAGAGCTTGAAAATACACATTGACCAAATGTATTAGTAGTGTACTGACACTGTATATGGCATGTACAATTCTAGATACTGGTAGATGGTAGGAGGGACTGTTATTCTACAGTACTTTGGCAAGTAGCCATGTTAAATCAATCTATTGTATTCTATGGTTAGTTCTATGGTATTATAAACTTGTGTACACTGTGATAGAGCTTAAAGGAGAATTCCATACTAGAAGGCTTTCTTACCTTTCTTTGTAGTCGTTACGTCCCCACCAAAGAGGTCCAGGTGTTATTTTGTGCAAAAGCTCCTTATTGGCTATTTCCCCTACCATAAGCCCTAAATGAATTGCATTGAATTGAATGGGAATTGAATGGGGCTATGGGGTGTTGTGCTAATTCGCTTATTTCCATTTTTTTTGTATATATCCTCTCTTCATAATGTAAATAATATCCCAAGCGGCACATTTTACTACTTATTTCGATGGAAATAAGTGAATTAGCACAACACCCCATAGCCCCATTCAATTCCCATTCAATGCAATTCATTGAGGGCTTATGGTAGGAGAAATAGCCAATAAGGAGTTTTTGCACAAAAAAACACCTGGACCACTTTGGTGGGGACGTAACGACTACAAAGAAAGGTAAGAAAGGTAAGAAAGCATTCTAGCATGGAATTATCCTTTAACTAGAAAAAGTGCCCCTCGGGGCACAGGTCTCCACCAGGGCAGGTCAGGTTGTGGCGTCCTGGTGGCGCTATAATAGGCCAATGTGAAAAGGGTGCCATTTGTGGCCTTAAATGGCATTATCTATTTTATCCCCTTTATTCTGACATTGTTTATGGTGAGAAGCCTACTTGTTGTATTTCTACTAGGCTACTCAAGTAGGCTTAATAAATCCCATTTTGGGGAACTGAAAGAGCTCTAGCACTGTGCACTAAACACTCAAACACCAACTTTATACACTTGACGCAGATCTAATATGTAGGCCATCACAATCTAAATGGTGCCGGTAGGTACCGTGACGTCAGCCTTGCATTCCCTATTGGATGATTTGAGGCATTTTGTTCCAAAAATGTGTTTTGCAAAAATCCACCTGTTGGTGGCACTATAACAGGCCAATGTGAAAAGGGTGGGATATATTCCTCAGCCTAGTAGGAAAGTGTGTTCACGTAAATGATTTGAGGCTTTTTGTTCAAAACAGGCCAGTCCTGCAAACTTTGAAAGCCAATATTAGCCAATTAGGATGGAATATGAAAGATCGGACAGATCCATCTTTTTTTTTTAAATGTTTTTTTTTGTGGCTTTCGCCTTTATTTTATATTTTTTTATGGAGGGACAGACAGTAGGCTGACAGGAAATGGGGAGAGAGATGGGGGGAAGACATGCAGTAAAGGCCGTCGGGATCGGGAGTCGAACCCGCGGCACACTGCCAGACTGGATTGCCAGCCAAGGTGACTGGACCACTGAGCCATGGCCCAGAGGACAGATCCATCTTGAGCACATGACTATAGAGTAATAGCAAAAAAATGTGTTTTACAAAAGTTGGCCTCCTGGTGGCGCTATAACAGGCCGTTCAGGAAAATTCATCGTTGGCATCTAGGGAGTGTGTGTGCAAAATTTGCAATGGATTGGGCCAACGGTGCCGGAGATTAGCTGGTAATGAACACACACACACACACACACACACACACACACACACACACACACACACACAGACACACACACACACACACACACACGGACACACACGTACACACACGGACTGACGGACACACGGACGTAGTGCAAAACATACTCTCTCCCCATGCCTTCGACCTGGTGGAGACAATGAATCACTATATGTGTTGACAACTAACAATAAGTCATCTATACACATTACAGGTCTTGTGGCATTCCCAGCCTTTTACAGATTTTGTAAAATGCTTAATAATTGTGTATTGAAATACATACTATGATACCTTATTGGGGTTATTGAATCCAGGCTTACAGAACTGTTTATAATAGTCCCAGTAACTCCTGCTCAGTTTGTGCTGCAGCTGCATGTCTGAGTAGGTTGAGAATCTGTCTGGGCACTTTGTCACGCACATCTGAAAGAGGAACAGAGAACTGTGGCTACACTTTTTTTGATATAATTGTTTGTACATTTACATTGTTTATTCGTTGTTTTTATTTCTACCATAGTGAAGCCAATGGCAAATTGCGGTCTCGATTCAATTCTATTATTCTATTCTATTCACTGTTGTGAACTATTTTGAATTATTTTGCTAGATAACAGTAATACACAAGGGCACGTCTGCCCTCATTATTATAATTATAATTTATCGATGCACATCGAAAGAAATGTGGAACAGTACTCAAAAAGTACTGTGTTTTTTTATATTTGTATGTTTTACCTGTGTGGTAGGGCACTGGAGGTTGATCAACACAGCTGGGTTGGCACATTTAAGGATGTTGAAATAGAACAGGATTGGCTTTTTCCTGTCAAATCATAAAAAACACATGCTCTCTCACATTAGAAATGTATCTTTGTTTAGTGCTATCTATGTCAACCTGATGCAGTGTAGGTATATATGCACAATACATTCCAGAGTCTTAATTCCTCAGAGTCCAACACTCGGGACTTTGCTGTGTACCACATAAACATGCCAATCTGAATTAAAGTCTGTCTCAGGGCCTGTGTTGAACGCCATTGTGTCTTTTTCCTGTCTCTCTCCACTATACTATCAAATAAAGCAGTCAAGTACAGTGTAACCTGTAACTTCATGCCAGTCGGTTATTGACAAACACTGATCTGATGGACTTCACACTTAGCACTGCACTTTCTTGCAACCTCAGCACTACACCCGCCACTGGGAAGTCGTTCAGACGGGCAGTTTGCCTGATACTGTATGCGTGCTTGCTTGGAGTGGACCGGGCCGGTTCTGGAGAACTGCAAATCCAATGGACTTCACAATTGACACAGCAGAAGTGTGTCAATTGTGAAGTGAATCGGATGGATGGTTCTCGAGATATGCAAAGGACAACACAGTTCTTAGATGAACAGCAAGCAATATGGCAGCATTTATGCAACCAAGACAAGCAATAGTACATTATATGACCTAACGTTACAAGTTACAACATTGAGATATGTGCAACTTGTCCAAACCATTGGTAATTCACCTTTTATTGGACTGATATTTCACTACATAATCAACTTATTAGCCATTGAATCAGTAATACGTAGGAGCTATTGGAGCGTCAATGATTTTAATGGTACAAAATTGGAGGTATTTATTTTATTTTTTCTGAAAGCACATTAAATTAATCAACAATTAAGTGATTTCTAAACTTGGTAGGCCACATTTAGTATGATCTTGCTTCAAACAGGGACTTAAAGTCTGAAGCTCTGAACAAACATGTAACTCACCTCGTGTCATGAGCAAGTCTTAATAACATACTCTAGTCATTAGGAATCACAAGTGAGCCGATGTCTCATTACATGTACATTAGACAAAACACAAAATCGAGTTAGCCTGCTGAGAACCTGGGATCATCATGCAACAACAAACCACCAATAGATGTCACTCCAACACAAACATTTATGATGGATGACCATCTGAGTCTTCACCTCAGTCTGTTTCTCTTTTAAACCTGTTTACTTTACACACACACACGCACATACACACGTATTTATTGTACACACGTACGTACGCACACACGTACGTACGCACACACACACACACACACACACACACACACACACACACACACACACACACACACACACACACACACACACACACACACACACACACACACACACACACACACACACACACACACACATGCATGCACGCACGCACCCACCCACGCACACACACCGATACAGACACACACATAGGCATGTCTTCATGCACTGCCAGTACACTCACAAACATACATCCCTTATCACTGTCCTGCAGCCTGCTGAAGATGATTCCTTTTCATCACCTCCGTGGTAACGGTCTGTCAATCAGCCATGGCTGAGGGGCCTCCGACCCCCTCAGCCATTATAAAATAGAGGTAAACTGAGACCTCGCGTTCAGCTTATTGATGTTCTAAAAATGGTTACGAATATGGCAACATGGAAATCATAGACACGGCCTAATTACCAGTAAGACGCCCTGAAGGGCGAGGTCGCGCTGAAACAACAGAGCTTCTTAATACGGCACAATTCACCCTTTGTCAGCCTTCTGATTGGTCCCTGACTGACTAACCAGCAGGCTCTTTAGGCGTGACTCACGACCTACCCATATATGGCCTTAATAATGATGACATCAGGGATCTCCATATATGGGTATAACAGGGAGGCGTGGCGGCACAAGGCGTAATGGACTGGCAACCATATATCTCAAAAACAGTTCGTAAAGGTATAGGGTAAATGATTTTCTTTGGTTAAAATAAGTGTAAAAAGCTCTATATTGTGATAGTACTCATTTCTATCGAGTGTTTGTTCAGTAACAGGAGTCTCCATGTCTCAGCATCTTTTTCTGGTCGTGATACCAATTTTATCCAGTCAGGATAGAGAACTCAGTCAGGATACAGAAGTGGAATTGTGGACTTACGCATTGATTGTCTGACCACAGAACTGTCCATAGCTGTCTGTAGGATGGAGCACCTTCCTGGGGTCACCATGTAACCAGGCTAGAGAGAGAGAGAGACACACACACACACACACACACACACACACACACACACACACACACACACACACACACACACACACACACACACACACACACACAGAAAACACAATGAAAGCCTAATTAATTCATACTTTGACGCTTGTGAGACGTTGTCAGCTTGTAGATCAGTTTTCTGAAAAAGTGTTTACTGTATATTTGTAACTTCCATTTTTACACCAGGGGTGAGCAACTTTGACGATGGCCACTATTTCCACACTCACTCCAGCGGGCCACGATATTTCCACACTCACTCCAGGGCCACTATATTTCCACACTCACTCCAGAGGGCCACTATATTTCCACACTCACTCCAGAGGGCCACTATATTTCCACACTCACTCCAGAGGGCCACATTGCATATTACTGTCGTAGCAAAAATTGCCGATGTACAAGCTCGTTTTGAGCTTGTACATCAGCTATTTAAAGGGAGCCTCCACACACTCAAAATGCCAGTGCTGATTACCATCCGTTGCGCCAATGTTGGCACACATGCGGCCAGCTAAGGTTGCCAACCCTGCTCCATATCCAGTGGTGGATAGTAACTAAGTACATTTACTTAAGTACAATTTTGAGGCATTTGTACTTTACTTGAGTATTTCCAATGTCCATATACTTTTACTTCTACTCCACTACATCTCGGATCCAAATATTGTACTTTTTACTCACACCATAATTATTTGAAAACTTTAGTTTACTAGCTCCATTGTAGCTCAATGTGACACATTGTGAGCTTGTAGATCTGTGTGTAGATGACTTCTATTAAACCATGTCATTCTTATAGCATCAATGATAGAAGAGAATGAAGGTGAATGATACCAGAGAGGAGAGGAGAATGAGGAGAGGAGAGGAGAGGAGAGGAGAGGAGAGGAGAGGAGGGGAGGGGAGAGGAGAGGAGAGGAGAGGAGAGGAGAGGAGAGGAGAGGAGAGGGGAGAGGAGAGGAGAGGAGAGGAGAGGAGAGGAGAGGAGAGGAGAGGAGAGGAGGGGAGGGGAGGGGAGGGGAGGGGAGAGGAGAGGAGAGGAGAGGAGAGGAGAGGAGAGGAGAGGAGAGGAGAGGAGAGGAGAGGAGAGGAGAGGAGAGGAGAGGAGAGAATGAGGAGAGGAGAGGAGAGGAGAGGAGAGGAGAGGAGAGGAGAGGAGAGGAGAGGAGAGGAGAGGAGAGGAGAGGAGAATGAGGAGAGGAGAGGAGAGGAGAGGAGAGGAGAGGAGAGGAGAAGAGGAGAAGAGAAGAGGAGAGGAGAGGAGAGGAGAGGAGAGGAGAGGAGAGGAGAGGAGAGGAGAGGAGAGGAGAGGAGAGGAGAGGAGAGGAGAGGAGAGGAGAGGAGAGGAGAGGAGAGGAGAGGAAGTGGGAGAAGAGGAGAGTAATTGACCAACGTGCTAAAAGTGTTGGTGACAGGAAAGGACAGAAAATACAACGGTAACAGGAAAGGAAGTAATTGAGAGGGCGTGTGTGTGTGTGTGTGTGTGTGTGTGTGTGTGTGTGTGTGTGTGTGTGTGTGTGTGTGTGTGTGTGTGTGTGTGTGTGTGTTGATTGATTGATTGAACATTTTATTAACAGTTTGCAGAATTACAGTACATTTCAAGCACAAACTCAATACAAAGGCTGTTAACTGTGAGTGGACGACCCAATTAAGCATTACACTTGTTTACAACAGGGTCCACCATGTTCAATTCATCAAAACATTTAGAGACGTACAAATAGACACTTCTATATAGACAAAGAACAGTACAGGAATTCATCATAATGGAGGTAAAAAGGGAAAAGAAACATATACAGTGAGGGGAAAAGGGGGGGGGGGGGGGGCGGTGTGTGTGTGTGTGTGTGTGTGTGTGTGTGTGTGTGTGTGTGTGTGTGTGTGTGTGTGTGTGTGTGTGTGTGTGTGTGTGTGTGAGTGTGTGTGTGTGTGTGTGTGTGTGTGTGTGTGTGTGTGTGTGTGTGTGTGTGTGTGTGTGTGTGTGTGTGTGTGTGTCGTGCACGCATGTGTGGGTGGGTGGGTGGATGTGAGTGAGCGAGTATACGAGTGAGTCCGAGGATGATGTCATTATAGGAATGATGTCATCTGTGTTTGGAGCTGGAGGGGTTTGAGTGAGGTGATTTTGGTGTGGTCTTTGTCTCTGTCTTTCTGTACACAGGCAGATGAGACCTAGTGGGGAATGTGCTGGTGCAAGTGCGCGCACACACACACACACACACACACACACACACACACACACACACACACACACACACACACACAGACACACACACACACACACACACACACACACACACCCTTATAGGTCCATTTGCTTCCGTGTTACGCTCTCAAGTGTCCAATTATTGTTTAACATCTGCACTACTTCATTTACAAGTCTACAGAATTAGAGAATGTAGAATAATTGTTATTTTGATCGTGTGCCTGTTCTCTCTCTCTCCTATGGTAATCTCTCAAGAGCAGATTCGAGCGCTGCGCAAAAGCGCTGCACGAGAAAAAGTCAAAGGAATACAGGGTGCTGTTCCTTTTTTTGCCACTGGGTTCCCAGATTACTCCAAAATGTGGACAAAATCTTATCCAACGACAATAAAACATTCTAAGTCGGCCCGGACGGTTAGCTCAACCGTCTGGGCAGTGGGCAGTGGGCACCTAGGCTGCTAAACCTGCCCGGGCGGCTTGCCGCGGGTTCGACTCCCGAATAGGACTGGATCTATAAATGCGTGTGTGCGTGTGTGCATATACGCACGCCACAAACGCATGCTGAAAAGCCTGGTGTAGCTCGGCCGTAAAATAAAGAATAAATAATGTCCCTTGATATGAAAAGGGTTGAAAACCGCTGACTTAAGAGACAGAGAAAGATACATTTATGTTTTATACGGCACATTAACACTGGCTTCATACAAAATTGACATTCAATTCAACATTTAATCCTTAATTTAGGATTTAGGTGAGGGAGCTGAACACAACACATAGGCTAAATTAGTAAATTACATCAAAAATGCACACAATTTGGTAATATGGTAAAAGCAACTGGCATGCAGAATAGATAAAGCTTGATGAATTCAGATGTTAAAGGTATATTCAGTGATTTCACTTCATTCAAATATCACTTATTTTTTCTTTTCTTTTTTATAAACCTCCCTACTATAGAGTGTGCTGACCATATAAGGAGTTCCTCCCTGTCCCCAGTGAGCCCCTGGGGTAAAAAAAACCCTAGTTTCAGTTTTGGTGGCGGGTGGCAAAGCCTTCATCCAATCAGGATGAGAGGGGCCTTCCTCCAATCATGATCGAGTGGGGGCGGGCCTTGGTGCACATGCTGTTGGCCTGTTGCACTTCCCCCCACTGTAGTGCGTGCATGTGCACATTTTGTTACCGGGGCGGACTGGGTGGTTTTCCAAATCACCCAAATAACTGAATGCTCCTTTAACATACAGTATGAAGTCATGCTTAAATGCTGTGCCAGTGTTAACCATATGAAACCTAGCATCCTTATGGTGAACATGTGGTGAGAATAGCCTCTCTTCAAGCTTGGTTATTTTGGACAAAGGGATTTGGTGTAGAGGAGGGAAAAAGTAGCAGACCAAGTCTATAGCCTTGGAGGAACTGCAGGGACGTGCACACATAGACATCAAAGGGGGCTTCAGCCCCTGCCCTTTTACCCGTCTATAAGCAACTGCCCTCTCCAGACCACGAATGCAGCATTGTAGTACAGTGAAAGAAATGCAAATGCCACTCCTTTCCATGCCATGCCGGAAGGCAGCATTCAGGAGAATTGCGTTTTTTCCCGAAGTCTCCTGAAGTTGAACGCAGCATTTTGCATTGAACAAATTTGTTTAGAAATCCATGTCGTCACTAGCTAAAGAGTGCTGGGTTGCGCCCCGAAAATAGCTGATCTACAAGCTGTGAGCTTGTAGATCTGCTTTTTTCGCTATTCTTGTCCAAAAGTGCCCTCTTACTGGATTTCAGCCCTCTAACACTCTCTGCACGTCCCTGGAGGACCCGCAAAATATGTGCTAAATGCTGTGAGCTGAGAAGACAAAGAGCTCAGTGGAAGGGGCATGTATGACATCATCATGCAATATAGTAAACTACAACACTGCACCTCTACTCTGTGTCTGCATGTATGACATCATCATGCAATATAGTAAACTACACCTCTACTCTGTGTCTGCTTCTACAGCTGGAATGCTACTGTATGGGATTGTTTCAGGGACTGGAATGCATCATTATTACCGTTATGTACAATTAAGTGTACCTTGCCACACACACTATGGGATGTGTCTATGTTTTTACTAAAGTATAATTTAATATAAACTCTATCTCCTGCAACGTCTTTGGTTGCCTGGGATTGAATCAGTCACCAGAATGTCTTCTTTATGCTTTCTTTCCATCTGTCACAATAAAAGGAAAAATTCTATAGGAGAGCAAATTGGACACTCCAGAAATGACCAAACTAGTAAAATCTAAGTTGCCTTTTACTTACTTTACTTACTTTAGATTAGACACTGGTGACATAATAACACAAACAAATAAAAACAAAAGACTTGTTCGTGACTTGGTTTTTAACTTATTACATGTAATGTTTTATTGGTTTTAATTCTTATTTTACTAGTTTTTGCTAATAAAGTTGTCCTTTTCTTATGTTCCCTCCCACACATGTAAAGCGTTGAGTACCATGAAAAGCGCTATATAAGTCCCAGATATTATTATTATTACTACTACTACAGGTGTAGTCCCCCAGGGGTACATGTCATGTGCATATGCTAATACTGCACCGTGCAAATCATTTGCACTATGCAGTATTTGTCAATGTAAAGACGCAATACAATACTGCAATATTGGCACGCAGCTGTTTTTGCACCAAAAGTAGGACATCTTGGTTCCAATCGCCTATACATAATTATAGTGCTGAAATTATGTTTCTTGTACATCTGTGTATTTGAATTGCCACTTGAAAAGCTTAGGGAACAAAGAGATGTTTGACTGCGTCTCTCTCTCAGCACATACACACGCACGCACGCACGCACGCACGCACACACGCACTTATTCATTCCATTTTCAATCTCTTCTCATGTTTTCCAGTTCAGAGGATGCTTTATTGGCATGACATGGGCACTGTGTACTTTGCAAAAGCAAAAGACAACAAAGTGAATTTCTTCTCGTATTTCTCGCCATTTCTTTCCATCTTTTTATTAACCAAAAGGCTGAAGATGAACCTCCCCACTGACTCCTTTCTGTCATTCTCTCTCATTCTATCAGTCCATTCCCTAGCTGTCTTTTATTTCCCCCCTCTCTTGTCTCGCAGTCTCTCTCTCGCTCTGTGTCCTCAGCATTCTCTCGAAATCCCAAACAAAGAATATTCCTCCTCTGCTCCCTGTCTCCCTGTCTCCCTCCCTGTCTCCCTCCCTCCCTCCCTCCCTCCCTCCCTCCCTCCCTCCCTCCCTGTCTGTCTGTCTGTCTGTCTGTCTTACCTTTCATCAAACTTTGAGCTGTGACTTCAGAAAGAGATAAGAGATGGATAGAGACAGAGTCAAGCAGAGACAGACATGAGCCCCACTGGTTACATTTCTGTGTAGGTAAGACTGAAGGTGCACTCCGCTGTTGCTGCTGCACTGGCACGGCACTGGACCCCAAGGTGACTGGCGGCCAGTGGTTCTCAAACCTTTTCGTGTCAAGGACCCCACATTGACATGTATTTAGTCGCGGGACCAAATACAAGGGATCCCCAGAAGAGAATATTTGTGTGAAAAATTCTAAATTATTGAAAATAGTTTCTTCAAAATAAACAGATACAAGCACAAAGTGAGGCTGGGCTGTTTTTCTTTTTTTTTGTACCTCATGCCCAACTGAATAATGTGTTCCGACAGGCATTTCTGCTGTGCAGGCATACTGGGGCAAAAGGTTTGGATGGGTAAGGGAGCCTGAGGTCTCCTAAAGGAGCTCAGACATGAGTACTACGTGCTCTTTCAAGGTCGAACTGAAGGTGGATACTGATAACTGAGGGGGAAAAAAAGCTTCATCGGGCAACTCCATCGTTTCATACACAGACACTCTCTGTATGCATACAGACTTAAGTACAACTTCACTTTGGAAATTGAAAAAATTGTCCATTTAATTCCCAAGTATTGCGGAAGTGTGTTGCTTTGTGGACAGCTGCTAACTACATTGGTGTTACATTGGTGCCGGGTCATAGCACCAAGGTACAGTAACACCAATGTAACACCTGACATATACGTGACAGACACGTAACTGACAGGTAATCAGCCTACTGTGCCTGAGTTGGACAGATATAGGGCATAACAGTGATTTTCTGCTTCCACTGAAAAATCGGCCATTCATTTTTCCCATAGAGATTTACAAAAATATGTATATAAATTATTTTAAGCCTAGAATCAAGCCATCCAGGATCCTGGGTCCATGACCATAAAACCTTTGATTCTGTGAAAAGATTTTAATGAAAACCACTAAACAAAGGGTATTTATTAAATGTAGTACATCATATAATTAAACATTATTAATTATTATTTTTCACAGAATCAAAGGTTTTATTGTCATGATGCACCAGGATCCTGGATGGCTTGATTCAAGGCTTAAAAGAATACTGTAGATATACATATTTTTGTAAATCTCTATTGGAAAAATGAATGGGCGATCTTCCAGTGGAACAAGAAAACCGCGCCCAGTGAGCACTTGAATTGACTTGACTGAGCACTATACTATTCTATGTAATGATGTTTTTATTGTTGTATACTGACTGCCAGTGTGTCAAAGGCAAAACAATATTTTTTGCTAAATTTAATGGACAATAACATTTTCTTTATCTGACTTTGGCTATAACTGATCGACAGTGCGACATGGGTGTGAGGTCCCCATAGCGGCCCAAACTTCTAGTTAAATAGAATTCTATGATTCAGAATGCATTAGTCTCATTGTGATACCCACTCATATATATTTTTTTAAATAATATTTAGAGTGTGCTGATGATTATTGTACACGTGCAGTTATTTTCATCTTACTACTTTCTTTTGCATTCTTTATTTTATATTGTTGCTACAAGGTTGATGAGACAAAACCAAAGAACGTTACTCTAGTGTACCAAAATGTGATGCAACAAAAAAAATCTTGAATCTTGAATAACATTGAATCCTGTGGAGAAACACTGAAATTATTATGCATCATTGATGCTGGCCCATATTTCCTGATGCATGACGCATGGCCTTGTTTCTCTGACGTCAAAAAGAAAACTCTTTGATCTTTCCACATGATAAGGAATGAGGTCAGATGAGATGGCTACTTGGCTGGCTGTTCTAGCAATTACACTGTGAGAATAAATACCAGCACTCACGTTGTGTCCTTTTAGGATTCTTGTTTTATTTTTCGTTTTCCCCCAGCAGGCAACAAACAGACAGATGGACGTTTCGGCCATGTGGCCTTCTTCAACTCTAATCTCACGTCCAACTGTTCTAGCAATTACTCACTTTACAGCAACATACTGCTTCACACACACACACACACACACACACACACACACACACACACACACACACACACACACACACACACACACACACACACACACACACACACACACACACACACACACACACACACACACACACACACACACACAATGATCTATTTAAAAGCGTTGCGTGTCAGTGCGATACCGTTGTACAACGAAGTATGCAGTACACTATAGCCAGACGATGTCTGCCTGCTGTTGAATTAGACTGGTCAGGCAGTTCTCGAGATATGGAAGGGAAGGAAAGACACGCACACACGCACGCGCACACATGCATGCACGCACGCACGCACGCACGTACGTACGCACGCACAGATTTGCATAATTTAGAGTTAAATCACACTTTACTTTTATGTTTTCACTCATCCTCTCTCTGTAGCTCAATTAGGGAACACATGCTGCGTAGCTACACCACAATGCTTCTGCTATGTTTTATCACAGCCTTGTGGTGTGTGTGTGTGTGTGTGTGTGTGTGTGTGTGTGTGTGTGTGTGTGTGTGTCTGAGAGAGAGAGAAAAAATACATACTGTACTGTAACTGTAGGTGTGTATGTCAGGATTCGTGTATGTTGTGTACTATTTGGCACAAATGTGCACATGTACTGTATGCGTGTACGCCTCTAAGAGTGTCTGTGCACGTAAGCTTTGGGTTGTGGAGGTATAAAATCTAGCGCGCGCACTGTGTGTGTGTGTGTGTGCGTGCGTGCGTGCGTGCGTGCGTGCGTGCGTGCGTGCGTGCGTGCGTGCGTGCGTGCGTGCGTGCGTGTGTGCGTGCGTGCGTGCGTGCTTTTGTGGGCGTGCGTGCATGAACTTACTGGAGGGTATATTCTAACAACATTCTGATCAAAGAGACAAAGACACTTCTCCCACACTCAGCTGTGTGTGTGTGTGTGTGTGTGTGTGTGTGTGTGTGTGTGTGTGTGTGTGTGTGTGTGTGTGTGTGTGTGTGTGTGTGTGCGTGTGTGTGTGTGTGTGTGTGTGTGTGTGTGTGTGTCTGTGTGTGTGTGTCTGTGCGTGCGCGCGTGTCTGCGTGTGTGCATGTGCATGCTGCGCAAGTGGACTCACCCACTATCCCCAGAGCGATGTAAGCGAAGATGACGAGGATGAAGATCAAACAGCAGAAGACATCTGTGCAGCTCCTACAGGGAGACAGAGAACAGGAAGCAGAGAGAAGCCCACGTTAAAGAAAAGACTTGAAAAACACTATTTTAATAGTAGAATATAAGACAGCATGATCTTCTCCACAACTCCTGTTATTCACATCTGTTCTGACGCAACAGAGTATGAAGTATCCTACAGCAGTGGTCTGGATTAGCGCTCATTTGAACATCTCCAACTTCTGGCTATACTTAAACAAATCCCCGTTAGCAGTATCACTATGAGAACTCGCTTTTCAAGCTTTTAAAGAAAGAACACCATGACATTAGTGTTTTGGCAATTATTTGGGGGCAATACCCTCGCGGTTCACCAGTGGGCCCCGGCCCACAGGTTGAGAATCAACCAGTAAAGATCTTGTAAGATTGTTGCTGTTCTACCACAGTGATATAAGTCTATAAGTGGATAATAATACATAATTATGTTTTTTTAAACACATTTGAATACATGCTTCTCATTTATTTGATTAATTAAAAATGAAATCCATAGCATAATCGTTAAAATAATCAATCATGTTTGTCAACAGCAGCCACAATGTGGTTTGAGTGTTTTATCTATATTCTTTATTTATCTCCTTCACTATTTTCTCTTGAACACAGGACTTATTGAACCTTTCATTTACCTTTCAAGCTTATTTATTTCACAAAGGCGGTGATAAAGACCTTCATAAAGACCTTCATCACCTCTGCTGGGTTTATTTCTTAATAATGATTATCCTTTGCATACTATACATACACTGTATGGTACACCAACAGTAATACAGTAGTATGTAACAGCGGTAACAATTGTATTGCCCACTATGCAGTTAAATCCTATATACCGTATTGTCCCGAATATAAACGACTCTGATTATAAGACGACCCCCATTTTTCAAGACTCATTTGTGGAAAAATAAAATTGAATGTCAAATAGTCTAGTCCCCAATTATAATACGACCCCATTTTTAGGATATTTCCATTGGAAAAAAGACGTAGTCTTATATTCAGGCCAATAGGGTACTACTGTAGGTTCTCCTACTGTGTGGGAAACCAAACATCTAGCACTAAGCCTGGAGGGAATCCCCCCGTCGCCACAGAACATATTAGGCTGTTTGGGCCTCAGGCTGAGCCACGCTGCTACTCCAGCAGCAACACAGTGACAGGTAAACAGTCAGCCTATAAATACATTGACCCGCTTGGCTGGCTGCATGGGGCTCTAAACCCTCCATGATAAGCTCATTAAAGGTACGATATGTCTCTCTCTCATGCACGCACGCACGGTCGCACGCACACACACACACACGCGCGCATGCACGCACACACAGGTAAATGTGACTGGTAAACAAACATGTGTAGATACTGCCGGCCGACTACCACAGGGAGCTGTGTACCTGACGTTCCTCCTCTCAGTCATCATTGGCCATAAACAGAGCTGTCATAGATGGACTACATGTGCCACACAGTACACACACACTAATATTAATAAAACTGACACTATCACTTTTTCATGACCGAGTATGTGTGCTTTATTTTTTGAATATTTGCCAATAGAGGGTATGCGGGTGACATCATCATCATACCCGGAAGTTATGTGGGAACGCCTACTGAGTGGCAAAAACGTCATTCTGGCCTTGACACCCCATACCGTTATTAGCCTCGGTCCCAGGCTTACTCATCTGGCCTTGACACCCCATACCGTTATTAGCCTCGGTCCCAGGCTTACTCATCTGACACCCCATACCGTTATTAGCCTCGGTCCCAGGCTTACTCATCTGAGAAGAGAAAAGCCTCAACCTAAGGCTATCGGCGGAAGTGTCGGGCAGGAACATCTGTCAGATGTATTTCCCCCGGATACGATATTCTTTCGACCAATCAGCTGTTTCTGATGCTCTTGATGTTTTGTAATTGTATGCTTTGTTGTTTCTGATACTGATGTTGTTCATGATTGTTGTTTTTCAACCTGTCTGTAAAGCACTTTGTAACTATATGTTTGGAAAGGTGCTGCTATCTATTATACAATTGAAAAGGTGTACCCAAAAAGCTGTACGCAACCCAGGCAAAAAAGGCACCAGCTACTACGTCACTGACACACTGCAACACACACTGCAACAACCCACTAAACACACTAACACGTCACAGACTTACCCTCCGCGTCGATCCACGGCTATCTCCTCATGTCGCGCAGCACGCCCACACTCAACACCACCCGCGTAAAAATTGTCATTGCACTGCCACTAAAGCCGGCTCCCGTCCAGACTCACAAACAATATCAATATCAATAATAAACACAAACACGCCACAAGCACCGACACCCCCGCCTAATTTGTTGCCACGTCTATGAAAACAAGCACAGAAACAATGCCATTCAACACGCTACTTACACACACTACCACTCGCTTACAATACGCGGACCTGGCAACACTACATCCCCTCTCCCATTTGCTCAAAGCCAACCACGTGACCCACGAGAGCTTTTATGTTACTGCAACACCGGAAGTTACACGCTACACACACACACATTAGAAGAACAACACGAACACAACACTACACACACACACACACACACACACACACACACACACGGGCCACTGTTGCCAGGTCTATGAAAACAGGCCCAGAAACAAGCAAACAGACCCAGAAACAAAGCCTTTCACCACGCTACTTACACACACTACAACTCGCTTACAATTCACGACCCTGGCAACATTGTTCCCCGTCTTCCACAACACACACAGTCCCACACAGACAGATTCGGAATTGGATGGACAGCGGCGCGATTACATAAATACACCGTTTAATTCATGCAAACACGACAATTGCACCACCAGTTTCATTAATGTAAACACGACAATTGCGCGACCCGTTTAATTCTAATGGAAACATGACAACTGCGACGCACCGAGGCGCATGGATTCTGTGTGTGTGTGCGTGCGGGGTGCCTCTGAATTGGAGTGTTTATGTCAGTCAGCGATGCGATCCGTTGTTATTCAGCCAGGAAAACAATCTAAACATTATATACTAACGTCAGCATCGGGCAGATTAACACACACAAGCGTTATTAGTTGAGTTTTCTTATTGAAGTGCCTCTGAATTGTAACGGTGTGTTTATGTCAGTCAGCGATGCGATCCGTACCAGCACCATACGCACGGACTGGAGAGAGGCGAAGTGTTTCTCTCCCTTCGGCTCATGTAGCCCTCATTGTAACTACAAATATTGTTCCCGAACAAACAATGTGGGGTCACTGCAATCCGCAATCCAAAATATTGTAGCCCTACTACAAGTAAGACGCGCAAACGCGGGAAGCGAACGCAGCTCGTAAATTGCAATAACAACAATTAGAATAAATTACGTACTTTTTAAGGTTTTTTTTAAGTTAAGTTTTTTTAAATTAAATGTTTTTTCAAGTTTTTTTTTAGTGTGTGTATGTGTGCGTGCGTGCTTCTTTTTTAGGTTTTTTTTTTTAAAGTTTTTTGTTTAAGTTTTTTTTTAAGTTAAGTTTTTTTTAAGTTACGTTTTTTTTTAAGTTAAGTTTTTTTTAAGTTAAGTTTTTTGTGTGTGTGCGTTTTTCCTTTTTAAGTTTTTTTTTTAAGTTAAGTTTTTTTTTAAGTTAAGTTTTTTTTTAAGTTAAGTTTTTTGTGTGTGTGTGTGTGTGTGTGTGTGCGTGCGTGCGTGCGTGTGTGTGCGTGCGTGCATGTGTGTGTGTGTGTGTGTTTTTGTGTGTGATACAGCTGCGCCCTCTGGTGGTGGGCGGGTGGTGTTACAGCGTGACACACACACACACAGACACACACACACACAGACACACAGACGTGATCTGCTGGGTCTCATAGTAAATGCTCACTGCGTTCGCAATAATGCAGTCAAGGTCCCCCAAAAAATATACTACAGTGTGTTCTGCTCCATTCTCAACATCTTTTGGTTTCCAAACACAGTAATTTATTGTAAGCAAACAAAAACAGTAAAAAGCAGTTTCATGTCTGCTTATTTTCATTTACATTACTTTCCTTTGATGTGAAAATACAACAAATAATAATAATACCCATCCGTTACTACATGTCAAGGGCACAATACTGGAGTGGAGTCTGTCAAATCCCGCTATTTCCTTCTTCCCATTGCGCTGCCAACGGAACTAGGATTCGCCGCCCAAAGGGCGGCGACATTCTAGTACAAATACAATTAATTCATTCATTCATTAATTCATTCATTCATACTGTACATCAAAACAGAAATCTGATTGCATTAAACGACATTAAACAACGTTAAACTCACTTTGCCACTCGATTTGCCACTCTATAGTCTCTACGTTGTAGATTAAAGGTAATACCCTCTATAGTCTCTACGTTATGTAGCATCTAGATTAAAGGTAATACCCTCTATAGTCTCTACGTTATGTAGCATCTAGATTAAAGGTAATACCCTCTATAGTCTCTACGTTATGTAGCATCTAGATTAAAGGTAATACCCTCTATAGTCTCTACGTTATGTAGCATCTAGATTAAAGGTAAATACTAAGCAGGAATGGTCCACTTGAAGTAACAGAAACAATGTCGCTCAGAAATGCTGCAGCAGCCATCCCTTCGGGCTATGGGATCGATGCCGCTTAAAAACACACAGCAGTCCCTGCAGGCTATGGGATCGATGCCGCTTAATAACGCACAGTGCAGCCGTCCCTTAGGGTTATGCCTGCCTCTTACCGCATTAGTGACGAAATAGAGTGCCAAAGAAAGTGAAGAGAGGGAGAACTGCTCATAGTTTCTCTCTGTATTCTCTGTATAAACCGCGTCTGTGCAGAGTTGCAGACAAACGTGTGTGTTTGTGTGAAATCTCAGGCTGCAGTTACCTATGTATTTAATAGACTTTGTCCACCAGAAAGAGTATATATGAGAGAGAGAGAGAGAGAGAGAGAGAGAGAGAGAGAGAGAGAGAGAGAGAGAGAGTGGCTGAGACATGGACATATCCCCAATCATTCTCATGGTCTCTCCCTCTCCATTCAATGTTTCTTCCTTAATTACACATTTCCTTAACTCCCCCTATGTCTGTTCTGACTGAAATATCAGTTCATTTTCATCAGTTCATATGAGTGCTTAAAGTAATGACAGAATAGTATGACTTTTCCCTCAGCCTCACAGGGAATGAATAGGATTAAGGATTTAGGAATTATACAGCAATTTACTGTATAGATCACCACAGTCAATTTAAAAAGGGGGGAAGTACCTTTTCCGGATCGGGCCTCTGAAGGATGGATCAAACGTGCGTGGTTCTCCTTCATGGGGAAAGGACAAAAGAGAAGAAAAACAATACAGATTTCAATAAAAACCAAGACCATACAAAAGAAAACTGTTAATTTAGGTCATTGTCACTCGCTAATGGAAACACACGATCGGCGAGGCGTGGAGCGGCACAACGTGGAACGTCATGGTGCGCTAGACAGCTACTACACAGCCCACTGGAGAGAGGAGGTGACGTACTGTAAGCTTGATATGAACCCAGAATGTGGCACCATATGCCCAGGGCACCCAGCGGTACAGTAAGCTTTTTACTGTAAGACACAGTGCAAACCGAATCTCTATGTTGTTACTTTGTTCCACTACGCTCCAACTTTGCTATTGTATTGACCACTAAAATTAAAATAATAATAGGGAAGAGTAGGGAAGATGGCTACAATTATATTATCAGTGAAACTGTGCTTCGCTGACCCACAGGTACCCAGGAAAGAATTCTTGCAGTTGCAGCCCAAACTGTTTTTTTCTTTTTCTTTGATATGTTGTATGTGGCACTGCTTCACTAACTGAATTAATGCAACACCTGAGCACACATTTCACCACGCAGAGAAAGTGTTGTATCTGAGAAAAATGCTGTGTTAGAAGTTGGTTGCGTACAGAAGTCAGATCTGGTGTAGATATGAATGCTGGAGGAGCTCAGAAGTGAAGAGATCTAGGGCAGAGAGTACCTGCCTCATGGCTTATTCAACAGTCTCTCAACCATACTCACTCTCACACAGTCATTAGTCACTAGGGTTAGGAGTCTCCTTTTTACTTAATGTCACAGGATCACACACAGGATCTGAGGGATACACACGCACACACACCCAGACAGAAAATATGTATACACACACAACCACATAAAGTATGAAAACCAAATAGAACCAAATACACTCCCGACACACTCCATATGATACCTGAGGTCAAACTAACATCGTTGTCCGGCTTCATCTATCTAAGTATTATATATATTTGTCTGAGGAGTGCAGCATAGGAAAGTTTTTTTCTTGTCAGCAGACTACTATCTATGTATTGTTCTTCAGCCAGCATCAGACAGAATCCACATGCTTGACAGTCACCCCCTCCAGGCATCCACTGTATCAGTGTCTCTCCTGCCATCATAATAACCAAAGAGGCTTCCTGATTGCTTGATACATTTTCTGTCTCACTGCAGAGGGTCTTGACTTCCCCTGGCATGCAGTACAGCTGTGCTGCTTCCTTTGCAATTCAATATGTTGTGTACATTAGAACGAAAAGACATCGCATGGATGCACCTGGGACGTATCCTCAGTGATGTATCCCACAGTCATCAGGGTTTCACCTGGGACATATCCTCAGTGATGTATCCCACGGTCATCAGGGTTTCACCTGGGACGTATCCTCAGTGATGTATCCCACGGTCATCAGGGTTTCACCTGGGACGTATCCTCAGTGATGTATCCCAAGGTCATCAGGGTTTCACCTGGGACGTATCCTCAGTGATGTATCCCACGGTCATCAGGGTTTCACCTGGGACGTATCCTCAGTGATGTATCCCACGGTCATCAGGGTTTCACCTGGGACGTATCCTCAGTGATGTATCCCACGGTCATCAGGGTTTCACCTGGGACGTATCCTCAGTGATGTATCCCAAGGTCATCACCTGGGACGTATCCTCAGTGATGTATCCCACGGTCATCAGGGTTGCACCTGGGACGTATCCTCAGTGATGTATCCCACGGTCATCAGGGTTTCGGGTCTCGCAAACATCATACCCCTCACTCGGGTGACCCAGCCGGGGTGATCAAGACCCGACTTACGTCCCAGTAGATACCCTCGATCAGACCTACTAGGGAAAGACCAGGGCCACACAATCCGTTGGAACTACTCTGGAACTACTCTGCCGGGACTGGGAGGCACCATTCTGGTGTGTGGAAGGACTAGGCTCTGTGGGTTGACTCCTGTCCGGGCCCCTCCTACGTCTCACCAGGACAGGTCCACTGCTGCTCCCTGGTCCAGCAACTGTGCGTTGCACCAGACTCCCAGCACCAGGCACTTCATTCAGTAGTGGTGGATTCTTGAGCCGCAATGGTTCTGCAGGCTCCACTGGGCAACGCTGGGCAACGGTGGTGCTGCAGACTCCGCTTACGGCTCAAATGAGGTTTTTTGGGCTTCCTCCTCATGGAGGATGCAGGCTGGTGGTCACCAGGCTATATTAAGTTTACATTAAGCAATTAATGTACACACACATGCACAAATACATTTTGCTGACCATGCATGCTTTCATCTTCAGCTCCTTGCATCTGTTTTTTTTTAAAGATATTTTTTTGCGGCTTACGCCTTTTATTGTTTTTTTTGAAGGGACAGGAAACGGGAGAGAGATGGGGGAAGACATGCAGTAAAGGCCATGTCGGGCTCGGGAGTCGAACCCGCGGCACACTGCGACTGGATTACCAGTCGGGTGCCCAGACGGTTACGCCACCGCCTGGGCCAGCTCCTTGCATCTGTGAGATGCCTAGTACAACCACAGTCTATTACTATTAGCAATTAGGGTTTCCGCCTTCCAGGTTCCCAAGCGGCCACTCTACCGCTTCCGCTACTGTCGCCCCACTAAGTCAACGTTGTGACTATTATGGTGACACACTACAGTGCATGCATGTCTACTGTATGTCACAAAGTATTACTAGACAACCCAGTCAGACACTATGAGAAGGCAACACAGCCAATCACCCAATTAAGTCTTTATGATCATAATCCTCATCAGATTCTTTAGAACACTGACAGTCTGAGCAATGATGCCCTTCTAATCTAGACAATTCCATTAGTGTCACTATGGCAACTCCATGGCATCTGAATTGAAAGGGCTTCTATTAACCACAACAACGTTGGTATAACTAAGAGATGCACTGGAAAGTGACGTGTTGCCATTTCAGTGTCGAGCCAACGGAAAAGTAACGAGTAGCGTAACTACGGTAATTACTCCTGGCAGGGAGTAAAGGAATAATACTTAAAAAGAGTAACAATTAACAAGTAATTGTTAATTTTTTTGTAGTAACGAGCCCAACACTGGTCAGTACCATCCATCCATCCATCCTAGAGTGTAAGTACTCTAGCAGTATGAATTGTATTGTGAATGTGATTAATTTGTGAGCAGAGGATGGGAGCTTCATTATTTTGCTTACTGTTTGTTATAATTCCCTCTTGTCTTCACTGGCCTCCTGCTCAACTCTATATCAAACGCACGCACGCACGGACGCACGCACGCACGCACGCACGCACGCACGCACGCACGCACGCACGCACGCACGCACACACACACACACACACACACACACACACACACCTCACCACACAGGGTGTATCCAGTGTAGTTCTAGTGATGATTAATGATTTACAGTCATGTCTGCTCTGAAGTAGGTCAGGTATGTCTATAAGAAATACACTATGCTTTCTTCCCCTCTTTTAAGTGTCTCATCCATCTATCTCTCCTCTGTCCACCAATACATCAAACTGACTACCATTCCATCTACAGTACCTCTCACTGTTACTACAGTACCTTATACCATCTCTTCCTGCCGTGTGTGTGTGTGTGTGTGTGTGTGTGTGTGTGTGTGTGTGTGTGTGTGTGTGTGTGTGTGTTTGTGCACGCGTGCGTGTGTGTCATTAGTACTGTCTTTACTGTCTTTTGATGGCATGTTAAATATGTTAAAGTAAAATCGAGAAAAACTGAACGGGTCGGGTCCCTTTGCCGGGGGTGTCAACAGGGCCGCTCGCTTGCCCACGGCCCTGTCCCTTCCCATTTGGCACACCGACGGCCCCCCGACCCCCGTGGCCTGAGCCTGGGCGCCCCTCGTCCCGTTTTTCTCGATTTTACTGGTTTCTCGATTTCACTGTAACATATACACACCCACTTTCTTAACTGCGCCTGTGTCGATTATCTTTAGTGCTGCATCTTTGAGCTGTTACTTGGTTTTATACACTCTGAAGAAGCGTTGAAATGCATAGGCACTAAGCCCATTCATGGAAGACTTGCAAAGCACATTTTTTTGGTCATGACTTATTGATCACAAGGCAAGTAAAGTACAAGTCTAAACTAAACTAAATATTTTGGAGGGACGCAATGCAACTGAGATAAATTTCATTTGGGTAAAATAAACACACAATGAATCACAGAATGAACACCTAAGTTATTAGGTGTTCATCAATGTTTTGATGCCTGGCATTAGAGCTGCTTGAACATAAAAAAAGGTTTATTGAAATGGTTAGTTTGTTAACTGGGTTGTGTTGATGTAATTCATCGCATTAACATTATATTAGGACATGCACGCCAATGTGAGCTGTGATATTCCAAGAACGGAAACACACAACACTTTTCGTGGGTGCAGCAGAAATCTGCTAATCTTCTAATGAAGTGATGATAAAATCAACAGGGAACAGACATGGCACTTCCTGAAACGCAGAACTACAGCTATGCACTGAGCCTATTGTAGACTCTATTTATCCACACACCAGATAGTATTGGTTATTGGATAGTATTGGTAGTACCAGTATAAGACACCCTGAGGGCGAGAAGCAACAACAGAGCTTCCTAATACGGCACAGTTAAGAAGCAGGAGTTAAACTATTAATATGGTGTCCGTGAGGTCAGATGTAGAGTTGCTGGCCGGCTCCATATAGCTTTTTCGTTTTTTTGTTTGTTTTGTTTTTGTTCTTGTCTTGTTTTTGTTTTGTTATGCTTGTTTTGTTTTTGTCTTGTTTTTGTTTTTTGTTGGTATTTTTCATCCGTTATAGTAGTTATTGAATATTAAAAGGGCTGGCATTATAAGCTGAGGCTGCCAAACACTCCCTTTTGGTCAACAAAAAAATATATACCCTGAATACATTGTATAAGGTGTGTTTATTTTAAATGACCAATAAACTTGAAACTTGAACTTGATATATGCAGATCTATAGGTGATGATCCAGTCTTTTCCATGTATGGCTATCCAGGGTTTGATGAGGTCAGATCAACATATGGAATGAATTCTGTACTGGCCATATATGGAGCGTGTCTTGAGTGTATAGGGTTTGATGAGGTCAGATCAACATATGGAATGAATTCTGTATTGGCCATAAAAGGAGCATGTCACAAGGCGCGACTGATGGACTGACTGGAGGGAGATGCAGGTTTTTATAGTAAACTGCGGTCCTACGGTCGCAATTAGTTGCAAGGTTATTACCAGAGGTTCAAGGTTTCAATGATGTATTAGTTTTAACACAATTATTGCTTTATTTTAGATATGGAGTGTAGAGACGAGGTGCAACACATGGCTCAATACAATGCACACCACGCACACATGCACACACGCACACGTGCGCACGCACGCACGCATGCACGCACGCACACGCAAACACACACAAACTTTGTTTTGGTGCTATGGTTTGGACAGAGTGTTGGACTGTACTCTGTTGCTGTTTTTACATTCTGTCTAATAAACAATCAATCAAAAGTGACTGGTCTGAAGAGTCTGAGGCTGAGTGAAAGAGAGCAGAACAGGAAGGGTGTAAACGAGAGAGAGAGAGAGAGAGAGAGAGAGCGAGAGAGAGAGAGAGAGAGAGAGAGAGAGCCCTGGAGGCAGGCTGTCAAGTGATTCCTCGGATATGACAGAAAGGAGTATAGAGGATGAAGTTCAGAAGAAATGAACAACTTAGATAAAAGCGAAAAAATGCAAGGCACATGAACAAGCGACCAGAAGGTGGGAGGAAAGAGGGAGAGAAATAGATGAGATGGAAATATATTCACATTGTTCAGCAGAAAGAGACAGGCGGAGGGGGGGGGGGGGGGGGGGGGGGCGGCAGAGCAAAAGGAGATATATTACATAATATGTCTGGTATCGTCAAAATGAACAACCACCATAGGGCAGAATTGGCGCTGGTGGTAGAGCGGCCGTTTGGGAACCCCAAGGTTCAATTCGGGCTCCCACTGGGTTAGTGTCAAAGACACTGAACCCCTAGTAACTGCCCCCGATGAGCAGGCTGAAGGCTGACTTTATGTGGCAGAGATGCACATCCATACACCGATACACCCACACCCCCACACACCACCTGCAGCTGCAGTAAGGTTGGCTGCTGTGAAGGTAACTGGTACAGTACGTACAGTGATAGAAAACGAGTCCTTAACTCGAGAATTTGCAATTTGGGGAAATTGCAAGTGTGGTTGCACCAACGCGAGTGGTTTGCGGCCTTGGGGGTCCAAGGACTCGGTTCTTCAGTGATATGAACAATCAAGAGCAATGAAGACGTAGTACGAATCACAATGATATGGGCGCTGTCACCCCATTATTCATCCATCCTCTGTGCGTCCAAAACCCAACGAGGAAATGCAACTCAGTCTTGCACTTCCTCCATGGTCTCCATGACCAGCGTTCTGGGGCCAGTCAGGATCAGGCGACCGATGGCTCTGTAGTCCAGGTGGAGAACGTTCAGACCGTTGACGGATACCACAAACTGACACACCTTCATCCGAGCAGCGGCGGCGGGCCCGCTGGGCTCCACCGCCTGGATGTGACACGGCCCGTCTCCTCTCACCACAAACCCCCAGCCCAACTCGTCGCCCACCACTGTTAAGGTTCTCTTGGCGTACGCTCCTCCTGGTTGTTGTAGTTCCTCTAGACTCACCGGTTTCTTCAGTACTGATCTGGGGTTGCAGAGCACAGGGGAGGAGGAGGTGGCAGTGGGGAGAGCAGCTCCTCTCTTGCACGTGCTGCTGCTGCCATCAATACTGCTCCTCGTGCTGGCTCCTTCTCCTTCGGACGGCTTCATCACCTCCTTCAATGGTTCCATCGACTTATGATCCAATGGTTCAATGGTTGTTTGTGTGACTCTCTGCTTTAGTATGGCCAACACTGCTGTGAGATCCGTTTTCACTCACTCACTGTCACTGTCACTGTGATGTCACCATGACATGCCATGTACAACTATGGAGTTCCAGGGCAGTCTTGACCAAATATGGAGGTCCATGACATAAGACTGGCCTCTGCACTCTGACTGGAAATATCGCCGGGTAACCATATAGCAACTCGATATCAAGAAACATGGACGCTGTGAAAGGTAGACATTGTTGATTTGTGTTACTTGAGGTTCAGGAAGTCAAGGCAAGACCACACAATTACGACGCGTGGTTCGACTATCTGCGTCTGGTGGAGAGGGATACAGATGAGGACACTGCGAGAGGTATGAGAGGGCCATCGTCAACATGCCCCCCATACAGGAAGCGAGACTTGGAGGAGATAGACCTGCTGCCTCCACTTTCCCTGCTTTGTCCTCCATGCCCTGTTATCTTTAGTTTGTTTGATGCTATGCTTTCCATCCACACACCCACTACACACGGAATGATGAAAGTTGGAAATTAATGTCCCACCCAGATATTATATTTTTGTCTGTGTCCCTTTTATGCCCATACTGTATATGGAGTTCTTTGTCAGGCATGCCCAAATATGGAGTCTATGCAGACGTCAGCATGATGTCAGAACAGGCAAGCTCCATATATGGATGCTGGGGCGGATTTTGGGGCGGTTCTGGACAACCGTGGGTCTGACCGACTCGACACCAGGCACTGCACTCCCTGTGGGGGTGTGGAACACAAATGATTTTACTAATCACACAACACAAGTTTCATGCTCGGGGTTATGTAAACAATAAACATGATATCTGCACAGCATCAACGTAACTTCTTTGGTCGGTACTTCCGGTTGCCATTAATAAAAGCTGATACATAAAGGTGTTGCATCTGTTGATGACAATGGACCAGATCTAGTCCACATAGGGAATAGGCTATAACAAAAATAACCAACCAATACATTATTCTCCTCAGTGACAAACAGGCATACTGTACATGGTTCCATTAAGGTGACATCTTTCTGTCTGGAGTTATACAGTAGAGAGAGCAGTGTACGTACAGTATCGGGCTAACTCTGTTCTATGAGTCACTACTGAAAATTATGTCAGACCAAAAATAAAACTTTGGATGTATATAGCACTCCATTATTCTGCACCCTCCTACCCACACACACACACTTTATATTGTGCTGTCAGCCTTTCCGCTATTGCATAAATTACAGTATCAGTCAGTTACATACAGTAAGAAAGACAAGGGCCGAAATTTGAAATTCAGATTAAACGCACACACTCATAAAGACAGGGAGAGCGTGTGTGTGTGTGTGTGTGTGTGTGTGTGTGTGTGTGTGTGTGTGTGTGTGTGTGTGTGTGTGTGTGCGTGCGTGCGTGCGTGTGTGTGTCTGTTTGGAAACCTGTGGTCTAGTACAGTGGTTCTCAAAGTGGGGTCCTGGGACTCCCAGGGTACAATAGGCTACAGGTACCTTGAGGACAGGTCCATTTGGTACCATTTGATTGAGTTTGAGGGACCTTGAAATTAAAAGGTTTGAGAAATTTTAGATCTACCAATCCTTTTAGCTCGACCCAAAAGAACATGCACATTTGATGTCTCCCCGGGACCCAAACCAGAGTAATAGCCGATTTACCCCGAGAGTCGTGACTAATAGAAAATGTGTCTGCGGCCCAAACATGGTTCCTGACCCAGTTTTGGGAAACACTGGTCTAGACTAATCCTGCAGACAATCCAACGACCAGCAACTGTAAAACAATATTATTGTCTCCACCAGGCCGAAGGCATGGTGAGAGAGTATGTTTGGCCGAAGGCATGGTGAGAGAGTATGTTTTGCACTCCGTCCGTGTGTGTGTGTGTGTGTCCGTCCGTGTGTGTGTCCGTCCGTGTGTCCTTCCGTCCGTCCGTTACCAGCTAATCTCCGGCACCGTTAACCCGGTGGATGCCAAACTTTGCACACACACTCCCTAGATGCCAACGATGAACCTCTGCCCCGCATTTTCCAGAACGGCCTGTTATAGCGCCACCATGAGGCAGCTTTTCACATTTGTTACCTAAAACTGCACCGATCTGCGTGAAACGTTGCATGCACACTCCCTAGAGGCCAAGGACAAACCTTTGACCTGCATTTTCCGCATCTGCCTTTTATAGCGCCACCAGGAGGCCGACTTTTGTAAAACACATTTTTGGATATTACTCCTCCAGATTCTGTCCAAAAATCTCACAAATCGTTACACAGTATCTCTATGGTCATGTGTTCAAGTCGGATCTGTCCGATATTTCATATTCCACCCTAATTGGCTAGAATTGCCTTTCACAGTTTGCAAGATTGCCCCGTTTTGAACAAAAGCCTCAAATCATGAACACAGCATGCAATTTACGTGAAATCTTTCACACATTTTCTTACTAGGCTGAGGAATATATCCCACCCTTTTCACATTGGCCTGTTATAGCGCCACCAACAGGTTGATTTTTGCAAAACAGGTTGATTGGAACAAAATGCCTCAAATCATCCAATTGCCATACAAGGCAAACATGTTTATATTACTACTAAACATTTTGCCAAACATCTCACACAGTCCTATCCTCCTGGTGGAGACCTGTGCCCAGAAGGGCACTTTTTCTAGTTCTAGTCTGTGTTTTGCATTACTAGTCATATATAGTCATCATAAAGCTGGTTGCAATTAGGTCCCATGTATAGCTATAGCTATACTGGTTTCCAGCCTGATTCGCAGCGTTCCGTGATTTGTTTTGTCACTTTGTAGCGAGTGACAAAACAAATCACGGACTCGACTAAAACTATGTCGAAAAATGTTTGTCGTCTACCTTTTTTCAGTGAGGAAAGCGAAATAAAATGTAAAACAAAACAAAAACTAAGCTATGATGACTAAAACTAAAGACTATATATTTTCTATTTTGTCAACAAATAAAAACTAGACTAAAATGTCACGGAGTGGGGAACAGATCCAGTAGAAGTCAAATTATGTTTGGTTGCACTGATCTGACAATAGCAGATCTACAAGCTCACAACATGTCGCGCTGTGGCAGGTTGTGATCTTGTAGATCGGCTATTTTCAGCATGCAACCAAGTGTAAAATCAGCCACTATGATGCCATCAAGGCCCGCCAAAATACATTTTAGTCAGTCGACTAGTCGACTAAAATCACATGATATTTTGTCGACTAAAACTAGACCAAAAGTAAGACTAAATATGACTAAAACTAAATCAAAATTTGCCGTTTAAAATCAACAGCGGTAATTACTATGATGAATACAGAATAATTTCCCATGCTCTCTGTGATAGAAGACGTCTCTGTGACTCTGGTCTATTCATTCATCCATTCAGCAGAGAATCCACAAGGACAACACTGCCTCAGCAAATCACATTCATTCACTGGAGAATGGAGTCGATACACAAACTCACCTCCCACTGTCTTCTCACTGTTGCTTAATTATGCCTGCATTGCACTCCCAATAGTAGAGCTACCCTCAATTTCAACTCTTTCAGACATAATATAAGATAAGGTAAGCCTCTATTTATCCCTGTGGAGAAATGCAGGTGTTCACAGCTTATTTGTTGTTACGCGTGTGCAGCGCGCGTGTGCAGCGTGTGTGTGCGCGCATACACATAGGCCTATACACACATACACAAACATACATACACGCACACACTCGCACGCAATTTCTTTTGATCACAGAGATTACAGAATACATCTCCAGAACGCTTCATGATTGGGCAGAGAGCAGATCGCGGTAGAGGTAGACAGTGACAGAGTGACTCCAGGGATATTGCACAGCATCATGGTTGACGGTGGTATATGGGGTACTAGACAGGGGGAGTAGTGGCAGCAAGAGTTCTATTTTAACAGCGACAGCGAGACACATGCATGCACTGTGCATGCATCACCTGCATAGTTGAAACATTATTCTGCGATTTGTTTTTAAGAGATGTTGTAATGTGACATTTATCTTTGAGGTCAGGGGTCATCCTTCCACGAGGTAGTGACCTCTAAAGTAATCCACTCTCTCTACTTTCATCTTCCATTCAACAATCAGCGTCTCTCCAATCTGAGAGCCCATTGGCAAATGGAGGAGAAACAGCGCCCACACGCCCAGTCTGTATCGAGAGACTAGCATCTCTCTAGTTCTCTCTTTCCTGTCTGGCATTGCGTCTCCATCTTGACTCTCTCATTCAGTGTCTTTTTCTATCACACTTTTGTGCTAACTGTTGTTCATCACTCGTGTGTCTCTCTCTTTTCTGGCTTCTTCCTTTCTGTCTCTTTCTATCATCTCCTTTTCTCAGCCACTCTCTCTCCATTACATGACTTAACCGCATGAAGCTATTCTGGTCTTGTGCTAATAGCGGGACATTTTTGCAAAAATAGACAAACATTTGTCACATGTCACAAAGTGATGTGTTGTGAGCTTGTAGGTCTCCTTTTTCAGCAAAGAGATTTTGAATTGCGTGGGAAAAAAGAAGGGGGCCAAGTACGCACCAGTGGGGAACACCGATCAATGAAGTATAGGCTATAGGATTCAAGTGGTTAAATCAATCACACGACACACCCTCAGGTATGAGGCATATAATTCTGAGTTAGATTCTGTCAGTCAGAGTTAAATTAACCACTTTTCAACTCATCTTCATATAATTGGTCCTCACTAATGTTCATGATAAAATACCACCATTTTTTTCTACTCAGTCTGTGTCTCATAGGAGGGCTGAGGCAGTTCAGAAACCCGTCCACCAGTAAATGCATTTTTTTTCAAGCCAACAAAACAAAAACAAAAAAGTAATGTATGTGTGTTAAGTAAATAGGTATAATATTACTGTTTTGACAGAGTACCTTACTTTACTTGTTACTGGGAAAAGTAATAATATTACAGTAATATATTACTGTAACTATTACTGCCCATTGTGCCCAACACTGGTGAGGTCACAATCCTGAAAGCCTCACTGGCAATTAGTCAGTCGTAATTCCATGTAGCTAATCTTAATCCTGCAATCTCCAGCGAACATGAGTACAAAGCACTCATACCTTTGTTTACAGTCTACTCCAAATGATTTTAGTCACCTGAACGCCTAAATATAGCATTACTTGACTCATTAAATGCCTTCATAAATGCAGGAGAAAGCAAATTAAGCTATAAACCAAATAATTCCTGTTGAATTGACACTGCATGACTACAAATTGACAACTTTCTGAGCCACAACATATTAACCATGCTGGAAACACTTTGAAATCAAAGGATAAAAAAATAAAATAACAAAGCTTTAATTTTCCTTTAAATAATACATAAATAGGTAAAAATCAAAATAAAATTGGTCAATTTTATTTCATTGTTACCATGCAGCAGATAGTTTAACTAGAGATAGGCTATATAATATATTATATTAAATACCTCGTTGGCTGTATTAATAAATTACCAATAAAAACTACATCCCATGCCTACTCACCATAGTAAGGTCCGGAGGACGGTGCATGATGAGTGGTGATCTCGCCGTTCGTAACAGCGGAAGCATTCTGTGGCACGTATCTGTGGGACGACATGATGATCCCTGGTTGTAGTGGAGGTAGCTCAGGTAGCGGATGAAACACAGTAGCCTACATGCAGCGGAATAGTTTATAATGGACTGTCTGTCTGTCTGTGTACCACTCTCGACCCTCTCCTCCCTCCTCGCCACCAGGCAGAGTGGCAGACCGTCACCGATGCGATGCTCCGTCAATTTCCATGCACTAATAACGCTCGTCAATCTCTACCTACAGAGGCTGAAGAGATTTCCGGTGGGTTTTCAAAATAAGAGTATTTAATAGTCTAATTACGCTCATTCTACACCACAGATTTCACAATTTCTGAATATGTGTGAAGAGATTTTTTTATTTCTTTTGTGAAACTGATAAATTAGAAGGCATAAACAGATGTTGTTTGTGATTGTGGCCATTTTATTGTGGTGGTTACAGCTAGTTCTGAATCTGTGTAACCTCGCATCACCAGTCCACTATCTTGTTTTAACTGTGAGATGTCGCCCTCTGCTGATTATATAATAGCAATGCATAGCCAGAGTAGCCAGAGTCTCCCATAAATACATTAACTTGGGGATCATTCTTGTTCCATCCACAAAACAATGCCAGGGTTTCAATTGTTTTTGAAAGAAAAATGTAAGAAAAGTGTATCCATTTTGTGTACACAGCAAAATCCTGAATGTTTATTTATATATTTTTACCCAATACACTCAGTTAAATTAACACAGGATTTACTGTATATGTATGCCTCAGGACTGACCACCCAACTAGAGATGTTACAGAACCAAGGGGGCTGCCGCTGTCACTCATGGGACCGACTGTGATGATGACCAATCTTAAACACAATCTAAAGCAGAATCTTGGAACTCCAAGATACAACCCAATATGCTTAATTTAGGAAGATACGCCGTCCCACGCTTTTGCCTAGGCTATATTAGGTGCGAAATAAATGGTACACAAAACGGTTTTCTAACCTTGTGCAGATTTTACCTAAGAGCTAAAGGCCTTTCCTTTAAAAAAAATAAAAATAAAAGATATATAGTAATTATTATTATATTTTTTTCACGTAGAGAGAGACAGGGAACAGGTATTTGTTACATAGTACATAGTAGAGAGAGACAGGGAACAGGCAGGTATTTATTACATAGTACATAGTAGAGAGAGACAGGGAACAGGCAGGTATTTGTTACATAGTAGTAGAGAGAGACAGGGAACAGGCAGGTATTTTTACATAGTACATAGTAGAGAGAGACAGGGAACAGGCAGGTATTTGTTACATAGTAGTAGAGAGAGACAGGGAACAGGCAGGTATTTGTTACATAGTACATAGTAGAGAGAGACAGGGAACAGGCAGGTATTTGTTACATAGTACATAGTAGAGAGAGACAGGGAACAGGCAGGTATTGTTTACATAGTACATAGTAGAGAGAGACAGGGAACAGGCAGGTATTGTTTACATAGTACATAGTAGAGAGAGACAGGGAACAGGCAGGTATTGTTTACATAGTACATAGTAGAGAGAGACAGGGAACAGGCAGGTATTTGTTACATAGTACATAGTAGAGAGAGACAGGGAACAGGCAGGTATTTGTTACATAGTACATAGTAGAGAGAGACAGGGAACAGGCAGGTATTTGTTACATAGTACATAGTAGAGAGAGACAGGGAACAGGCAGGTATTGTTTACATAGTACATAGTAGAGAGAGACAGGGAACAGGCAGGTATTGTTTACATAGTACATAGTAGAGAGAGACAGGGAACAGGCAGGTATTTGTTACATAGTACATAGTAGAGAGAGACAGGGAACAGGCAGGTATTGTTTACATAGTACATAGTAGAGAGAGACAGGGAACAGGCAGGTATTGTTTACATAGTACATAGTAGAGAGAGACAGGGAACAGGCAGGTATTTGTTACATAGTACATAGTAGAGAGAGACAGGGAACAGGCAGAGACAGGGAGTGACACTGACAGTTAAACCTCCCATCAAGTGAATCAGGTTTCATTATGCTGAAATAGTGTTATCCAAACATGTTCATCCGGATGGATGTTCTGGCAACACCTGGAATGAGTAAAACATTACCAATAGCTGTTGAGAATTATGAAGCAGTCAACATGTTTTTGAGATTATGAAAGTCTGTCTCGTTGTTACTGTTACTGTTACTAGCATAGGCCTGGCCTATGTCTGATGATGATACAGTCTGATGACAAAATGGTAAGGTCATGGCAAAAAGTAGTGAATAGGGAATGGGCTAATATAAATAGACCCATAAAATGTAGGCTATTTAATAACACAGCAGTAATACAGACAATATATAACCATATTTGTGTTGGCAATTTATTTCATAATCATAAGTGTGATCACTGTGATCAGTGCTTATTACAATAAATAACAGTCACTATGTCAATATCATCCATATTTATGAAAATATTGTACTCAAAGGTTTTTCATTATGTATTACTTTTTTTTTAATCCACAGGTTTACTAGCTATATAATCTATTGACTTTAAGTAGGATAGTATACTGTAGGAAATAGTCGCATAATAATGTACATAGGCCTTAATTAGAAAACAAGATATTAAATTCCACCCTGGTGCGTCACATTATCATCAGGTATTTTTATTCCTCCAAAGAGGATGATATGATCTCCCACCATGCAACAGCACATCCTAACACTCTCATGGGGTTGTTGTTCCTATACACATACAAACACGACAGTTAATGGTGAATTGAAGTAAACCTGTTGGTTCCTTGCTCTGTAGAAGAATGAAGAGCTCAATAGCAAAGAAAAGAAGAGCCAAAGAAGCTCAAAATGTTGTTCGAAATAGTCTTGAAGATAACCGTCTTGAGATCTTTTCTGATAAGATGAGCCTTGGAGAAGCAAGGATGTTTGTAGATTATTGAGAGCACTGATTCAATTTCAACTCTTTCTGTGGCTGCAGTGCTTTTTAGCCTGCGGGATGGATTGAATCGTGTCATACCGGTGAGGTCACATTTAAAAGGGTCTGCCCAGAAGCTACAACAACGCAGAAGGCACCAGTTAAGGCCTGCCTGGGGAACAATAAAGAGCACAAAGAGGAGCATTCTATCCCAGCTGTAGAATGTTTTGGGGTAATCTTGAAGCACTTAATTGACAAGACCGTCTGTGTGGGAAAGGCAGACGGTCTGGGACCTATAGGATAGGGTGCAGGTTGGCCACGACCTGGTAGGAATGTCTCTGGGGAGGCCAACACTAGGAGCCAGGAGCATGAGCAACTAAACATCCTCTGAGGTGGTCTGTACCTGGTGAGGCGGCGGTCCGACATTTAGTCTAACCAGGGGAAGTCTTGCAGGCTCTGACCCACAGAGTTCACTGTTGGTTGAATGTACAACCAGAATAAAGTCCCGTTATACATTTGTCTCCAACACAACATTCCAGCATCAGTGACAGGGATATGGCACGTCTTCCACAACACATGTGCGCGCGTGCACGCACACACGCACACGCACACACACACACACACACACACACATCAAATGTATATTTATTGTTCTGTTTCTGTGTGTATTGTGCATAATTATTCACTCACAGGCATTACCTGACAAGCATTGTGTAATGTGTCTACATGTCAGCCTGGTCTTGCATGAAACGATAAACTAAATAAATAAAAATCTGTATATTCAACAAAGTCATGTTGGAAATGAAAACAATAGATTCAGTTTACTTAACTGCCAAATAATTGGATTGCAAACAAAGTGGATGTCTCATAGAATGTAACTAGTTTGAATAACATTCTGAACATATTGTAATAATTATTGCATTATTGGTAAATACAAGTGGTACCTCCCCTGATCTAAAATTCATATCAATCCCTCAAACTCCACTGAGAGGTCCGTTGAGAGGTGATAACTCATAAATGTCATGCAGTTTGATCACAGGATTTATGAGGCGGTCATATTAAGTCATACCACAAGATGGCAATGATGGTATAGAAACCAGAGAGAAGAGCTTTTATGTGACATGGAACCCTTCACTCTCCTTTGTCTCTTTAGACCGCCTGCAACTGGTCCAGAATACAGCTGCCAGGTTTACTGACCAGGTCCAGGAGATCCTGTCACATACCACCCGTTCTTGACTCCTTGCGCTGGCTCCCAGTCAATTATTATAGAATCCATTTTAAGATCATTATCACACACACAGAGACAGATACAGATACAGAGACAGATAACCGACCTGATTCAATCTTATGTGCCCAGAATCCTCATCCCAAGCCTTGTTGGTTGTTCCTCCCACAAGATTGAAAACTAAAGGTGATTGATTGATTGATTGATTTACAGTTTGCAGAATTACAGTACATTTCAAGTAGGCCTACAACTCAATACAACAACTGTTAACTGTGAGTGGACGACACCATAAAGCATTACACTTGTTTACAATAGGGCCCACCATTTTCAATTCATCAAAACAATTAGAGACGTACAAATATACACAACTATATAGTCAAAACAGGAAATAATCATAGGGGAGGTAAAAAGGGAAAAGAAACATATACAGTGAGGGAAAAAAGGGGTGGGTGGGGGATTCAGATTTTACGGGGGCCAGTTTCGAATTGCAGCCATCCGTAGGTGCCCTTTGAGGGCGGTTTTGAAGGAGGATTCGCATGTCTTAATGACTGTTGGTAGGGCGTTCCACATTTTTGTGGCATAGGAGCGAAATTAATTTAGTCCCTTGTTAGTGCCGAATCTGGGTTGCACATGGTTAGTTGAATTCCCTCTGGTGTTGTGGGTGTGGACTTCGTTGACATTAAGGAAGTATTTAGACAGGTACATGGGTATCTTGGTGGTGTATCGAATCTTGTGGACCAGACCCATTGCAAGATGCTGTACTCTGTCGTCAACCCTAAACCATTCCAGCCTATCAAAGTGGGCAGGGGTGAGGTGGGTTCGGGGAGTGAGGCCAAGTAGTAGCCTGACCAGTTTGTTTTGGGAAGTCTGGAGCCTAGTTTTAAGGGCCTTAGAGGTGCTGTGGTACCAAGAGGAGCATGCATAGTCGAAGAAACCTTGTACGAGGGCTCCTGTTAGGGTCTTCGAGGTGTTTTGTTGACCAGTGAGGAGATCCTGTATAGGAATCTTGTTCTTTGGTTGACTTTTTTGATTATGCTGGTGGCCATCTTATCACCGGAAAGATTTGCCTCCAGGATGGAACCTAGGTAGGTCATTTCATCTTTCCGTGTGACAATATTGTCACCCACTCTAATCAAGAAGTCATCTGCCTTGCTGAGATTACTATTTGAACCAAAGAGAATGGATTCAGTTTTTCCCAGGTGTAGAGATAGTTTGTTATCAGTGAGCCAGGTGCAGATTCTACCGAGCTCAGAGCTGAGGGCCTTTTCAACCTGCAGCTTGTTCCTGTCCGAGACCAGCAGTGCTGAGTTGTCTGCGAACAGGAACAAGTTGCAGTCACAAGCTGATGTCATGTCGTTAACATAATAGTAAAGGCCCTAGTATGCTTCCTTGTGGAACGCCACAGCTCACTGGGAGGGGGGGGGGGGGGGGGACAGTGTTCCGTTCACCTCCACCATCTGTTCTCTCCCCTCCAGGTAGGATTGCTCACTGATGTGCTATCAAAACCAATTGCTTTCAGCTTGTTTACCAGTATGGAGTGGTTCAGTGTCAAAAGCCTTTTGGAGGTCCAGCATGACCATACCGCAGTATTTGCCAGCATCCACCTCTTGTTTGATGTGGTCGCTCAAATAGAGAAGGCATGTGTCAGTGGAGTGGGATGTTCTGAAACCTGATGGAATTCATACATTATTTTTTTGTGGCAAGATACTTTTCAACCTGTTCATAGACTATTTTTTCCATCACTTTCGAGATGGAGCTAAGAATAGAAATAGGGCGGTAGTTGCCGGGGTCTAATTTGCTCCCTTTCTTGTGCAGGGGGGTTACTTTGGCCAGTTTAAAATCTTGGGGGACCTGTCCCTGTTTGATGGAGAGGTTTATTATGTGGGTGATGAGTCTCTGAGAAATTTGGAGGGAATATTGTCATGGCCAGTGGCCTTGTGGGGTTGAAGGGCACACAGTCTTTTAAGTACCTCCTCAGTTGTTACCATTGTCAGTTTAAAATCATCTTTACAAACACCTAGGTTTTTGTAGAAGGCTTTGATGTGCTCTACACCAAAACGCCCAGAGTGGGAGGGCAGTTTGTTAACCAGCGTTGTTGCAATGTTTGTAAAGAAGATGTTTAAGTAGTTGGCTACGTCAAGCTTGTCAGTGATGAGGGCGTCATTCGATTTGATGTTTATGTTTGTAAACCTGGTTTTAAGTTTCTGACCGCAGCCTAGTTGATTGTTTAGAAGCTTCCAGAGCTCCCGAGGATTGTTTTTGTTTTCCTCTGCCTTATCATTGATAAAGTTACTTTTAGCAGATTTAGTCATGGTAGTTACAATGTTTCTTAGCTTGTTTCGTTGGGTTTTTAGGATGCCCCGTTGGGTTTGGCGATCACTGTCGAAGCGATCTCCAAACCCAAGGTGATCAAGCCTTTGCAAGTTTCTCCCCTAGGCTATGGAATGAGCTCAGAATCCTCTGTTTTTAAGGGACTCTTAAAAACTCACCTTTTCATAGCCCTAATTTTATTATAGATGTTGTGTTGTAACAAAGTCCTGTATTCCTGTAGGCCAGGGGTGCCCACACATTTATGACGTGAGATCTACTTTAAAAATGACCAGCTCAACAAGATCTACCCACTGAAAAAATAAGTGTACCATTGCTGAAAATAGTTTAAATATATAATGTACCTGGTGGGGCTTTGGAATAGAAGAGAGAAAATATGACAGGCAGTTTCTGCTGTCAAAATATGTCCCCCCCGTATTTAACTTAAACGCCCAATGCATTCTCAATGGCAATAGCACAAACTTTGGCATGCTACATACTTACACCTAGAACCCCCATTCAAACCTATTTAGGTTCATCTTACGGTGGACATGTTTGCCTGAAAAGAAATCTTTGAAATGTTTCATAGTTTTAGAAATATAGTGCTTTCAAATTTGAGAAATTCACAATGGGGCTCAATGGCAGATATTGGCATGTCAAAAAAGCACTTTCACCTAGAAACTCCATTCACACTTTTTATAATTCAGCTTACTGTGGAGACACATGCTGGAACTTTTTACTTTGAAATGATTTGTAGTTTCGGAGTTATTTAACTTAAACGCCCAATGCATTCTCAATGGCAATAGCACAAACTTTGGCATGCTACTAGTCCTACATACTTACACCTAGAAACCCAATTCAAACCTATTTAGGTTCATCTTACGGTAGACATGTTTGCCTGAAAAGAAATCTTTGAAATGTTTCAGTTTTAGAAATATATAGTGCAACTGTGCAAGGACACTTCGACACCAACTCTGGGGGCTAGGGTGTGTAGGATGGGTGACAAATTCCATCCTGGTAGATCGCAATCTACCTTTTGGGCACCCTGTAGGCCTATTCCTTTTTAAGTGGTGCAACCACTTCCTTATATGTGTGGCTGGGTGGCTGGCTGGGTGGGTGGGTGGGTGCGTCTGAGCACGAAAACAGCATGGTTGTTTTTCACCACCTGTGCGCAACCTAACACACACACAAACACATATTAACTGTATATATGGTGATTTCGGGTGTGCCAGTACAGTAGAGGGTACAGTAGAGGGACCCCCACACGGTAACTCCGTCATTTCTCAACCGTTTCGGACGCGGGGCGGCTCGCCGGAATCGGGCCGGCTCCCTGGGTGCGTTCCTGTGGGTCTGGACCCCCCCCCCCCACTTCCACAGGGACCCCCACACGGAGTTGCACCACTTACTTCACACGGGTGTGATTTTTTAAATTTCACCCACTTGCTTAAATGCTTACATTTAACAACAACATTAAATCAAATTTATTTCAACATAACCAGTTGCACATTTTTGTTCACTGCAAAAATGTGGGGATTTGTTGTTGCCTACAGAGTGTACTGTCGGCTTCACATACTGTATGTGCATACAGTAGGAGGCCTCACAATCACAAGGGTTCTGATGTCAGAATATTAATGCCATCAACAGTATATTGTATGTTTTAAGGGGCACAGTGGGGCCCTGAACTCCTGCCACTGGCCCTGCTCACACTGAGCTGTGCAGAACAATTAATCTTTGACTGTTGAATACCTACAGTAACGCTAAATCAAATAAAGGTTGAACACCTTTCTCCATAAAAGTAATTTAATCCAATCAATACACCCACGTGTTTTGGGAATATGCCATCCCCACTGAAGAACAGAGGGAGAACAGAGGGAGGTCTCATTCTGTACAATTATAAACTCAGTTAAGTCATTTGTCATGATTATCTTCATAAAAGTCATTGTTCATAAAAGTAATTTGGACTGTAGTAATGTTTAATACTCAAATTAGTAGAATTGTTGTATATTCAATTGTGAAGGCAACATGTGTGCTCCCACTCAGTGACCTCCAACACATTCCACAGGCAGTCTGGTGTTGCATCCAAACTGCCTTGCTTTGAGGAGGAGGGGGGTTTGGAAAGTGCATGCAGCCCATGTCCTGTGAGCTGCTATTGGCTTATAAGTGCCATATGGGCATATCTGTAGTACTCAATGCATGGTTGAAATATACAAGCTGGAGGGAAAGTCATTCAGATTCACCAGATGGAAGAGAAACCAGACAGACCATCGGTAATATAATTGATTATAAATGTAATTATGCATTTGTATAACATGTATTCTGTAAACCACACCAAAGGGTCAGGTTGGGACAAAACGTTTTTAAGGTAGACTACACCGATGCAACTCATTGCAACTCAAACGCGACCCTTTGGTGTGTAACATTAGTATTTTGTGTATTCTTCTGTTGCAGATATAAAACCTAATAACTACTGCTAGCTAACTAACTAACTAGCTATTGAACAAATTACTGTAGACCATCTAAGGGCCTATGCTGTAATCTATGATCTAGTATGGATCTATTCACTAGGAAGTGAACGCAAAGGAACAGGGATCACAGAGCAGCATAGGGTGCTTTAATGTATGTTTAAGAAGCTAAATGAGAACCTTCTGTCAATAGAAGCAAATTAAGAGACAAAGCCATTAGGACAGGGTAAAAATGCCACATGTACCAGAGCTTGTACTTGTTTGTATTGGGGAAGAGTGATTGAGCGTGTTCATGTATATGTCTTTGTTTTCTGTAAGTGAATTAATAAAAAACCATAAAGACACATTTTAATTCGTAATTATAAACTATCATTAAGACACTTAGTTCACCCCAGTTGAGTTTTAATCTAGTCATAATCTGGTTTGTCTTCGGCCGGTCAGGAAGCCAAGCACGGAAGCTGAATATCCGAACAGTCATCAATATGTCTTTTATTCCAGATTAATACAATACTTCTGACTGTGTCTACAATGACAACATTCAAAGAACACCAACAAGTTAAATCAAAAGCAAACTCACGTTGAAGGGTCAAAAAACACATAACATTTAGCACAAAACATGGCCTGGCAAATCTGTCAACGCCACGGCATAAAATATGAATATGAAGTCACATTATTGGCATACTGGTTATAACATAAGTGCTATATTATCTATGCGTTACTTATGACACATCTTGAATTGTGAGATAACATAAGATATATATTATATACACTTCCTTACCAAGTTCCTGCAACTCTACAATTTCATGAAATGTGCTTTAGCTGCATCATCAATCTCGTCTGACTCACGTTATCTTTACATCAGCACCGTTAAAGGCATCTTTTAATATAAAGAGCTTCAGTCTTCAGTGTATTAACAATGCCAATGTTGTCGTGTGAAGACTCCATTTTGATTTTTTTTACATTTTAAAATGCCCTCTCATTAAATGCCCTCTCAAACTTCTCATTACCATTCAAAATCTCTAATTCACTTATTTTAGAACGACAAGGTGTTCAATGGCCAGCAACAATAAACTAACATGTTTGATGTGGACAGTATAAAACTAAATGTACTGTACTTCATTCTGACAGGCACTGTAAATGTTAAAGGGGGGCCTGGAGGACGCATTATTGTCCAAGAACATCTTTTATCCACTTATGCAGAATGAGTGCTACTGTAGCAGTTCCACCTCTGTGCTCGACATTTATTCTGCCTGCTTACCTTTGAACATTCTGTGTATGTTTCAGTCAACAATGCAAAATATCTCTTTCATATATCAAAAGCACGGTCAGTCAATGTGCAACCCGTTTTCTTTCAGCAAAACGCAAAGCTGTGTGCTGTCGTACCATTGCCGTTGGAATAGTGGCATTTGTAAATAAAAAAACTACATTGTTTTAAATTGTTTCATATATCCGATAGATCATTTTTCCTGATCATGAGATACTTCACTCGAGTCTTTTTAGTAATTATCCTAGCCTTCAATACAGGACAAATCACTCGTGTGCGTGTCAACTTAAAATGTATGTACAATATTGGAGCATGCATGCTCCAACGTTGTACATTTAAAAAAAAATATGACTCTTCTGTGCAAAGATGCTGACAGAAATGAGACTGGTCTTGTCTGAGGCCTCTTGACTTGACCCAAACAACCATTAGACTGGACTTGACTAGGGCACCGTTAACCAAGATGTCCTCACTAGAAATTGTATTGAAACGCCTGTGGCATACAGGCTCTTTGTAGCATTGTCGGTTGCGTGGAATGTTTAGAAATTCACTGAATACTATGAATGACAGGCTTGAGTCATCTGTAGCCACAGACAGCTTCATATGGCTTAGTATAAAAAACACTTTCTTAGAATCCCTTTCATTGGGTTTCAATGTTCCTGAGCATAATCAATAATGCCCTGTGTGTACATGCGCGGTTCTAGTGTATTGTGTGTGAAATGGCTTACTGGACCAACTAAACAAAAATAACTATAAAAATAAACTAATCGACATACAAGTACATCATTTGACAATACAGACGTTTTAGAACATGACTTAGATCCTAATATGAACAATAACCTTCTGGCCAGATTTACAACAGCTGGAAAGGGGAATATCACTCATTTTCATCGTTCAAGTTTTCTAAATCTGTACAATACTGCATTAGTGAAGATTCATTATTGTCTACCCCAAATCAGAAACAAAAGTGACATGGGGACTTAACTTATTGTACTGTACAGAGCGCATCTGTTGTGATGTAATTGAACATGTTTGAAAGGAGTTGAGTTTGATAATTTGACTAGTTTGGGATTGTAAATATTGCTCTGTCACAAATCTTGACTTAAATATACTACAACAAAAGAAAAACATGATTTTTGAAATTGAGTGTATCCCCCTTTGCTTTCACGCCACCTTCATAAATGGACACGTACGAATGTACACCCGGTAAACATCACCATATAGTTCCAAAACTGTTCCTTCAAACCTCCAAATCCACACCATGATATATCACCATCAAACAGCTATACTAAGAGGCTGAAAGCAATCACTATTTATGTTTTAGTGGACTTTGTTGTTGTTTTTAATAGTGTACACATTTTAAGATAGGCTACAATCTTGGAATGCACTAGGGCACTCATTATTTTGAGATAATGTCAATGGTCACCAAACAACAAAATAATTGGTGTTATTATGATACAACAGTCCAGTAATAATCTATAATTTATTTTTAGCTACTTAATGCTACTCTTAACGTGAACAAATTTGTGAAAAAGTCTAATTAGTGTCCCCTGCCTAGATCTAGGCACACATTGGAATGTTAACTACCTAAATAAAGACATAGAGGCACTGGTGTGTACAAGACCCTGTTCCGAAAAAAAGGCCTGATTATGAGACATACTTAACCCATTAAAACCGGGAAAGCATTGTCACTTAGTGCTGCGCTGTGAGCTTGTACATCTGCTAATTTTGAACATATTTGAGAACTACTGATTTAGTAGGCTTTTGTAGAATCGGCCTCAAGTCTTTTTTAGTTTAGTTTTGTTTTTGGGTTTTTTTGGGGGGGGGGGGGGGGGGGGGAGTTGCTCAGTGGCGTTGGAACTCGGAAGGACCTCGAAGAACGCTCTACTTCCACATTATTTCGATTTGGACAGCAACATTTGGTGTCCAAAATGCGGAAGTACTAACGAGAGTTCCGCAATAAACCCCAGCTGCGTGGGGTTTACTCGTGTTACATGCACGGGCAAAAACTGCCCGCCTGCAGTTCCAGCTTTGACCAGTGGCTTCAACATTGGCCAGCCGCTCTGGGGGCTTCAGAACTACTGGGAACATGCTAATTACAATGACTGTTAACTCTTTTTCCCCCCCAAGTCCGTATATATACGTACATCGACGCTAGGTGGCGTCATATCCCAGGTCCGTATCCGTATATGTGTATATATATATATATATATATATATATATATATATATATATATATATATATATATATATACACACACACACACACACACACACACACACACACACACACACACACACACACACACACACACACACACACACACACACACACACACACACACACACACACACACACACACACACACACACACACACACACACACCCACACACCCCAACGTATACTCTATTCTATTATCTATATAATGGTTTAGTCCTACGGAAGCTTTTAACATTGGTCCGGTTCCTATAGCAACGCCCCACCGTTCAAACTAAGGGATTGAAAATATATTCACAGTGCAAAGCAGTTGAAAGGAGTTTTTTCAAGCCTCCATAAATCAGATTCTAGAATCGCTGTCCTTGGTGGATTTTCTGCCTTCCACATTTTGGATTTAATTTGTGCCTTTGAACCGGGACGATGACGCCATGTAAAAGCTTCTGACGAAAGGTAAAGAGTGTGTGCGTGTTCCAATGATACTAGAGTGTGTGTAGCGAGTGTGTGTGGGGGGCGGGAGGGCGGGCAAACTGAACGCGTATGCCGGCACTGGGAACTGGGGTTTATGCTAACAGCTAGCGTTAGAGATAGAGTTAAGACAGATGGATCCTGGGAAATTCAGTCATGACCACAGGGACGCCAAAAATCTGTCCCTCAATCGTAGAGTGAAATTATTACATATTACATTTACATTATGATATATGACAACCAAATTATGTGAGTTATTTATCATAAACTAAAATAAACCTATGATTAAAAACACAATAGTCAAAAACTTGATGATTTATCAAAGTATGGAACTTGAAGGATAGTTAACTTGTATGCATCTAAAACCAAGTAGTCCAGCTGCTGGATAAAAAACTAGTACATTAAAAAATAGTTATTCAAGTATGAAACCTAAAGATTTTGAGCACTTGGCTAGTGGGAGGAGCAGTCTGGCATACTGTACTATCCACACTGCCACAAACCATACTCAGCTATTTTGGAAATAAAAGCAATTTCAGATAATTAGAAATACATGTGAAACTCTACAATTCGTAATATTATTGTAATAAAAGACAAATGAGAAACTCTAGTAGATAAACAATAAAATAGGCACATAAATCTCTCATTCAAGTGTAAGCCATTGAAATGTCAAAGGAAACAAATTATTTGTAGAGTAAGGTAGAAAACTAGATTAAAAACAGACTAAAATTCAAAATGTTAATGCATTTTTGGCAGCCTTTTTGCCATTTTGAACCTACTTTGTGCCTTTTACTTGTGTTTTAACAACACAAAACATATTGAATAATAATATACCATGTTATCTGTCATAGATCTCACAAAAAAATGTTGTGCAAATGCTTTGAGTAACCTTTGCATTGGATAACGTTTTGAGTAACGTTTGACCTGGCAGCCAGATTTTCTTACCATTGTGAAATTGTACTGCAACATAGTAGAACCAAAGCAGAGTTGGCTTCTATTAAGGGACAGCGATGTTCTTAACTGCTCCCCTTTACAGTTGTCCCCTTTACAGTTGTTTTTTGCCACGTCCTTTGAAATCATCCATGAGGCTGAAGGCTCCCATGTACCCACCGAGCAGTAGGCCCTGTTTCTGGGTTAGCAAACTGTCAAGAAGGAACACAGAAGACAAAGGTTAGCAGGGTGTCGCTGTATGTGCTGCCCCAGGACAGTGCCCGTAAAACAAATACCAAATTAACAGATGAGAAAGATGGTTAACAGTGACTGTGTTCCCACTACAAACTTGACGTGCTTCATACTGTATAATAGAGAAACGTGGAATGTGACGTGAGTGATGTTTAGAAAGTGGCTTAAGGTTAGACAAAGTAATCAAGTAATATTAAGAGTTCTGTTGGTTAGCTTATGGTGTCAGTTTATAGCAGCTATGGGCATGTTTAGCTATATATTTAACACTTCTGGTGCCACTGAATAGTGGCAGCCAGATGAGGGAGCACTTTCACTATTCCGTTTCCCTAAAAGCAGGAAGCAAAAGTTCTACATTGCACCGATAGTTATTTATCTTCAGAAGCATTAATATTGTAACCACGATGCAGCATAAACTAACATGACCTAGGGGGGATTAATATGAGTAACTTAAGATCCTTTCTACTTTCATATTGTGATCTGTGGCCACTAAAAGTCAGTGCGTATGGCATTGCATGCCGTTTTGGTGTTGACGACGTCACATGTTGCACCTGTTACTTGCAAAGACAGATAAATGTACAGTATGAGAGAAGTTGATCTATTTAGTAAAAGACCATTAATCATCGAGTAAATAAGCCTCCGTCATAGGGTTACATCACAGCACAGAGCTCAGTAAAATCAATGCCAGTATGGAAGACTGGCTTTAGTGTCAAAGAAAAGAGTAACCTCTTGTATTTGGGAATAGTTTTACCCAGGTGAAACATTAAAATGATTGATTTAATGACAATCTATTCAAACAATGGCTCCCTTTTAAAAGCCTGTGTCTGTGCTTGGTGTGACAACACAGCATCATGTTCCATTTAACAGTATTATTTTATTTATCACAATCCAAATCATATTTATACGTTAACTACTGATGGAGTGCAGAGCAAAGTTCTGGTGAACAGGCACAGAACGGAGCGAGTTGTGTTGAATAGGGTTTGTTGTACTAGAATGTCTGTTCTGCTGTGTGGTTATCCTCTTCAATAGTACAGCATGTATAAAGTTCTACCTGACTGGGAGGATGATCAGTAGATCTTGTGCCGTGAGCACTGGGGGAATATGTAATATAATAACCAGTAAGATGCCCTGAGGGGCTAGAAAAGAATGGCGAGGTTGCGTGCACGCATCCGCCTGGGTGATGGCAGATTGCTGGGCGAGCGCTGGCGCTTTGGCATGAGGGGGTCAGATCAATATATGGAATGAATTCTGTACTGGCCATATATGGAGCGTGTCTTGAGTGTACAGGGTTTGATGAGGTCAGATCAACATATGGATGTCAGAACAGGTCAGCTCTATATATGGAAATCAAAAGTATGACGATATATCACGTATCAATTTCTTATCCCACCCCTAGTCTCTACAGCAATATACAGTGCAGAGTCCAGACATTGACCACAGCAACACTCAAATACCTCATAGTGAAGTTTTATTGTATGGGTGAGCCAATTTCATCCATTGTTGACAAGGTCAAAAGCTGTTAAAGAATGCATAAATTAGTATCTGTTACAGTACTAAAGATGACTAGACAGTAAAAAGAGGCTTAATAAAAAGGACAATACATCAGAGGTTTAGGAGTGTAGCAACTCGGCGCCTCTGGCATGTCCATGGCAGTCATTATATTAACCTACCACAAAAAAAGGAATGGATGCTGCACCTGACTATTTTGGAAAGTAACTACATAGTCAGAAACTATTAATATTGTAAAATAAAGTACATTTCCAGTCAAAAGTCATTCACATGCATGTGGTATGGTTATTGTGAAAGGTTTTACTGCATGTGGTATGGTTATTGCGACAGTAGGTCGCATTTACTATGAAAACCTGAATTTCCGTGTCACATCACAACTCCATATGGTCACGCCTCGTGACATTATGCCTCCATATATGGTCACGCCTTGAGATCACACCTCCATTTCCATATATGGAGCTGACCTGTTCTGACATTCCTTATTGATCCACCCCCACCCGTCCTTCCTCTTCGATGTCTCCCTTTTGACTGATACCTGTCCATTCAAACTCTAAACGGGCTCGCCCCAAAGTTATTAGTGCAGCCGCGACCGGCTGCCGGAAAATTTTCAATAGGCCGGAAAATTAAGGCCCGGCCCTACATGGGCCCTCTTCAAACCCTGTACACTCAAGACACGCTCCATATATAGCCAGACTTCATCAAACCCTGTAAACTCAAGACACTGCCCCCACTGCCACTCTTAGATATGGAGCTGACCTGTTCTGACATTCCTTAATAATCCTTATGTTGATCTGACCTCATCAAACCCTGTAGTGTACACTCAAGACACGCTCCATATATGGCCAGTACAGAACTCATTCCATATGTTGATCTGACCCCCTCCACCCCATGCCAAAGCGCTAGCCCAGCAGTCTGCCGTCACCCAGGCGGATGCTTGCACGAGACCTCGTCACATGATTCAGCAGGATCCTGGATGGCTTGATTCTAAGCTTAAAATAATTGATAAATATTTTTGTAAATCTATGTGGAAAATGGCAGATTTCAGTGGAACCAGAAAGCCTCGACTGAGCTGAGGAATTGACCTGCTTGGCAGGTCAATTCAAAACCTTTTAACCACATACTGCCAGTTATGGGGGTCTTTAAATAAAAGGTTTGAGAACCACTGCCCTAACATTTTACTAAAAACATTAGTTTGAATTGCTTCCAACAATGAAGATGTAAATTATTTGCAGTAAACGGCAAAAGGTTTTAATAATTAAAACAAGAAGAAATGCATCAACAATGAGAATGTAGTAAATAATTAGTGCAAATGAAAGGAAGTGCATTTAATAATGGGTGAATACAGATGGAAATACTGAACCACAGATCTATACCAACCTGTGGTATACAGTATGGCATCTACCACTGGCTGGCCTGGAATAAATCAGTTAATATTCATTGCCCCTTACATCACTCACAGCTTACCAGCCTTGGATGACAAACCTCTCTCCCCCAAACAATGACTGTACTCTAGTGGTGAACAGAGCTGAAGGCGGAACAATACGCCATATTATTAAAACCTCCCATCACAAAGGCTTGTATGACATCCCAACACAGGCAAGACACAATATGCATTTGTTAAGGTGGTTCTTCACATGACAAGAAGCTTTCCAATATGGAATAATGGGTCCGACTGTCCTTGGCTAAAAAGACATCTTCATAATGCCCTTATCAAAAGGTAATTAAAAGGGTGAAGTAACTCAGCTTGAATAATAAGCCTGTAGAGAAGTTGCATTTAATGTCTTGCACGAAATAGTTTTATATCATACAAGTGAGGTCAAATGATAGATCATGCCTTCAGTGTCAACATGCACTTAGCTCTCCTTCCACTCAGTACAGTGGCATTAAGGCCCTTTGCTGCTTCAAGTTGAACATTAGTCTAGGTCCCATAATATATAATCGGAAGCACTGGTTTCAAGTGCAAGACACTACATAATCACACAGCACACTTATCTGGTTAGCCATGATAAATGACGATTTCAATGACCAATGTTGAAATAAAATTCAGTAGCAGTGCTGCAGGGCAGCTGGGAATTTAATTGGCCCTCATTCAACTGTGGTTTACTATTATGGATAAAATGAGTTCTCCATAAATGGCTTAGTGCACACGTCGCTATTCTCCCTCAGCAATGTTTGCGTGGCTCATGCTTTGAGCATAATGACTTCATTATAAGACTGCATCATGCGTTAGAGATCTACAAGCTTACATTTGTTGTGAGCTTACATGTCATGCCAGCTTGTTGATCAGCCATTTTCAGCAAGAGACACCATGATAGTGTATAATTTAAACAAATGTAAACAAATGCCATGTGGACCAATAAAATATAAAAATCTTTATTAAACGCTTTCAAAACTCGACATTTGATAGACCACTGAACATAATGACAGAATGCGCATGTAAACAGTTTTAGATAGTAACAGGGAAAGCACCATGGCAGATAATTAACTTATGTTATTCCCATCATCAAATGCAAAACAAGACACCATCTCGGTTTCACGGTGGACTTCACTCCAAACCAGAAAGTGACTTTTCATGATAAAGTGCTTTTATAAAACCAGCCGTAGGCCGGTATAGTGAGTCATGCCAACACCACCACAACCACCACCACCACCCAAACCGTGCACTCCACAAGTGAAATTCTACAGGGCCATTATGAGCTGAAGAGGACAGCTAAAAACAGGCTGTGTGCAAGCTAGCACCAGTGAAGTTTATGACATGCGTGTGCCAACAGTATACACACACCAGTATACAAACCAGTGTATGTTTGCGTATGTGTTCATGTATGTGTCCGTGAACATTTGAGAGGCGTGTGTGTGTTGTGCGTTAGTGCAGTTTGCGGTGTGGGGCCTGTGGGCTGGAAAAATTCTCATAGATGCCAAGGTAAACGCCAATCAGGCCATACAGCTTCCAGGACGAGTACGTAGCGCTACAAAAAATAAAAAGAGAAGAACTGAGATCACATTCAAACAAAATGTATACACATTTTGGGTTGATTGTGATGATCGATAAATCAAATCCTTTTATTTGGGACACCATTTAAGTGGGAACAAAATTGGCAGCCCCAGTTTAAATTTTACTGCAGATCAATAACCACATTCTGGTATATCTCTCACCACACTGATATAAGTCTATTTAACAACTTAGCATACATAAATATATATATATATATATTTATTAATTTAATTCATTTTATTCCCGTTGTCGGCTAAACTGGAGGGAGATTTTCGATGAAGTCTCACTGTTGCGCAACATCGAGGATTGCACAACAGGCGCTCCTAGGCTGTGGAGCGATGCGATCAGTTTTCATATCAATAAACTTCGTCTTAGGATCAAACTTAGTCTTGGGCGTCACTAATAGAAAGGACAAAGAACTTCGTCCTGGGCGATGGGGGTGTTAAAGGACATTACGCTCACAATGAACTCCATGCTGATGGGTGTTCACTGCTGCCATATGCAAATCGGTTCGGTTCTACATGCATACTTATTGATGTCAACCCTTGACTGACACAGCCCTTGGTAAGCAACCAGGCCAAACGGAGATCTGCGCTCCAAGGAGCACACTTCAAGTTGCATTTCAACTGACAGAAGAGAAAAGGGAACTAGAGAAATGGGTTTTATAAGACAGAAAAGGGAACTAGAGAAATGTCAGTAACATGAGGCAAAAGGTCAAGTTGATATCATTCACAATTTCACGGCATCAACCATATTGATCTTGCATCATAAAAATGGGATTAGGTTGAAAATCGGTGAGGTTTCCCCTTAGTTGGAGGAATGAAGAGATGAGGATAACCAAAAGAGGGGAAGGGCACTCCAGGAGTGAGTAATAGAGGGGCATAAATAAAGACTCGACCCAAGGGAAATACTGATCATTCTGTCATTCCTCGACTACTTCACTTACAGTAGAAAAGCGATTCCGTGTTCCATTAACCGCAACAACTAGAATAGAACACCCCTAAAGCACTGACATGCACACGCCTGGCTTTTTATCAATTAGCCATCTCTCAGTTAGTCACTAAATGGTCTCAAGAGAAAAATATGAGGAATTTAAAAAAACAAACAAAAAAACACAAACAAACCCTGCAGTACCATGATCCATTGTGTGCTTGTTCGAGCAAACACTCTCATAGCCAAGTAGATGTCAACAACTAGTGGTGTCAACGTTTAAAGCCCCAATGAGTGAATTGACATATCAATATGAGTTATACAGTACACATATTTGGGGCTTTAACAATATTTATGGGCCGTCAGTTTGAGGACCACCGCAAAGTCATTCATCATTACGGAGGACAATTTTACAGTACGCCTGCCTGAAGAATATGACATTATCCAGGTCTTACCCAGGGGTTGAGAGTCTACTACAGAATAAAGCACATTCTACATGGTCGCTGTCCTATGTCTAAAACGTTACTTTTCAGAAAATGTGTACCAATGGGTTATTTAGTCACAAGCTTGTAATAACTTCATTGGTTCAATAATTATAAAACCCACAGACACTTGTCCGTGACATTTGATCCTAAACCAGTACAGAGTGCTTTTACATAAGTCATGTTTTACACCAACACCACCACATGCGGAGAGGGGGAACTTGTGAAGGTTTAATTATGTCCGGGCTGACATGTGACTCTGAGTAGGTCATAACCTGTAGTCAAGGAGAGCCTGCGGGAATCTGACTGCGTAACACATGTCAGGGGAGAGGGTTTCTACAAGTACTAGGGTTGAATGTGACCGTATAACACATGTCAGGGGAGAGGGTTTCTACAAGTACTAGGGTTGAATCTGACCATGTAAGACATGTCAGAGGAGAGGGTTTCTACAAGTACTAGGGTTGAATCTGACCATGTAACACATGTCAGAGGAGAGGGTTTCTACAAGTACTAGGGTTGAATCTGACTGTGTAACACATGTCAGAGGAGAGGGTTTCTACAAGTACTAGGGTTGAATCTGACCATGTAACACATGTCAGAGGAGAGGGTTTCTACAAGTACTAGGGTTGAATCTGACCGTATAACACATGTCAAGGGAGAGGGTTTCTACAAGTACTAGGGTTGAATCTGACCGTATAACACATGTCAGAGGAGAGGGTTTCTACAAGTACTAGGGTTGAATCTGACCATGTAACACATGTCAGAGGAGAGGGTTTCTACAAGTACTAGGGTTGAATCTGACCATGTAACACATGTCAGAGGAGAGGGTTTCTACAAGTACTAGGTTTGAATCTGACCGTATAACACATGTCAAGGGAGAGGGTTTCTACAAGTACTAGGGTTGAATCTGACCATGTAACACATGTCAGGGGAGAGGGTTTCTACAAGTACTAGGGTTGAATCTGACCGTGTAACACATGTCAAGGGAGAGGGTTTCTACAAGTACTAGGGTTGGGTGGGATCCCGAGGAACCGGAATCGGTTCCATCACATTTGGAACGATTTCTAGAACCGGTTTTATCACAACGTCAAGAGCCGGCATATGGACTTCATGTCTGCTATACAATTACAATGCCGGTGGTTCTCAAACGTTTAAGGACAACCATAAACCTTGTTCTTGAAAGGTGCTATATAAATAAAGCTTTATAACTCCTGCGTACAAATGGAATCAAATTGACCCATAGAATCCTTTTAGATCAACTACAAATTATTCCCAAGCGCGGTACGGCTCACCGCTCCAAGAGATGGGAGAACAAATTTCACATACATCAATGCATGTGACAAATAGTGTACAAAAGGAACCTAAAGTTAAAGTCCTCTTAGAGTTAGACCTGTTCGTGTCCATTTGGAACCCGCTATCCTATAGGAATCGTTAGTAACCGTTAAGGAATCGGACCATTAAGAGGAAATCGTTAAGGAACCAAGAATTGTAAAAATCCTAAAGCTCCCAACCCTAAGGACGGGGTGATCAAGAGCAAGAGTGTGTGAAGAGGGGAGAAAGAGTGCGTCACATACAGGCTCAGAGATGGAGACAGATATACTAACTTCTTGAATGCAGCCAAGAGGTACATGCTCCTCGGCAGCAGTAGATAGGTTTGGTTCGTTAGGACAGCCTTGATTATCTTCTTGGCTACGTAGGCCGGGTCTAGGATTGGCATCACTGTTGGCCATCTAATGGAGGAAAAAAAATAGAATTATTTTAATAAAAAAGAAAAAAAAGTGTGTGTGTGTGTGTATATATATATATCAAGAAACAATTATTCCATTAAACAGTAAATAATGGCTAATTAACAGTGTCCGACTAAAAATATACCATCAAATATTCATAAATAAGGCTTCATCGAGCAACAGTAAATAGTTTTCAAAGTCACTATGGACCTTCTGTACCTTTCAGTAAATGCTCACTCAAAAACGTGCCTTGTATAAAAATCTGAGAATGTCATGTCAAGGAGCTCAGAAGTAGGCTATTCTTCCTTCCATTAAACTACCCAGAGAAGGTCCATTAACCAGGGTGGTTTTTGCTGCACTTGTCATTAAGACCAAACCAGAGCACCTCAATTAAACAGACAGCGAAACTAATAAACAAATACTAGAGAGATACCCAAAATACGAATAGGCTCCAGTAGAGACGACCGAGCCGCAACACATAGCTGTTGGGCTGATGCAGTCACACCAGGTCTCGGTGCTACAGTATGTGTACACAAATACGTGAATAGTCACTAAAATGACAGAGGCATGGTTTTAACATTACACATTTAGCACACCTGCCATATATACAGCCCCTCCTATATACACGTTTGTTAAAAACGCCATTGACAATAAAGATAATTTAATGGTTTTACATTTTTATATACTACCACACTATTTTGCATATATTGGTCATATGACATTTATTAGCATATTATATTTTCTTTTGCCATGTTCTGAATGGGTGTGTCACAAATATTGTATACCCTGAAATCTTGAATAAACAAATATATATACACACACACACACACGGCTGCTATTCAAATAAAGCCACCATTGGTATGTGTCATATTTTGCTTTGCTGTCACTACTGTGCATGTGCAACCATCAGGAGATTGTGTGTTTTCTGGGGGAAGCTTTCAAAGGAGTCAACAAGTTGGAACATTTATAGATAAAAATACAGTCAAGCCGTTTGTTGGGATATGGGCCAACATTTCAATAACGGTGCATCCCTAGTTTTGGAATAAAGCCTTTTCAAATTCAGTGTTTATATGCCCTTTTCAGAATGGACAAATTATTATTTTTTAATACAGAATGTGATCATAGCGACAGTTATCGGCCATAACAGCAATCATTATATCGGATACAAATTAAAAACCAACCCGCTAACATGGCCTAATGGACTTTCTACACACCCCCACACGGAAACCCACATAAAGGCAACCAAGAAAATCTATAAGAAGCCATTATCACAGAGATAATGTACTACTAAACAGCCCTTCACAGCAGTGATGACTCAATAAGAAATGAAGAGCTAGGGGGAAAGAAAGGAGTGACAGTGGGAGAGGGAAGAGAGGAAAGACAGAGACACAGAGAGAGTGAAGAGCCAGAGAGCAGATAAACTGAGGAAACAGAAGAGACAGAGAGAGTACTCTGAGCAAACATTCTGAAGTAGATGTAGCCAAGACAATCTGCTGATCAAAATCCTATTAAAAGCATTTAAGCAATAATTCCCACTTACAATGCAGTTCAAGTGTTGTGCACTTAGGGAGAGGACATTCTGTGTTGAATCTAATGATGTGACCTTTTTGTAAAATCCAGTGCGGTGACCTACTTGGTTTGAGCACCATCGAACATGCCAGTGTTGATGAAATAGGGGCAGACAATGGTGGTTTTCACGCCATCTTTCCCCAGTCCCATGAGCTCCAGGCCAATGGACTCAGCAAAGCCCACCGCTGCAAACTTACTGGCACAGTAGTCTGAAAGAGGGTGGGGTTTAATGTCACAGAAGGACAACAAAGGGTGTATTCAAACCAAGATTCATGCATTGATCTCATACAGCGGTTATATTACATGTAAACAGACATCCACACATGAATGAAAACAAGTGGTGTAATAGTCAGAAGCTGGAACCAAGGCATCTCTGAGGTCTGTCGTTTAAGTTTTTGTCGCATTCCTAAGCCAATAATTTCATGACCAGGTCATCGGTCATCAAATTATTGGCTTAAAAATGCAGGCAAAGAATCTCCATGAATTAAAGACTTCATGGGATGTGAAATTGATAGAACATATGAAATAGTTTGGGTGAACTACTCCTTTAAGTCACTTTAGTCAAATATTTCAACCCACTCCCGTTATAGAACTATAGAACAGACAGAAATACATCTGCCCAGTGCTGTACTCCCATATCATATGATTTTAAATTACGGTATATTATTTCCTGGATTGAGCAGCGCATTTAAGAGGTTGGCTTTAAGTTAATGGCTCAGGCATACCTTTGGCTTTCAGTCTGACAGGGCAGGGTAAAAGGGTGGCTCAGAGATACTGAATGAACCTCCCCCACTATCTGTCTCTCTTGATTTGGGTGAAAAGTCAAACAGGGTTCTGCAGAGTGAAGCTCCATTAAATATTAATCTCTACTCAAGGCCAGAACAATCTGGCACGAGCAGATATTAGCTCTCGCTGATGTAACGTTAATTAAGTTAGCTAGATCGCCTCATACTTTTCTTATGCTTAAACAGTTACTTACAATCCTATAATCTCATGGTAGTTGGGGACTGTTGGGAGACAAAGGGTTCACTAAAAGAAAAATGTACGGTACTTTGTACAGTGATCAAAGACCACACAATGGACCCAGCCTGGGTTGAGAAATCCTTTCCTCTTCCTATAATGCTTACATTATACTCTGGGAATATGAGCAAAGTACACTACAACACAGATTGTTTAGCGGAGGATCGGCAGCCATGATAGGTTTTAGAACACTCGCACACATTTATGGCAAAAGTACCAAGATGCGGTGAAATACAGCAAAAGTATTACATGCAACACATTATATTACTGAAAGATGTCATGACAAACTACACACCTGCCAATCCAGGGAGACCTATGAGTCCTGCGGAGCTAGCGATGCTGACCAAGTGGCCATGGTTGTTGGCCATCATGGCTGGCAGGAAGGCCTTGTAAGTCTGAGGAGAGAGAGAAAATGTCACAAAAACAAATGCGGAAGTGAAATTACTAGTCGGAGCGAAACCAGTGTGAAACTGACTTATATGGCCCGTTAAGAATGATATGAGGTTATGGGAATTACGCGGCCGGTTAAGACTGACGTTAGTGTTAGCCGTTATGCTAGTAATAATAGGACAATGCTGACAACGTCAGTATGTGGAAATGTCCATACTGGCTGCATTGAATGGTGTTGATAATGATGACGGACATTAAATATGGAAATAACATCCGAAACCGCTCACAGTATCAAGTGCCAGCTAGTAGCTACCCATGATGCAAAGGTTTTCTCCTCGAGATTTAAGGCCTTTTCATAAAGGCAGAGTTTGTTTGCAAAATACCTGCCGTGCTGCAATGGCGAGTAATCTTTTTGAATGGAGCCAGTTAAATTCCTCCACCAGTTCGTATGTAGAAAAGATCTAAAGATTAATATCATTTATGCAGTATAATAATGTATAAATGCTGAATTAAAAGCATGCTGAAAAGATGCATACACAGTACAGTATATATAGTCCAATTAAAAAGTAATTAATGCTGTGACCGTCTCAATGCTGTGTCTGTTACTTTGGTTTAGTTTTCCCCTCTCTTCTGGGAGCATCATTTTGAGCGTTTACATTTCATTTCTGCAGCAAACCTTTTTAGTAATGATTATATCCAAGATGGTGTGAAAGATTTGAGTGCGACAAACAAAATCTCACATGTACTTTTCATCTTGTGTATCCATAGGGACTGTGAGAAAAAGCCTCACGCAGGATGTTAGTATCAGGCAAAACATAAAAAAAAAAAAAATAGAAATGCCACATGGAATGCGATTGCAGACACGTGCACATATTGGTCAGTAGCTTTGTCTTTATGAAACAGTCATACAGCACATCATTTTCAGGCCGTAACCATCAATTTGATGTTGCATAATGCAGCGGGTCTTTTATGAACCAGTTTTAATTCAGCTTTGGACTATGTCACTGCAGTTCGTTGGAGCCATAAATTACATTTACACTGGGGGCGGAAGTATGCCGGAAGCGTGAAAGGCACGCTACGTCACGCTGCCAGCCTGCCACTCAAGTGATTACTGGCCAATCACAGCGCATCTTTTCTGGGACTTATCAGACCTGAACATGCGCGCTGTGACGCACGCTCATGCGTCCGCATGCTTCACACTCGAGAACATGTTGCCCTCCCTTGAGCACAGACGCTCCAGAGCCAGAAGGGGCGTCTAATAACTCTACACATCATCCAGCATGGTCTACTGACCCAGAAGTGAGCCATTGTGTTGACTTCCATCGTTTTCTCAATCAGAGTGTCTGGAGAGTCCATGAACTTCTTCCCTGTCACAATGCCAGCATTATTCACCAGGATGGTGACATCTCCTACCTCACGCTTCACCTGCAAGAGTTACATAAAACAAATATCAGTAAGGAGACATTTACAAAAGGACATACAAATAATGTACAGTGAATGACACACACACACACGTTTTAAATAAAGACTTTTAAGCCAATGTCTAAGGCTAGAGGAGTATCTAGTGCAACTTTTGACAGGGTTACTTATTTATACTGACGATGCCATTCACAGACCAAGCGACACATGAATCTATGCCTTAAGTTCCGGAGAACAGCTTGAAAAGTATTGACTCTTGCAGCCACAAACATTTCACTCGCACTGCACCATCTAGGCCTTTTGAGTAAAATTCCCATGGCATCATTACACGCTACTTGAAGTTTCTGAATACTTGCCTTTTTGTAGCTTGACCACAAGTGGGCAGTGTAGAGTGGTGTACAGTAAGCTCTAAAGTAATCTTAAGTGATTCTGAACACATACTGCATTTACGTGCGAGGGGGTTCGCCTGTGCATACATCCTACGACACCATCTGTGTATATCATTCATCATCTGTACAGTGATGCTGTTCAAGCAAATGTTGATCCTCCACCACACACAAACAGGCACTCCCTAGTTGGAAATCTCACAAGTCTAAACATACAGTAACAGTCCAACATGAGCCAACATGATCAAATGGAACATAGCTTCAGTTCAGGTGACATTTTATCTCCCAACATCTTCCGGTAAGCCCGAGATACGAAAAAACCTGGGGTCCGAACAGACCGCAGCCGGTTCTGTTTACAAGAAGTGACTCCCGGGTACATTCGGACTAGATCCAGTGTGTTTCGGACATTGGGTGATTGGCCGCCACAGCTGTCAATCACCGCCAACAAGAAAGAAAGCACCATTCCACAAGGTGAAACGAAAATTGCGTGACGGTAGAAGAAAAATTACACACACACTATGGTGACTACACATCTCCACACTCCGCAAGTCCACAATGATTGACTCAACGTGCATGACGTTCATGTTATTGACCATGCAAATTCTAAGATTCTATATTGATAGTGACATTTCATAATCAATTTTAGATAACATTGCTCACATTTTAGATTCTCCAAATTTCTTCCAAAGGCGGAATCATCACCTGAATGACGTTAGCGCTGGTGAATTTATGACTGTAGATACCCTGATAGTTATTAGTCATGATGATCACTTTGCAAAAACGTGATGTCGTCACTGACATATAGTCTGTAGTCAACTGAGGTGCCAACATTTTAAGGATTCTGCAGAACAAAAGCTTGGCCGTTTTATCTGGAGATGGTCGCCGTCTAAAAGAGGCCTCAGACACTTTTGAAGCATCAAAGGAGACTTTGCTCGCTTTGGAGGGCATGGAATGTTAACCCTCCCCTGACCACCGCAGGGCCTCTGTTTATTCAATAACAGTAAAACAGCTGACAAACTCATCTAGGGCACATTAGCTCAAGTTTCAAACAAACAGGACTAGAGTCCATTTGTGTTATTCCCTTTTGTACCATGGCCACAGAAAATACTAATTTCTGATTCAATGGAACTGGCTGTGGATATCAGACACCAGGTGATTTACTGGTGACCAGAACCATGTTTGAGGTGAGGTATCCTGAGATCTGACAGCCTTTGTTTTGTTGACAGTACTGCAATTAAAAACAGTCAATTGTCCCAATGTACTGTGGGAAAATAATAGACTTGGTATAGGGAGCTCTTCACCTCAGACTCAGTCTTTTTGCAATATTCAAGAACGTTGTGTAAACTATGAAAACGGTTTTTCATAGTTTTTTTGGCAGGTTTAACAACTGAAGGCAATAGAGCGTCGCAGTCCCGCCACCTTTCATGACGACGCCAGGCCCAGGAAATTAATCCCAATGCATTTTTCCCATAAACATTTCAAAAAGTATTTATTTAAAGACCTTTTAAGCATTGTACAAAGCAAACTCTAGTTGTGACAAATCATAACAAACATAATATTTTGGAGTGGACCAAACAAATTACAAAGAAGGAAAAAAAAAAAAAAAAAGTGTTGTTTACCCCTGGAACTCCTCCATACTTGGTGCTCCATAAATGCTGGTCCCCGAGCACCCACCCTTAAAAGCCTTGAACAAAGCCAACAGCCGAGTTGACAAATCATGACAATAAACACATATTTTTGGGCCGAACAAATAATTAGAAAGAAGAAAAACCAAACCAAAAAAAGTGTTGTACCCTGCCCTTTTTTCATCTTTCCAAATATCTGTTCCGGCCAAAAGAATTTGATTTGTCAACTCGGCTGTTGGCTTTGTTCGAGGCTTTTAAATAAATGTTTTTTGAAATGTCTATGGGAAAATGAATTGGGAATTATTTCCTGGTGCCCTAGTCGCTCTGAAAGGGGCGGGACTGCGACGCTCTCATTGATTGTGGGTGTGATTTTTTTATGCGTTTCTGTGTACCAATCGTGTATAGACCAGACATACATAAATGTAACCTTCATGTGACCACCACGCTCTGACTTTAGGCGCTTTACCCATTCAAATCATATAAAAATAAATAACTGTAATGGGTCGCACACACAAAGACTGCATTTCAATTATTTAGTCATGCATTTTGAACAGGAGACAAACGTTTCGGCTATCCAGCCTTCATCACTGATGAAGGCTGGATAGCCAAAACGTTTGTCTCCTGTTCAAAATGCAAGAATTATTGAAATGCAGTCTTAGTGTGTGCGACCCATTACCATTAATTATTTGATACATACATTTAACACACCCATATAGAGAGCACATCCAGCCACATCACCACTCAACCAGCTACAACACAAAGAGACTTGGACTCACCTGATCAGCCAACTTGTAGACTTCTGCTTTATCACTGCAGTCACAAATATAATAATGGACCTTGACTGCTCCTTCTTCCTGAGCCAGCCTAGCGGTCTCCTTCATGCCATGCTGGTTGATGTCCCACAGCACCACCACCGTGCCCAGGCGTGCAAACTCCTGCGCCATGAGGCGGCCGATCCCACTGCCCGCCCCAGTGATCAGCACCACCTCGCCAGAGATGTTCTTCCTCTTGGAGGGGATAAACATATAGACGAAGGACTCCAGGTTGTACCAGATGGAAAGGAGCATCACTTGGAGCGTTTCCAAGAAGAAATTCATGGTGTCTGATGGCCCTTGTGATCTAGTGGGCAGAGAGAGACAAATAATTGAATTGATTTACAAGGAGTTTCATCGTTTAGTCACTTAAGCCTGATTCGTACTGAGCAATAATAACCGATCTACACGCGTTATGAGCTTGCAATTTAAAAATAATTGTGGCCAACTGCACACCAGGTTAGAGAGAAACTATACAGAGGTGAAGAGAGAACAATGCCATATAATGAAGGACCAGGGGGGGGTTGACACTTTTAAGGTCTCAGAGGCACTTGCCTGTCAGGCAAGTACAGGTCATGTTCTACTTGCCCACATGTCAGGCCCACTTGCCCGAAAAGTAAATAGTTCATTATAAAAGCAATGATAGGTAAAATTTTAATTGCTGTTCAATTTGACACCCATTTTTCTTTCTCAGGATGTGCTAAAAAAAAATATATGTTACCCATTTTTTTTCTGCCAAAATGCCTAGTACAAAGCTATGAATTTGGCTATGGGCAAAGTGTAGCAACAGTGAAAACAGAACCTTATAGTGCCCTTATTTGACATTCCACAGACCAGAAGACAAGAGCGTATCTAGCCACGTTGAGATGTTTAGACAGATATCTTGTGTTGTGTTTACAGGCGGCTCCCGGCTCAAACGAGCACTTGCCTGGTGCCTGCCTGGGGCAGGTGGGCAACCCTTATTTTGAACATCTGAGGGCACATGCTAGGTATACATGCTAAATCCCAGGACAAGTAGTTGTAGTTTTGAAACAACCTTTTCATGCAAGTTGTGTTGTTTTAGAAGTGCAGACTTTCCTTCCCATCCAACACTACATGATGACACCATTTACTTAGGTGTCCCAATTAGTACCTGGCTGTATAGCTTTGGGCTATGTTGCTAACCTACCAGAAAACAAGGGGAAGTTTACCATTGTGTAAGAACAAGCCAGCTCTCCCCCTCCCCTTCTCACACACACGCCCCTAAAAGACTATTAGCCAGGCCCATACTAATATCACTGCCTGGGGCCATTTCAAATGATTTAATTTTGCATTGCAAAGGTAGATAAGTCTGGCTACGTGAGGAAACTAAAACACTACTAGTACTCAGTACAGCAGCCAACATGCCCAGGCTACTACTTAATAAAATATGTTTTACTGTGCAAGAACACTTGTATTAATCAGTTACAATTAAGGCATTTAGCAGACGCATTAAGAACAAAAAGCATGGCAATACATCATACAAAAGTAGTTATCGTTAATCATACGTAAGCTAAGAACGTAAGTGGAATATCTATAAAATGAATAATAATAATGAATAAAATGCTGTCCAGTTCAACAGCCTAGGCCAGAGGTTAATTTGTGCAAAGCTGTGTGTGAGCATTTAAAACATCAAGTCATCATGGTAATAAAGGTCTTGAATGGGTACTGGAAGTTTAAACCAATATGTCCGTCATCTATTCTATCGAGTCATCGGGTGGCATTATCTGGATAGAATGACTGATAGGCACAGCTGTGAAGATAATGTGCAGTGGCAGCAAGGAATAAATGCCCTTGACTTGACCAAAGGTGAAAGGCAAAAGTACCTTAATATTTGTACTAGAGTTATGATTTTCAGTTAATCAGTTAATAACCGCTATTCCGCTAATCCTTGAGCTTTTTGCCTTTTTCCAACAATTTCCAAAACGTAGGCATACACATCCGTAAAATTAAACTAACTATTGTGAATGCTATGAATGCAAAACTTGGTTGAAATAAGTAAAGAATAAAGTTATTTGAGTCAGTGCCGACACTTACCCCCGTGTATCGGATCGGCTTCAGAGGAAATGTGATTTACGACACCCGAGGTCTCTTCTTCCTCAATAGTAGAACAACGCCTCGCTCGGCTCTTTAAAGGGAGAGTCTGGGAGACCTTTGAACTGGCTAGTGGCTACTGCAGATATACAATGTTTACGTTACACACCAGCGACCATAAGGGCGGATCACTACTACGCTTCTAAAAATAAAGACACAAAAGTTCTCTTGACACTTCAGCGTGCGTGTGTACCTGCAGTTACTCAGGGCCGTCGTACTCGTAACGGTACAGCCGTGTCAGCGCCCCTATTTACTAGTAGACTGTCCCATTGACCGGGAGGACGGCCGCACCGTGATTGGCTAGTTGGTTGTTGGCGGAGATTGTTTCAAGCTGGGTTTGTAGACTACCGCACCGGCATTCAATGAAGAAAGATAAACAGTTGAGGCTGTTGCTGTTGAGCATGTGGAGTGTGGAGTATGTATCGTTTCTGTGTCTGTGCCTCTGTGGTGCACATTTTACACAAAATAGCCAATTTTACATAGGATATGGAAGCTAAAACTACATTTTATTCAAACGATAGTCGATAGTAATAGCAAGTTAGAGAACTAGTTTCCAGCAAAATATCTCAAAGGGGGCGTAAACATTTGTTGCTTCCAGTGCAGTGGGTCCTATGAGTGGGACCTAGGGACCGATATGTTGTGGGGCAAGTAGGACCCTAGGAGAGACACAGATCAATCACTGCCAACTTGTGCCAAGATCAGTTGAGTGTTGACAGTGCTAGCTTGTCCCCATGACTTTTTTTGTTATCATTTTAGCTCAAATGTCTGTACCAGTGCTGCACTGTTTACATTTATGTCTAAATAATAGAGTATAGCAAGTCTCAGTTGACATGCAAGCCAAGAACCAAGAAGAGCCGATCATAGCCTCACTCTGCTGATTTCTGATCGTCTGCACCTTTTGTTAAGTTAAAAAGCATAGGCGAGTTCCAGGCTACGCCGATCACAACACGGCGCGTCCCTCCGGACAATGGGATTGGACTCTACATTCTAGCCTGAAGGAACATAAAACGGCCATTGACTGGTCAGAGACTTCTTTATTTTTTATCAAGGACGACCAACCATGGAAACAACCAATAACCGCCTCCTCTTTTGCGCTAGGCATTGTGGGAATTTGATGCTTTTATGAATGTCTATGGTCCTGACTGTCTGTCTGACTTGCTGACAACAATACATGAGTGACAGTGTTTTTTAATAATAATAGATGGATAGATACCTTTATTGATCCCGTGGGGGAAATTCAGGCACCATGATTTACACTAATTATCTATCTGGTAGGTAAAACCTAGTCAGGAATCAGGATTTTATTTATTTATAGGCTACCCAGTGTCAGGGACTACAATGGGGAATTGGGAACTGGCATAACAATATATTTTTATTTGATCAACTCCACCCCTGAGTCAGGGTAGAGCAAGGAAACCCTGTGCAGCTGGGCTTTAACATTGAGCGCTCGGGTGCACTTCCGCATTTGCCAACCAAAATTTGGTTGGCAAATGCGGAAGTAGACGGTCCTTCTGGGTGCTTCAAAACGCCACTGAGCAACTTCCACTGATATGAGGGTATGTTCGTGACATCATCATACCTCTGAGTGGCAAAAAACTACTTTCTGGCCTTGACAGCCCATTCATGCAAACAGAAAAGTCCTGTCTGATTGCATTAAACAATGTTAAACTCACCAACATAATTGCTGCACTCTGCGTTGTTTAATAAAAAGCATTTTTATCCAAGCGCCCCGGGCCCCGGCTACTATTCTCAAACGGGGTTTGTTTGGAAAACTCGCAGTTGCACACCGGAGCGCACTCGCCTATTAGTCTGTATTGGCAGTGCGGTCAGCGTGCCTATATCGAACACACATAGTGCCACACTCCTCCCGACCGATAGGGGCGCGTAGTGGAAAGCCAATGGCAAAATAACAGCTCGGATAAAAATGCTTTTTATTAAACAACGCGGAGTGCAGCAATGCTAATCGCTGTACCAGCAAATTTCTAACAACCGTGGCCCACGTGGTGAGTACTTTATATTTTAAATCTGAATGTTTAGGTACACGTTTGCTCTGTAAATGTAGCGATCGCGTAAAACAGGCAGAAGTTAAGATAGACCTATACGAATAACACACCTATAACTGATAATTTCTCATTGTCTTAAAATGAGGCTATGGGTAGGCAGCCAGCCGCCTATGTATTATTAATCATCACTCTTATCTGGCACAGCTATCTCCCGAGCTTTGTTATCGAAAATAAATCTTTCCTGCACTCAGGTCATATGATTGAATAATTAATATAAGGTTATCACATGGTATCGTTTCATCCATTGTCTCCCAGGTTTGATGTCCAGACATGGAATTAATATGAATTTATGAGGGGAGGGCAATTAATCTCCATGAGAAGACAGACTCGACATCCAGATGCTATGTCTACTTCTCTGACCTTGATTTATGAAGAGCCTATGTTATCAAGATACAACAGACTTCTGCGCCAGAAAACAATGAGGAAGAGTAGTAGAGGCACCAAAACAAGAAAAACAACAAAAGATAGCCTACTTTGGCAGCCCTTGTGCATGCAATTTTCTGTTTAGTATAGCAAACCACAGCATGCAAGCCGCCTTTGTTTTAAATGGTCCCCCAAACCATTCACACTTCACACCTATCGGCTGGGGATGCACTACCCCGGGCTGGCACCCTTGGCACGTTCCTGTGGGTCTGGAAGTTCCGGGGACCCGCCGGGGACCTGCACACAGAGTTGCACCACTCAGTTCACACAGGTGTGATTTTTTATAATGGGATGAATCTAGAGTTGCAATACCCTCCATTGACTCCCCACTCATCCAAATTGCTTTTGCGATCTTCTTGTATTAAACTCACCAACATTGCAGCTGTAGGGAAAGCTTGAATTGTCCTCTTTCAATCTGCAAAGCGTTTGTTTCATAAAAATCTACCATAGACGTGTTAGAGTGTGGAAGCACTCGTTTTTATTAACAGGTCGCACTGCTGCCTCCTGCATTATGTGCAAATTCGAAACAGGTGGTACGCAGGGCCGTTCAGTGACTTCGATGAGTGCTTCCAAACTCCACCACTTAGAAAAAGAATCACCTATGATGAATTCCTGTTCTGTTCTTTGACTATATAGAAGTGTCTATTTGTACGTCTCTAAATGTTTTGATGAATTGAACAAGGTGGACCCTCTTGTAAACAAGTGTAATGCTTAATTGGGTCGTCCACTCACAGTTAACAGTCTTTGTATTGAGTTTGTGCTTGAAATGTACTGTAATTCTCCGTGCCGCCGGAGGGCAAATGTTTTTCTGGCGTGCAGCCAAAGGGCTTCTCCAACTCCATTTCCCAGGCTGAATTACAGGTCCAGCACATCCCCGTAGAGTTATTTAATGAAATTTAGCAACTTCAAGCAGTGGAAAAGCACCATAATATATTACATGTGCCAATGTTTTTCTGTCTGCCAACAGCTTGTACATTAACGAGACACACAGCTCATACAATGATGCACAAGAATGAAGAAGAATGGGGAAAAGATGGAAAGAACAACAGAAAGGTAAGAGCTTGTTATGTGATAAAACTAGAATGATATTAGAAAATATATCAGATATGTGATGAAGCCGTATCTCTCACATATATCTTGCTACTAAACTAGACTTTATTTGGTCCCCAAAACATGAGAGATGTGATGATGCATTTGTTTGCTGTGACCTGACATGGACATATGTTATCTCATCTGAGCCCGCTTTATTACCCTGTGTGGCGACATACCAAAGCCTACACGGATTGTGCAGTCGACGCGTTGTGATTGGCCAGTCGCTGTGATTGACAGCCTAAACCTAACCCTAACCTTAACCCCAGTAAAACTATACCTAACCCTAACCTTAACCTCAGTAAACTTAACTTGCCTGGGGGCGTGGTTATGAGCACAACCCGTGTACGAATTAGTATGTAGCCCCTGTGTGTGTGTGTGTGTGTGTGTGTGTGTGTGTGTGTGTGTGTGTGTGTGTGTGTGTGTGTGTGTGTGTGTGTGTGTGTGTGTGTGTGTGTGTGTGTGTGTGTGTGTGTGTGTGTGTGTGTGTGTGGTGCATGCGTGTGTGTGTGTGTGTGTGTAGTGCATGCGTATGTATTCGTCTACATGTGTGAGTGAGACAGAGTGTCATGGGTGTGTCCATATTTACACGAGTGAGGCTGGGTTTATTTGCATCGTGTGTGTGTGTGTGTGTGTGTGTGTGTGTGTGTGTGTGTGTGTGTGTGTGTGTGTGTGTGTGTGTGTGTGTGTGTGTGTGGTTGGAAAGCTGAACATCATTTTGTTGCCAGTTGTGTACACACACACACACACACACACACACACACACACACACACACACACATACTGTACATGTGCAGTAGAGCATGCTTCTTGCCTTTTTTGGTGGATGTTAGAGTCCTTGCGCTCCTCCGCTCCTCCACCTTCCGTTTGAGGATGCCCCACAGATGCTCAATAGGGTTTATGTCTGGAGACATGCTTGCTTGGCCAGTCCTTCACCTTTACCCTCAGCTTCTTTAACAAGGCAGTGGTCATCTTGGAGGTGTGTTTAGGGTCATTATCATGTTGGAATACTGCCCTGCGGCCCAATTTCCGAAGGGAGGGGATCATGCTCTGCTTCAGTTACTTACTGGCCACACAAAATATTGACACTTGGGCCCAATTTGAACATTTTCACTTAAGGGTGTACTCACTTTTGTTGCCAGCAGTTTGGAATTAATGGCTGTGTTTTGTTATTTTGAGGGGGAAATCAAATGTACACTGATATCCAAGCTGTATATACTGACTACTTCACATTGTATCAAAGTGTCATTTCTTCAGTGTTGTCTCATGAAAAGCTATAATTAAATATTTGCAGAAGTAGGAGGGGTGTACTCACGTGTGTGTGTGTGTGTGTGTGTGTGTGTGTGTGTGTGTGTGTGTGTGTGTGTGTGTGTGTGTGTGTGTGTGTGTGTGTGTGTGTGTGTGTGTGTGTGTGTGTGTGTGTGTGTGTGCACGTGCGTGCGTGGCAAATTGTCTAACAAAACGTTCAGCTTTCCAACCGCACGCACGCAAACACGCACGTGCGCGCGCATGCACGCACACACACACACACACACACACACACACACACACACACACATCCATTCACGATGCACACATGCAAATACTAAACCCAGCCTTACTCATATGGATGGACACACCCATGATACTCTGTCTCACTCACACATATAGGCGAATACATACGCATGCACCGCACACACACGTACGCGCAGACGCACACACCTAACTAGCTATCAGACCCACACGCTGTGGTCCCTCTGTGGGGTGATGATGAGTTTGTAGTGCAAACTAATTGGCAGTAAAATACTGATCTGTTTTCATCTGAGCAGGACAGAATGACTCCATTTCACAGCTGAGAGCCAGATAAACAGAGATGGAGTATAGGGAGGAGGAGATTGAGATAGAGAGAGACAGTGGGATGAGAAGAGAGAGAATATAAAGAGAGATGAGATGTGCTCCCACCATTCCATGTGTCTAACCTGAATCAAATTTACAATTTTCACATTTTTCCTTTTCACCATTTTCTTATTTTTACACAAATAGTAGCACTGATGTGAGCATATAGATCTTCTATACATAATGTTTGCCTATTAATATTACTATACGAAAAAGTCCTTCTGCACACCTACAAAGGACAGGTGCGTCGGATAACAGGAAACTGATAGGTAGAAAAAAGAGAATCCCGCACACTGTCTTCACTTAGGTTGGTTTTTATTGCAACGTTTCGGTCGTCAGACCTTCATGTCGCTACGACATGCCTAGAATAGGGCATGTCATAGCGATTATCCTGTTCTTTTGTCTGCTTCTGGCTGGTACTAAGAACGGTGTGCTCCCACCATTCCCTGTGTCTAACCTGAATCACTGCACCTGCACCATAGATAGATAGATAGATAGATAGATTTAATATATTAACATACTGTCAACTCAAAACTACCCAGTGAATTTTAAATTGTGGTCCCACCGGAATTTCCCAACAGTGAGAAGAGGGTTTTTTCTCAAAGCATGCATTGGACTGGTCTCATCATTACCCAGCATGCATTGGACTGGTCTCATCATTACCCAGCCAATCTGTGAACCGGCAAAAGTCTGTCGAGTTTTTCACTCAGTGTTTTGTCTTCTTTGTTTCTGGATAAATTGTATTATTTTTTACATGTTGTGTTGTCTCTTTGTTGTTGGGTTGTCGTTGTGCTATGGAAATTCAATTTATATTACTTTGATATTTGATATTGTATGATTATTGTCTGAGTGGGGTGCCCTAGCAGGGAATGTAAAAAACAAAGAGAAATAAGGAGCCATCTGCATTAGTGACCACTGGGAAAGGAGAACTGCTTAGCCAAAATACCATCAGGGTCATCTGATTACATTTGTATCCTGGGAAAGGAGAACTGCTTAGCCAAAATACCATCAGGGTCATCTGATTACATTTATATCCTTTGGGTTAACCTTTCATCCTCCTGGAACTCAGTATACCAACACTGGTATCGGGGTCGCAGTCTCCCTTTGCCTTCCGACGCAACTGGATGCTGTCCGTTTGGAATGTCTATTCTCATTTCAATCCAATACTATTTTCATTATATTATTGCCATCCGTTGTATCAAATAAATCTACTTAAGACATTTGTAATTCTTCATCCTCTCACTGAGGAAATCTCTCCTAGTTTCCACAACTGGTTGTGTATATGTTTTTAGAGGACCACAGCAGAAATAAACCTTAGGGCTTCATTTAGTTTTTATCCTCGGTGATAGTGTGGGTGGTGTGTTCATAGTGCTGATGCAGCCTTTCTTTTTATCCCCAACTAAATTCAATCAATTCAATCGTCATCTAAACCATTCATTTACAGTCGCTGTGTTTGACAGCTGTATAGAGCTGTTTTGTAACATGGTGAGTTTCTTCACCAAGTCTGGTGCACGGTTCCATTACCTTGTACTGACTGGGCAGCTGTGATATTATCCCTAAGGCAGATATGACAGCCGACCAATCAGCACTGCACAACTTATCACACTCACAGTCCTTAGTGAGCATGACTGCCCCAGGATAAAAACTGATATACTGCAACCTGTGAGCATGTGCACCTCAGGTGCACACTATATAAAAATTGTTTTCATGGCATTTCTATATTAATTCACACTACAATGGGCAGATAGTGATAGTCAGTGACATCAAACACAGGTCCTAAGGAGACTTCAACCCCATTTCATGATTTGGTCTGAGATTGTATATGAACACACTGGCTGAGCGACTGCAATGCCCAGAGGTCCACATTCTTACAAACAGCGGTCCATCCTCCATAATTTCAACCTGGAAACCTGAAAATGGTCCTGGCAGGATCTACCAACATCCTGCATCTACACATATCCTATGGCACTAGTTTTCAACGTGGGGTTTGGGGACCTGTGGGGGTTCCCTGGACCCTACGTCGAGAAAGAGTGCCCTATGGCAGGGGTAGACAACCTTGGCACAAAGGAGGGTGAGTACTGGCACAAGTGTGAGAGAGAAGATCTTTGGTTTAAAGATGGAGTGCCGTGATTTTTTTCCCACCCTAAAACACGAGGAAGATTTCTTTTCAAAAAAGTGTACAACTCCTTTATTGCGCGCTAATTGTAGCATTAACCACAGCTCCGGGTGCCAGCACTTCACTCCACTCTAACTACACTGTGTTTGCCCGCCCCTCCCCCCCCATACAAATGCGCAGGGGGAACACAAACCAGCCCCTCACCTCTCGTCAGTCGTCAGAAGCTTGCGCCAGCATCGCGGGAAAAAGGCACAAATTTAATCCGAAATGTGGATGGCAGAAAAAAAGGACAGCGATTTTAGGAGAAGAGTTATGAGAGTTTGAAAATCCACCTCTCCACTGTTCTCAACTGAAAATATATATGCCTTCCCATCGTTGGAACGGTGGGGCGTTGCTATGGGAACCGGACCAATGTTGAGTCCACGTTGGTGTACGTATATATACGGACTTGGTATATGACGCCACCTAGCGTCGACGTACGTATATATATGGACTTGGGAGAGAAAGAATTAAGTATCTCTGGTTTGCCTGGTGGGTGGTGATGGGTGGTGATCCACCTGACCTGAAGCCGCACCCACAGCTGTTACAGCTGTTGATAAATGGGGGAGGGGTTAAGGGAGGGGATGATATTGTGATGTCACTATATCACTGTTTTTCTTTTCATTGGCATGTTTGACTGTCAAGGTTTCAGCCTCCAGGAAGAAACCCTAAATACATTGCACATAATGTAATTAAGTACTGTAACCCAAACACATGAAAAACTAGAAAAAGTGCCCTTCTGGGCACAGGTCTCCACCAGGAGGATAGGAGTGTGTGTGATGTTTGGCACAATGTTTAGGAGCAATATAAACGTGTGTGTGTGTGTGTGTGTGTGTGTGTGTGTGTGTGTGTGTGTGTGTGTGTGTGTGTGTGTGTGTGTGTGTGTGTGTGTGTGTGTGTGTGTGTGTGTGTGTGTGTGACGCGTGACGCGGCTTGGCCTGTTGTAGCGCCACCATGAGGCTGATTTGAAAACTGTCAAGTGGCATTTCTTCCAAAGCCTAGTGGGAATATGCATGCACAGTTTCACAACAAACGGACGCTGCGTTGAGTAGTTGTGGCGATTTGTACAAAACAGGTACAAAGCGAGCTTCTCCTGAAAAGTTTAGAAGCCAATTGTAGCCAATGAGGGTGGATTATGAGAAATCAAACAAACCCGTCTTGATCACATGACTATGGAGAGCATGTGTACCGATTTGCGTGAAATTTGGATAAAATCTGAAGGAGTAATAGAAAATGTGTTTTACATATGTCGGCCTCCTGGTGGCGCTATAAAGAGCAGATGTGAAAAATTCCAGGCAAAGGTTTTTCCTTGGCCTCTAGGGAGTTGGCATACAAAGTTATCCACAGATCCGTGCAGTTAGAGGTAAAACACTTTTCGGCCAGTTATAGCGCCACCATGAGGCTGAGTTGAAAATGTTCATGTGGCATTTCTTCCTCGGCCTAGTGGGAATGTGCATGCACAATTTCACGGAAATCACACGAGGTGTTCATGATTTGCAGCATTTTGTTTGAAACTGAGCACTCCTGCGAACTTTGGAAGCCAATCTTAGCCAATCAGGATGGAGTCTGAGAAATCTGAAAGACACGTTTCGTTGAATGGCTCTAGAGAGAATGTGTACCAATTTGCGTGATGTTTGGACAAAATCTGTCGGTGTACTGTCCAAAAACTTATTTTGCACAAAGCGGTCTCCTGGTGGCGCTATAACAGGCCGTTCTGGAAATTTTGGGGCAGAGGTTCATCGTTGGCATCCAGGGAGTGTGTGTGCAAAATTTGGCATCAACCGGGTTAACGGTGCCGGAGATTAGCTGTTCACAGACGGAAGGACGGACAGACCTACACACACACACACGGACACACGGACGGACGGACGGACGGAGTGCAAAACATACTCTCTCCCCATGCCTTCTGCCTGGTGGAGACAACTAGAAAGAATACAAAAATCAATCCATCTTTAAAATAAACTATTTAAAAGAATGTAGTCAAATAAATGAAGTCCCTCACATATGTATGTAAATTATCCTGCACATAATTCAACATTCATTCAAACTGTGAACTCTGACTGGGAGAGTCTGGGAGATAGGTGGGTTATTGCTGGAGTAAGAGTCTAAAGATCATTATTATATAGATCTGCTATTTTCAAAAGGAATCTTGGAAAAAAGTGTCAATTGTGGAATATCTTTGAAACATTCTATTGAAACATTTAAAACACAAATCTTTCATGGGAGTCCCTGGCCCAAAATATTTTTAGATGTAGGGTCCTTAGTTGGGCAAATGCATTCATCTGGGGGTCCTTGACATGGCAATGTCACTGTGTGAGGATCACTGGTTTAAACAACATTAGGAGAAAAGCCCAAATAAGCACTTTATAGAAACAAGAAACGCAACCACAACTACCATATTTACAAGCAACTTTACAGAAATAGAAGCCCAAAGTTGCTTATAATAAATGAACAGACATGGCAACACTGCTGAGCAGGCACGCGATCGCTTGTGTCAAATAAAACATTTCTTTTTGCACTTAAGAGGTGGTCAGACCCAGGTGTAATCGATATGCGCAAGTCTTTTTAGGTCAAGGGGCATAATAGCAGATAGCGCAAAGCGCGCGCACGTGTGTGTGTGTGTGTGTGTGTGTGTGACTAACTTAAACATGTCCATTATGATCGAGGTCGTAGAGGGTGCATGAGTGTGCGTCAGCTTATTTAAGTTGGGAGTGCTGATTGATTAGTGTATATTGCTTGGACCATGAGGAGTGCGTGTGTGTGCATGTGCGAGCTGATGTGGTCCAGTTGTTGGGGCTGACCTGTCATGTGTGTGGCTGTGTGCTTGTCTCCCTATGGCTCTCTGCCAGTGAGCTAGTGTACTTTACCTAAACATGTGTAACTAGAAAAAGTGCCCTTCCGGGCACAGGTCTCCACCAGGAGGATAGGAGTGTGTGTGATGTAACTGGCAAAATGTTTAGGAGGATGTTGTTTTGTTTTTGCAACAATTTTGTTGAAGAAATGCAGATCCAGATCACTCATAGCATCTCTGAGGATAGAATTCTGGATGAGCAGGACATGTGCAGCATTTTGAACAAAACGGGCCACTCCTGAAAACTTTGGAAGGCAATCTTAGCCAATCAGTGTACAATCTGAGAAATCCAACAGACTCGTCTTGATCACATGACTACAGAGATCATGTGTACCGATTTGCGTGAGATTTGGATGAAATGTGTGCAACTAACAAACAATGGGCCTCATGCGCCAACCGTTCTTAAGAAGTTCTTAAGATGAAATTTGTTCTTAGACCCACTTAGGGTCTAAGAACAATTTTTTTAAGAAGGTTTTGGGATCCCTCAATCTTTTCTTAGCTGTGATTTGTTCGTAGGTAAGAACAGAATCTACGCACCCTGTGGAGCACTCTTAGGGTGCCTTTTTTGTTCTTAAGTGCAATCTGAAAACAAAGGGAAAACAGCGCCATCTGCATGATGCTCAAAGTTTGGTCTGAGGACCTCAAGGGGTCCTTGAGGAAGTTCCAGGCAGTCCACAGCAAAATATGGAATATTTTACCACTTTAATCCCATTTTATACTTTGAAAATAGCCAATCTACAAGCTCACAAACGCGTCCATGGGCACAAACTGCCCATTTTGAGCTTGTAGATCGGCTATTTTCAAAACATTTTGATAAATCTTCAAAACATTACCCTAGCAGAAAATATTTTCATATGGGAGTCTGAAGAATGCATGTCATTTTGGGGGTCCTTGACATGAAAATGTTTGAGAACCACTGGTTTAAAGTTCACAACCCAACCCAAACAAACGCACCATACCCACCACATAACCCCCCCCCCCCCCCCCCCCCCCAGTTGACTATTGTGAGATAAATAATAAAATACATTCATGAATATTGAAAATATTGAAAATGTGAAAATTTCTGTTCACTTCAGTACCTCCACAGTATTATTGATTTGTAATGTTTGGAGTCTGGTGTTCCACCATATTTAGACTTTAGTTTAGGTATTCTTGACTTCACTCAACTTTATTTCTATGTGTGAGGTCCTGTGAGCTGCAATCACACACAGGTGTGACTGCAGGCAAGGCCATGGAGTCATGCAAAACTACACCCACCTGGGTGAACACAGGTAGGAAAGTGAATTCCCAATGCCTTATATGGGATTGGTGGGGCGGTTCCCTATGGTAATTAGGATGCTAATTAGGATATGTGGGGCGTCTACCTATGATAATTTGAATGAACTGGCACACCCCTTCAAGTTACAAGGATTTGGATTCATCATCATAAGAACATGCTTACGAACAATTCTGCCTACTTAAGAACGTTTCATGAATCTGACTGGACTTCTCTTAGGAATTCACTTAGGAAGAAATGTAAGAGGAAAAGTTAGGAACTTATTGGCGCATGAGGCCCAATGTGTTTTCCAGAAATCGGCCTCATGGTGGCGCTATAACCGGCAGATGTGGAGGAAAATGCAGGGCAATGTTTTTCCATGGCCTCTAGGGAGTGCGCATACATAAGTTGTATACAGATCGATGCAGTTATAGGTAAAAACAGGAATTGCCCTGTTATAGCGCCACCATGAGGCTGATTTGGAAAGAAATGAGTGGCATGTCATCCTCGGCAGTGGAAATGTGCGTGCATAATTGCACGGAAATTGCACACTGCGTTTGTGATATGTGGCATTTTATTCGAAACGGACCAATCATGTGAGCTTTGGAAGCCAATCTTAGCCAATCAGGATGGAAGATGGGAAATGGTGCAGATACGTGTTGATCACATGACTATGGAGATAGTGTATACCGAATTGTGTGATGTATGGATAAAATGTGTACGAGTAATGTACAGAAATGTGTTTTGCCTAAATCGGCCTCATGGTGGCGCTATAACAGGTCGTTGAGGAATATTTGGGGCAGAGGTTCGTCGTTGGCATCCAGGGAGTGTGTGTGCAAAGTTTGGCATGGATCGGGCCAACGGTGCCAGAGATTAGCTGATAACGGACGGACGGAAGGAAGGAAGGAAGGAAGGAAGGAAGGACGGACACACACACACACGGACGGAGTGCAAAACATACTCTCTCCCCATGCCTTCGGCCTGGTGGAGACAAAAAGTCTTCATGAAATGTATAAAGTCGGGTCAAGTTCCCATTGACTTCAATGGAATGACATTTCTTTTTCAGCTGGAGAAGGGGAGTTTTCATTATTACCGCATTGGCTTCATTTTCAGACACACACACACACACACACACACACACACACACACACACACACACACACCGTGCGGCTCTATCATGTGAATCATTTGGTGTGATCCCCTATTCCCCTTAAATTACTGTAGTTGTCTGTCACATGTGCACGACTGTTTAAGTGCGGCTCTATCATGTGAATCAGTAGGTTTGATCTATCAGGTTGTGTGTGTGTGTGTGTGTGTGTGTGTGTGTGTGTGTGTGTGTGTGTGTGTGTGTGTGTGTGTGTGTGTGTGTGTGTGTGTGTGTGTGTGTGTGTGTGTGTGTGTGTGTGTGTGTGTGTGTGTGTGTGTGTGTGTGTGTGTGTGTGTGTGTGTGTGTGTGTGTGTGTGTGTGTGTGAGAGAGAGAGAGAGACAGCTGTAAATGCCCTGCTAAAGTTTACAAACACATTATTATAACACACACACACACACGCACGCACACACACACACACACACACACACTGACCTCTCTTCCTCAGGGCGATGTGTGGACTGTGGTTGGGGGAGGTCAGATGGTAGGAGAACCTCATGGTTCTGTACTGACTGGAGAAGGAGTGGGGTAAGGGTTCCGTGGCAGAGCTGTAGCCGACCAGGGCGCTTCTCGGTCGGTTGTTCAGCTGCATGCCGGCCGCCTGCCCTGGACGACGGACCCAGGGACTGGGAGACCAGGGACAGAGCGTCAGGCGGCGGGTTAGATTCCTGATAGTTCCTGCGTTCGGACTCGGAGTAAATCCACACACACAGCATGTGATAGACCTTGTGCCCGGCGTCTGGGTTGTGGGTTCGAATACATCCCACGTCGAACGCTGTCATCCCCCCTCCGTGCCTCCCATCTCCCCTTATCTATTGCAGTGACTGACTGTGATCTAATAAAAGACAAATATAATCAAACTGTAGACCATTATGGCACGTGCCATTAAACTGTCTGTGAATTGTTCTTGTTCACTTTAAATTGCTTTACCCCATAAAACAAATAATGACAAAAACAACTGTTGTGATCAATAAAGTCATTAGTCTAGACTAGATTCCAATAGGTGCGTTCTTGATTGTAGAATGGAAACGAACCCAGCAGCTGCTCATCACATCTGTAGCCTATGGAAAAGTTTTAAAAAAAAGTGTTTTCTCTCTGTCGGTAATGCCTGTAACATTATTCCTCTTCTTTTATCGACGTCCGTTTATTTTTCCTCTCTCTCCCCCTCTCGAAAAAGCTAGGGGAAAAGGCTAATCCAAATATGCAAACTCAGCGTTCAGCTGCATGCTTTCCCCCACTTTTCCAAACGTTTTTTTCTCCTCGTCCTCCGTCCGTCAGTCATGATCCACCTCTGTTTATAGTGAACTTTTATTCCCCGTGTTCTCCTCCAGAAATGAATAGGCCAGTTATATGGCGACCAGTAAAACCAGCATAAAAACACAACGGGTAACGGTGGTTTGACTCAGATTCGTTCTTTGTGTGAAAAACATTGGACAACGGAATCAAACTGACAAACCCTTAACTGAACCCAGCTCCTTCCCTCCTCTCTCCTGTAGTATGTCTACCCACCACGACATCTGAAACCATTCCTTAGCGCCCCCCACTCCCTCCACCCCGGTCTGTTTCTCATTTTCTCTCCTCTTCTGAGACTGAAATTTGCTAAGTCAAGACGTTGAGGATTTCTGCTCAGTTTGTCTTTCTTTTTTTTCAGTCCCTGAACCCCATTCATCAGCTTTAACAACAGCTATGTAGCCTACTTCTACCAGCAATACAATACTTTAATTTACTGGAACAGGAGTTGCAATGCAAACAATGTCAAATAGGCTACTATGCTGTGTAGTTAAATGTGTGGCAGTGGCCTACACTGGTAGACTTTACATATGCCTATATATACATATGTAGTTATACATGTCATGGAAATGTTTTGCTAGTTGCATTACATGTATTATGTAGAGTAGGCCTATGTAGTAATATGTAGTTACATGTATAAGATAAGGATATAGTAGCCTATAGTTAGAAAAATCACACCCGTGTGAACTGAGTGGTGTAAGGTATATAGCCTGTCTGACGTAATGAAATCATGTCTGACGTAATGAAATCACACCCGGGTGAACAGGGTGAACATAGCAACCATGCTCATTTTTTCTGCACAGACTAACAAAGCCAGTTGTAGGAGTGGTTTACACCACTCAAAAATAGTTATACATTAAATTATACTGTAGGCCTATGAAAGCTGTAGTGGCCTTGTGGTTAAAGGGATATATTTCACTTTCAAAAAAACATTTGGTATGTGAACACCCCAGACAGTTTTTAAGTTGCTCGATTCACTCAGTATTTAGATATTAAATATTCATTTTAGATGCCCCGCTCCCTTCCTATACAAACCCATCGTAACTTCAAACTCCATTTTAAGACGGAGGAGACTAAAGATTAAAAAAATATATATTAAAAATAAATGAAAACAGTCAATGAAAAACCACAGCCCCCTCACATATTAGGACAATATCTGTCCCCAGATGAATCTATCATGAATCTATCATGTTTAAAATGGAGTTTGAAGTTACAATGGGTTTGTTGTAGAAAGGGGGCGAGGCAGCTAAAATGAATATTAAATATCTAAATACTGAATCGAGCAACATAAAAACTGTCTGGTGTGTTCACATAAGACTGAGTAGACCATAAAATGACCACAAGTCTTTTTTTAAAGTGAAATATCCCTTAAAGTGTCCACCCTGAGATTGGGAGGTTGGGGTTCAATCCCCTGGCCGGTTTATATAAAGACTATTGAAGAAATGGGACATGTCCTCCTTTCTTGGCATCAAGGGTTGGAGATACAGTATAGGCTGCCCATATGTGCTATACCCACTTCTGAACCACTGGTTCCCAAGGCTACCTACTTACTTAATGTAGATAGAATGATACGTGTAGTAGCAGGTACTGGCTGGATAGTTAGTTATGCAGGATATGTTGTTAAATATGTAGGTATGACTGTTATTGTAGTCAGGATGCATGATGACTGACAGTGACAGTTGGTAGTTAGGTAATGGTTGTATGACAAACTAGTCAGGTTGTGGTAGTCAGGACTCACGACAGGTTGTACAACTGTAATTAACTTATCAAGCCTTCACATTAAACACTCAGCATTGACACTTTCAATAGTTTTTTTTTTTATCACTTACATTTTTATTAATTTTAGAACAAAGACAAAATAAAGAAAAAAAACCATACAGAACTAGAAAAAGTGCCCTTCTGGGCACAGGTCTCCACCAGGAGGATAGGAGTGTGTGTGATGTTTGGCAAAATGTTTAGGAGTAATATATAAACGTGTGTGTGTGTGTGTGTGTGTGTGTGTGAGTGAGAGAGACGCGGCTTGGCCTGTTGTCACGCCACCATGAGGCTGATTTGAAAACTGTCAAGTGGCATTTCTTCCTCAGCCTAGTGGGAATATGCATGCACAGTTTCACCGCAATCGGACGCTGCGTTGAGTAGTTGTGGCGATTTGTACAAAACGGGTACAAAGCGGGCTACTCCTGAAAAGTTTAGAAGCCAATCGTAGCCAATGAGGGTGGATTATGAGAAATCAAACAAAGCCATCTTGAGCACATGACTATGGAGAGCATGTGTACCGATTTGCGTGAAATTTGGATAAAATCTGAAGGAGTAATATTAGAAAATGTGTTTTACATATGTCGGCCTCCTGGTGGCGCTATAAAGAGCAGATGTGAAAAATTCCAGGCAAAGGTTTTTCCTTGGCCTCTAGAGAGTTGGCATACAAAGTTATCCACAGATCCGTGCAGTTAGAGGTAAAAACACTTTTCGGCCAGTTATAGCGCCACCATGAGGCTGAGTTGAAAATGTTCACGTGGCATTTCTTCCTCGGCCTAGTGGGAATGTGTGTGCACAATTTCACGGAAATCACACGATGTGTTCATGATTTGCAGCATTTTGTTTGAAACTGAGCACTCCTGCGAACTTTGGAAGCCAATCTTAGCCAATCAGGATGGAGTCTGAGAAATCTGAAAGACCCGTTTCGTTGAATGGCTCTAGAGAGACTGTGTACCAATTTGTGTGATGTTTGGACAAAATCTGTAGGTGTACTGTCCAAAAACTTGTTTTGCACAAAGCGGCCTCCTGGTGGCGCTATAACAGGCCGTTCTGGAAATTTTGGGGCAGAGGTTCATCGTTGGCATCCAGGGAGTGTGTGTACAAAATTTGGCATCGACCGGGTTAACGGTGCCAGAGATTAGCTGTTCACAGACGGACACACGGACACACGGACGGACGGACGGAGTGCAAAACATACTCTCTCCCCATGCCTTCGGCCTGGTGGAGACAATTAGGCCTATTATGCTTAATGTCAATATACAGCCCACTTCATTTCAAATTGCTTGATTTTGCTTTCCACCTTCCTTCTCAACTCCTCTCATTTCTCCTCACATTCCCCCCCTTCTTTCTGTTCTCATGACTTGTACCACTACAGTCCAGCTGTATGGGCTGTCCATTACGCAGGATTAGGGTCATCATATACTCATACAGCCCACAAGTTGCCCGCTCTAGTTTATACCTGAAGGATGTAACATAATGCAACTGGCATTGACTTGCATGACCACATATTTAGCCAAATGACATAACAACTGGCATTAAAATATAACCCTGTCATTCATATTGACATAGAGCTCTCTCTCCCTCCCATGTAAAATGTAGATGACTGCCCTTGTCAATATCTCTCTTATTTCCATCCTTTAAGGGCTTTTCACACGGGAAGCTTAATTAATTTTCAATGAGAGGCGAGGCAGGCAGGCAGTCATGTTTCTGAGCTCGTTTCATGCACATGTCAGCCCTTGACAAGAGCTAGATTCTAGTCAATTTTCTTCTATGCAACGGACAGGACAAGGCGTATATTTCCTGCTGTTTACACTCAGAGTCTGTCTGTGTATTCACATCAGAAGCAGGTCCATAGGTCAGGAGCCTACCTCCTGTTTCTGTAGCGCAGGGTTCCCCAATAGGCGGCCCGCGGGCCATTTGCGGCCCGCGGAGCGCCCCCTTGCGGCCCGCGGAAGTTTTTTTTTTTTTCTCATTTTTTTTTTGGGGGGGGGGGGGGGGGTCCCAGATATAAATGGCATTAAATGGGGGTCAGTAGCCTGTGCATGTCAAACTGGGCATCCTTTTCAAATGGGCTCCTGCCCTGAAAATGAATTTTCAGGGCAAGACCTCGACCTCACGCGTGCGGACTCGGCCCAGCCCCAGCCTGGTACCCTAGTCAAAATATGGCCCTCGAGGAAAATTAATTGGGGAACCCTGCTGTAGCGTAAGGTGGGCGGTGGCTTGATGTACAAGTACATCCCCCCAGACTCTTGATGTACAAGTACATCCCCCCAGACTCATGATGTACAAGTACACCCCTGAACATGACGCTAGTATGTTGCGGGGACTTACGCTCAATCCAACCCTTGATGCTGATCAATTATTTGGCCTTGTTTGGCTATTTGGGTTCCATTGAACACTATCCACATTGTAGCATGTGAGGATAATATTATGTTGCATGTTTAATATTTGTAAAATGTTTTCCATAAAGCCTCCTTAAGACTTAAGTAGTTAGGGTAAGTGATATTTTTTGGTTAAAATAAAAAGCTTTTGTTAAAAGGTTAAATCACTATATTAATAATTGCTATAGTGTGTTTGTTCAGGGGATCTCCCTGTCTATACAGCTCTAAACTTAAAATGGCTGCCAATCAGGAGAAAGTAGCCATGTATCAGCTTGCTTTTATAGTGTTACAGTTTGTCTGCTCATGTCTTTGTGTCATCACTTACAATTCCACTTGTTTAATCTGTATCCTGACTGCGTTCTCTATCCTGATTGGATAAAATTGGTATCCCGACCTGAAAATGCATTTTCTTCACTCCTTCCACTGTTCAATAAGATTTTCTCTCAGCTTTCTCTACTTTTTACTGTTTTTGTTGTTCATTGTCCAAGTTTTGAGCTCTTTTATACACGCGCAGAACAAACAAAAAAACGAACAGATCGATCATCACTGACTATCTCTTTAAATATATGGCCAAATATCCTCCCCAGATGATATTTGGATGTTAGTATCTCTCTCTCTCTCTGTCTCTCTGTCTCTGTGAAGAAGAATTTGGAAAATACTGCCAGGAAGGAATTTGGGATGTTGACCGGAGTGCCCCAGAGTTCTATACTAGGCACCCTTCTTTTCCCTCTGTACAACAAACCCAGTTTGAAGGAAAACAGGAGTGGGTATTTAAACAGTGTAGCAATAAAATCCTATTGAGAAATCATCTCAGATGAAAGCCAAGTTTGTACAAAGACAAAGAGGTCATTCAATTGAGTGTATTGACAAAGCATACACATTAGCTTTAAATAAGCCTCGTTCTGAGCTTTTGAAAACAAGAATTGATTAAATCAATTCATTACCAGCTGCATCATTATTATCTGCGGTGGACATTTCAGTCTATTTTCTACCTTGTTAAGTCAAACATATATGTCTTTTATTATATTTCAGCACAGTGGTGGCCGCCATCTTTAAATGGTCAATGTTGAGGGCTTAGCGGACATTTTTTTTTAGCTTTACATACAGCAGATTTGGATTCAGCACACCTTAATACCCCTAAAACATGTATGTAATAAATTAACACGATTTGTCTTCGGCGTTCATATTTTTGGGAAATCAGACCTAGTAAGATTCTTTTTCATTTAAAGAAAGTGTTGGTTGATCCAGTCTCTTTTTCAGAGAAGAGTGTTGTATTTTGATCCTTTTGAGAAGTTTGATCCTGGAACCCTGTTAATTGTGTGAACTTTGTGAACACTTAGACAAAAGAGGAAAGGGCGCACACCAGTATTGGTGAGGTGCTGGCCTATGGCAGTAAACGAGTAAAAATGAGAAAAAGGCCGCACACTCGTAGCCACGATATTTATTGACAAGAATCCTTGTCAATAAATATACAGCATCGTGGCTACGAGTGTGCGGCCTTTTTCTCATTTTTACAACTTTGTGAACACTGACTTGGTGAGTTGAACTGTACCGGTACTGTGTTTGTGACTGCAGCATGTTACACTCTGCCTAACTTTCATAGTAACAGTTTTGATTTAATTGTGCATTCAGCTAATTGTAAATGTACTGTTAGTTGAACTGAGATGAAGAATTTTTTTTATTTTTGTTTCTAAACTTTTAAGGGTGTGATCCTATGATCTGTTTTGTAAACAGGTCAGGTCTTTTTGCTTTGATTGGATTGATTCGAGTGATATTCACTCTGGCGATCTACCTAAGATTCTACGGATAAAGATCACCCAAGGGATCTGCTGTCCCTTAAATCAGATAAGACATTTGGTTTGAACAATTGATTGGACATTCCCCCATTTCCCTCTCATCTCACTGCAGCACAGTGAGACACTGCAAGTGCATTCACCCCTACCCTACTTGGATGGACATACAGTGTGTTGTAATCTCTCGTCTGGTTCTGACAGACTGGTAGTGTGTGCAGGCTGGGTGGTGTGCGGTAATCCAGTTGAAGTATTTCTTTGGTATGGCGACTGCGGCAGTGGGCCCGGGAGAACAATAACGCGACACGAGACAGTATCATGCTAAAGGTTAATTACACAAACAGGAACATATATAGTGCTGGATCATAATGACGTGAAAACAAGATATGAGACATAGAAACGTGGCATGAATCTGATAATGACTAATGCAGGTCAGGCTGACCTTACTGGTGCTGAGATGTCTCTCGTAGCCTATCTATGACACATGACATGACGCTGATACTTACACACATATGAACTCAGTGAACTCTTGAACTACACATGGACATTTATGGGTTATTATTATGTGATTGTTGATATAGTGATTTGATTTAAGATAAGATAATGTGACTTGAATGTATATTTGTGATTGTTTAAGGTGAATACTGAGGAGATCATTGTGCTAAGTGCATACATTTAGGTTACTGCTTTATGATTTTAAGGTGAAACCAAAAGGTATTTTGATTTCATAAAAATACATTTCATTGGTTAAAAACTAATACTTACAGTGAACCTACAAGAAGAAAAAGTTACTTAAAAACAACTTAACGTTTAGTTACTTACCTTAGACTAGATTTAAAACCTGGAAAAAGGAAACTAAAATAGATAGTGAATAAATGGGACTAAAATAGCATAAAAGTATTTTCCTGCTTTTCCTGTGGGATCATATAGGGTAATAGGAGGTACTTATCTGGTCTCTCACAACTGTATAAGTATAAGTACATGTATAAGTATATTTGTTTTCTTTTGGTTATTGTTTTGTATGAGTATTGTCATTGTTGTTGTGTATCTGCCATACTATTATTTTATTGTTGTTAATACAAGCCATCAGACTATTACTAAACCTTACTCATGTCTGTGGTCTAAATTATTCTCCCTGCTTACTGCTCCTCCAAACCAACTAGTCGTATACCCTGTCAATAATAACTAAGGGCTTACAAATACATGGCAGTGAATGGAGCTGGCTGGACCAGCTCATAACAAATACTATTTCTGAACAATTCACCCTTTGTTAGACTTCTGATTGGTCCCTGACTGACTAACCAGCAGGCTCTTTCTGACTTGTAAAAACAAACATGATATGCCCAGTCACCATGCAGCGCCTGTGATGTTCCTTTTTACTGACACCAAGTTTAAAATAAGAATTGAACGCACAGAATTTCAATATGAAGCAACTGAAAAACACGTTATTTCAATGGTAGTGGATGGAGAGAAAGGATTTTTGTCCAACCATGAAACAGCAACCAATGGGTGCGAAGAGAGGCACAACCATGGGCTAGAGCGAGGCCTATTTCTGGGGTATCGGTACCACTAAATGGGACAAAGGTTGCATATCATTTTTGTATTGCTACATGTCTGTAGTTTATGAAATGATATGATAGCAATCTCAAAATGGCAGCTGATTGCTTGTTTACAGCCCTTATCTGGTATCTGATGAAAGAAATTGGTACATAGTGAATGGCATAACTCGGCAACTAATGGGTCGATTTGGATGATTCTGCTGTCAAAGTATAGGTTTTCTGGGGTGCTGAGTTGATTTATGAGATGACTGAAGCAATTCAAGTTCGGTCAAAGGTCGAAGGTCATTTTTAATCCAAAATGTTAACAAAACTGGCATATCTTGGCCTTGACTTTCATGTTGATCTTGATCTCAATAATACGTTGCAAATTCAATAAAACTTTGTAGCAAATAAACAACAAATAAGCTCAATAGTTTTAGTTTTTTATTATCACGATAATCAAATATTACATCAGTCTCATTTACTGCCAAATGTATTTTGCCGTCTGTTCTCCCCTTGCCAAGGCCTTTTCAATCAGGTCCTTATTTTAAGGCAAAGATTAGCCCAGGTCGTAAACCGGAAGTTAGCAAATGGCTAACGGATCGATCCGCAATCTCTTTATAATTCACCCGAAACGTAACCCCAAGCTAATCGGATGACAATAATTTCGGAGACCTTTCTGAATTCATGTGGGTCTTGAAGTGTGCAGACTGTTCTGGAGAAACAGTTCATATTGAACTACGCAACCTCTTCCTCATCAGAATTGTCCTGTTCAACTGTAGGCATTGAATCTTCCTCAATCCTCAGGTGCTTGGTTTGTACAGTTATGGAGTTTGCAGAGGTCTACATTTGGTGCAGGGGCTGTGCGCATCCAGTGAATTGCTGCAGTTGTCCATCCACTCTGGTACAGATGGGTGAGTCTGCAGAGAGCATCTCAAGTCTGGTAATTGGCACGGAGGGCATGGAGAAATAGACATTCTCTACATTGTGGGAGTTGGAATCAGCCTCCCCTCTCCTGGCACAGACAATCTGGTGGCGGAGCTCGTTCACGTCACTGGAGGTGGTCCCATGGTACCAGCTACAAGTGAACTGCTGCAGCTGGTCAAAGAGCTCTGTTGAAACATCCCAAGTCTGACCAAGTTAACCAAGTTTTCTTCAATAACCTCAGTGCATTCAGTTTTCCACGACCAGTAAAGGCACTCAGTGTCACATCCTGTAAATGTGTGTAGCAAGCATCCAAAGCAAGGCCTATAGCTTGTCTATATGTCCACAACCCGTGTGTGTTTTTTTTATTATGTTACTCCAGAAGTAACATAATACAGCATATTATGTGTGTGTGTGTGTGTGTGTGTGTGTGTGTGTGTGTGTGTGTGTGTGTGTGTGTGTGTGTGTGTGTGTGTGTGTGTGTGTGTGTGTGTGTGTGTGTGTGTGTGTGTGTGTGTGTGTGTGTGTGTGTGTGTGTGTGTGTGTGTGTGTGTGTGTGTGTGTGTGTGTGTGTGATCTCTAAGTTAACTAGTGATCCTCATTTACATGTTGTCCTGAGTTGAGTTGTGTGCTGGGGTAGTGCCTGAGAGTTCCTGACTCTTCAAAGTCTAAATAGTTTCTACATCCTCATAAACCCATAAAAAGAGGTTTCACTCATGATTCTATGATGTTTTAGAGAGGCAGCCATTGTGGATTTTCCCGGTATGGCTACCAGAAGTATACAGCATGTCTGTTGTTATATTATGATGTTGGTCATGTACATCCATGGTACAAACATCAGAAATGTGCATAAAAGTGAATAATTTTGGAGTTTAGACAACAATTAATTATATGGTTTTGCATATCACAGTATACCACTAAAATGGTATTCAGCTACCCTTATGAAACTGCTATCACACATTTTCTCACTCCTGGATGTCAGACGAGCAAAATTATACCACATATGTCTTGTACCGATATCTCATTCGGCCCAAGGACTAATAATCGGTTCAGGAATATAAACGAAGACGTATCGCAGATCACAGTCTACAGATAAAGTAATATTACTGAAAGTAATATATTACTTTAGTTACTTGACAACACTGTCCCCAAGTCTCACTCAGACAGACCCACAAGTAGTACAACAAAATAGTTGGCATGGGTGCCAACATTGGCACAGGGGAGGGTGATCACTGGCACACTGACAGTGTGAGAGAGGACATTTATTTTATAATATTAACTCTCCTCACATCAGTGTGCAAATTACATCCTGCACATAATTCTACATTCATTCAAACTCTGAACTCTGACTTGGGAGGGAGTCTGGGAGATAAGTGGGTACTTATTCCTCTATTAAGTCTACTCATCACGAGGCCTAAAGTGGCCTAATGTTAAGAAAATATTTCAAAAGAAGAACAAATAAGGTTGTCGTGAATATGGGAATCAAAATCTGTTGGAAATATTTGTATATTGATGTGGTGTCATAATAAAATGTAATGTTGATATGGCACACTGACTATCAAGAAAATAAATGCATGGCACTTCATGTGAAAAACGTTGCTGACCCCTTGTGTTTGTGATCAGATGTCCCTGTGGTTTAGCATACATCGGCAAAACTACTAGACAATTAAAACAGAATGAGTGAACATAAGAGTTTGATCAGAAGAAATGACCATGAATATCCTGTTGCAGTTAATTTTAATGATCATAAACATGACATCTCCACTTTTCGCTTTATTGGTATAGTCAAAGAGGTGGTAACCACGATGTCCTTTTGAAACAACGTGAGGCCTACTGGATACACACTCTACAAACCTTACACCCTAAAGGGCTTAATGATGAACTATGATTAAATGTTATGCTATAAATGCTGTTGATCTGAACTTCTTGACCAGCCAATGTAATAGGCACTTATGGTGCAATGTTTTTATTTCTTTTTTACACTATTGTCAATGGAGTAGGATCCTATATTTGACATTTATTTGCTTATTAATTGTATGTTGATTTCCTTGTATGTTATATGGCATGACATTTATAATTGTATTTTTCCCTGTATTGTAATCGGCTATTTTCAATGGTATAATTGACCCACCCAGTGTCAATTTATTATCTAATCAATGTAATCCTGGGCGCTACACTTCCTCTGTCAACCTGGGGGGGGCAGCAGACTGACCTCATGCTTCCTTCTATGCATGGAGTCCAAGCTGCTTCTTTTCACCTGACAGGGGAGAGTTTCCCCGGCCGGACGTAGAGCATTGGAAGGAACACGTTATTCCGACCAGTTCATTTCCCCTCCATCAGGCGCCCCGGCTGGCCAGGGGGAGGTAGTTTAGAGACCAGGATTACTGCATGTTTTTGTGAGGGTACCTACCCTAGGGGACACGGGGAGAACATGCAAACTCCACACAGAAAGGCCCTTTCGCCACAGGAACATTGTACCTTAAGTCACATGACGTGGTTTACACAGCTGTTATCTGTCAAACGATTGTTACATACATGGTTTTTTAGACTTCTCAAATGTATTTAGTGACAATGTTAGCCCATTCTGAATCAAGCCTGTGGAAGGTCGCAAGACCGAAACGTTGCTCTGCTCTATAAATAAATGCTTGTGAACCTAGCAAGTGGCGGTGTGCGTTTGTCCCTCCTTTCTTCTTCGTATGCCTCATCACCATCGCACCTGCTCCAAAGTGCACTGCTAACCGGGTGTGCGGAAGCCTTCTCTCCATAAGTATTGCACTACCTACCTGTTCACTCTCACTGCAGTTATTCTGTATGAGGAAGTTTCAGACAAATGGATAACATTTTTGTTTCTCCAGTGAAATAAATCACACGCATTTTCGACACGTCTCGATCAACAGATTATTTTAATAAATAATAATAATATCATGATGAAATCAAATAACAGACTCAAAAGTTTCAGCCCCAAAAAAATAAACATTATTTCTCAAGATATGAATTACGTACTTTTCATCTTTTATACAAGTTGAAGGATCAAGATGAACCAATGAAGGCAGCCAGCAGCAGCACGTTTTAACAAAGCCAATACGACGGAATTCATGTGGGGACGGCGTTTCAAATAATGACATGTCCAGACTACTGGGATTCTGATTAGTTGTAGGGTAGCCTATAGAGGCAGTTGTGGGGGCGTTGATTAGAAGAGGGCCGGGGGCACCAGTGGGGGAGCTCATAATCACACTAGTCCATGAAACCCCCGTAGCGCTTCTGTATCTCACTGCCATCTTCCCAGGCACGCTTCATAGCGCCGCCGTTCTTTGCGTCTTCCACCAGCCACTCCGGTCGGCCTATGCGTCTCATGAAGCCCCCGTAGCGCTTCTTCAACCCGCGACCCAGCACCGCCTCCAGGAGGTCTCCTTGCACCTCCCCTTCCCCTCCTACTCCTCCCGCCCGCCGCATGAAGCCGCCGTAGCGCTTAGCTGCTTCTCCTGCACCGTGATCGGCGTTAAGAACCTTCAGGATCTCCATTCGCACTCTCTCCTCGTCCTCCTGATTACCGGGGCTCTCCAGCGCCCCCTGTTGGGAGGAGGTGGAGGGAGAGCGTCGAGACATGAATCCCCCATAACGTTTCATGAAGCCGCCATACTTCTTAACCAGTTGGTGCTGCGGTGACGTGGCATCCTCGTCTTCGCTGGTCACGCCCCCTACTGCTTCCTGTTCCTGCTGTTGACCTTGGTCGTCGTCAAGGATGTTTTCATTTTCATCTTCCAACAGTGTGTCCCGGCAGAGGCGGAGCATCCGGCTGTCCAACCCGCCCTCGCACTCCAGTGAGCATGACTGAGAAAACATCAATCAGAGGATTAATCAGAGGATTAATCCAAATCACTCATTGTGAGAATGGTGGGCGGTTTATATTCACAACTCAAAGCTTGTGGTCTCTGAGGTATTCCCATTATTTCATAACACAGCTCACTCTAGAATGTTTAAAGTTGTACTCATGGGGCATCCAGGTATCCTGACTCCGCCAGATGGGGGTGGTATTGATTCACAAGTTCACAACAAATTATCAGACAATAGTCTTGAGATTTGGAGTAGAAGGAAATACCAATTGGTCGCTTTGTTAATGATCAAATGGCTGATGATGATATTTCTTTTTACAGACAATGTCAAAGTTGTATGCTCAAGCTAACCACTAATGCTCAAGTTTATTGTTCTACTAAAGTGAAAGTGTCATTGTTTAAGCCTTAAGGCATGTTGCACACCGCTCTATACTGCCCACCTGTGGTCATCTCATAAGAAATCTAGTATGCAAAGGTTGCAAGTTGCATATTATGATGCAATGAGAATACTCCTTAAAAAACCCAGAGAGGGCCGTGCTTGCCGTGCTAGTCAGATGTTTGTCACTGCTGGAGTGAGGACTTCTAAGCAATTTAATGTTCAAGTTCATGCAACGCTGGATGTATCTGAAAGCAGCATCATTGTGGCGCTCTCAAGCCCCACTACGAGCTGTGCGCTACACATCCAGACTTAGATAACATTCCCGTGTGTTTTGCCTGTGTGTTAAGTTTTGTGCTATTTTTTTTTTTTTAATATCTATTCCTTGTACCATGTATATGGAGCTGATTCCGCTAATAAAGATTGAATTGTACATTCCAGGAATCTATGTATGTGTCATTTAGCATATCTGAAGAGCCATCACAAATAGTGGATCTGTGGATGTACTGCTGAGGACCCAGGGGAGTGCAGTGTTGAGTGATCTGTGGATGTACTGCTGAGGACCCAGGGGAGTGCAGTGTTGAGTGTGACATTGATTAGATCAGTGGTTCAGTGAGTACAGTGCCGTACAGTGACGCGTGTTGTCTCACAAAGTGCTCATCTGACCGACTTCACACTTGGCAGGTGTATTGATGAGGACTGGCAGGTGTATTGATGAGGACCCAAGAAAGTGCAGGGTCGAATGTGAAGTCGATCGGATGAGTGCTTCCGATCGACTTCACATTCACTCTGAATGGCCATGTTTCTGAAGGGCCATGCTCCCTATATGCTATATGAGTTCTGTAATGCTATTGTTGTTATTCTTGTTTACACCTTGTTTATATCCGCATAACATTAGTTTATTATTTTATGCTGAGTCATGGCAAGGACAAAAGGGTTAATGAGAATACAAGAATGGGAGTTAAGACCACTGCGCAACACCGAAAGATTGTACCAAATATGACAGCCAAGGAAACAGTATGGAACATTTGGTGAACAGTACACAGAGATAATATAATAGCAGCAATTATATGAAAGAAAGAAAGAAAGAGAGAGAGAGAGAGAGAGAGAGAGAAAGAAAGGCAAGGCAAGGCAGCACAATATCATGAAAGTATAGGAGAGATTACAATGTGCATGCAACAGATGTTTTGGAAAAACAAAAGTCCCCTTTAGTCACTAACAAACAACCCTTGTTAATTCCCGTATAAGAAAATTACAAACTCTCCCATAAAACCATCTGTTCTTCATGGTTTTACCCATTGTAACCACTGTCCCATATAAAAGCCATCTGATCGGAAACCGCACCATCCTCATCCCCACTGGCACTCACGCTCTTAACTCGACTAAATCAATTTGCCCCTTGGGGTTTAGTATTGCCCAATAAAACCTGCTCAGAACCTCATATCAGTCAATAGGATTTCACCTATTTGGGTCTTTCAGATATTCACATTAAACTAAATAGGATAGCAGAGGAATTCTTGCTGAGCTTTCAGTGCTCCAGGCATGTGATTGTAGAATTAATGGGCAGGAAAATTGTGTTGAGGATATATTGGTGGCTTGGGGGCCCAGAGATTACATTCACAGCATGCTCTCTGCTGGTCAGGGAAGGAAGTACATGAAGGACATAGAGGATTAAAATCAAGTAACCTAAACCCTAGCCTCGGAAACCCAGACGTTTTTATTTCCAGGGAGACCCTAAACCCAGTTGGGGTTTAGGTTACTTTATTGGTATAAGGAAGCCTGAAACAAAGCACATAACCTGGAAAACACATGGGGTCCATCCATCAACCAATTGAACGACCAAACTCTCTCTCTCTCTCTCTCTCTCTCTGTGTGTGTGTGTGTGTGTGTGTGTGTGTGTGTGTGTGTGTGTGTGTGTGTGTGTGTGTGTGTGTGTGTGTGTGTGTGCCCTGCTGTGCACTTTGTGCAGTGCATGCGTGAGTGTTTGAGTGAGAAATATGGGTAGTGGATGTTTGCGCATGATGACGAATGATGGGAGAGAGGTAGAGAGAGAGAATTCCATCCTTGTTTTCTGTTTTCCCTTTGAAGTCTACAGGCTACAGCAATTATACGCACACAGTAGTAAGCTAATATGCATAATTCCATCTAGAATTTGAGGAGGCATGCATGTGTCACTAATTAACCAATTAATTAATGCGATGCGCAAAACGTTTACAAAATAAAATAAAAGGACAACTTCCCCATTATGGCCTATTATTTTATTTATATTAGACTATACGAGGCGCTAAAGCCTTCTGAATTCCATGCGTATTTCTGTTTTCCCTTTGAACTGAAGTCACGTAAGAGCCATTAGGCTACGCACACTATTATTTATAAGCAGGCTAATATACATAATTCCATGAGGAGGAGGCGATGTTAGGCTACTAATTAACGAACGAGTATAATTATATAGGCTATACAAATGACATGAGCGGGAGAGAACATGAAGGGACCCAAAACACTTAGGAGTTCTCCGCTGAGGACAATAATTTGAAAAGTTGTTTAAGTTATTTAAAACAACTGTGGAAAATGCAAACTGAAGTAAGGAACATAAGGAAATCATAAGGAAGTCTATAGCTCAAAATGCGACCATCACCAAATAACTACATGCATAGTTTCTGCTGAAGGTGAATTTTGTAGAGTGGAAACTCGTGCGCAATTTGGAGAGCATGCATGGCGATGCGCAAATTGGGTTTCGGGGAAGAAGTTGTAAATGAACGTCGCAGTCCCTGAAAAGTTCCTTTAATAAAAAGAAACCCCATGCAGTGAAATGAATGGCATTGACGTGAACAGAGAGAAACACTGTCCGAAAATGTACTCAAGAGAAAAGCATGTTGAGACAGAGCTCAGAGAGCAGACAGCAGACTCCAATCACTCCAATTTGCAAGCGCCTGAAGTCTAATGAAGGGTGAAAGGCTCCAATTAAAGTCAGATTGATGCAACCTGCTTAAAACAAAGAATCGTCTGGAAACATCCACATTGAATAACTTACAGTAAGCTTTTTTTTCCTCTCTCAGTATGGGAAAAGAGAGACTTGTGCCAATGATTGAATTATAGGCTATATACAAAATCGGTTGCGGACTGTCGGACATACGGTCATATTCTACAGTTTACGCAACAGAACAGCAGGGCACCGCACACATACTTACCAGGGGGGTGAGTGTTGCCTGTTCTCCCAGCAGACGGTAGACGCACAGGGCGCACTCCTTCCCACAGTCCGCTCCCACGGCCAGCGCAACACACGCGCCCAGCGCCAACATCCACAAACAGCTCGTGTGCAGCGCAGCAGCCATCGACTGAAAGTAACGAAACAAAAAGAAAATGGCACAACTTACATGAAATATTACAAAAACGTATCAACAATGAAATATGCCTAAACTCTAAATAAATATAGGCTATAGGCTACGTTCTCCTTAATACTGCTTTTATTTTTGGATGGGTGATGATCTCTCTCTCTCTCTCTCTCTCTCTCTCAAAATGGCTTTATAAAACGAGGTAGTGAATTGACGAAGAGAGAGAGAATCGTTTTAAAATTTTAAAAGTGTTATAAACAACTGGATCCAAAAGAAAAACAGTTCAAAATGTTTAATAAAACATTAAAAGATGCCCAGCCACAGATTGTATAAACCTATTATAAAGTATAGCAAATAATTGATTGCCAAATATAAGGCCAATAGGTCAACAAAGTCATTTAAAAGGATAAAGTCATGCACTTGCCTTTCGTTTTCTATTGTGCGTTTTATTCCGCGCTGAGGAGAGCTCGAGGAAGTATTGCGGGACGCGAGGCGTCGCACTCAATATATTATGTCCACGCGGGCCCGGGTTGGCACGCGTCAACAACTGTCTGTCACGGCTCAGCCAATCAGCGCGCAGCTGTCCCCACGGAGTGGAGGCTCGTTTCGGATGGCGTGGAGTGGAGCAGACACGACGATCGACGCGCAGAGCAGCCTGGGATGGATAGATAGATAGATAGAACAGAGCTGAGAGAAGACCCTTGGAGAGAGGCTGGTCGTCAGTCAGTAACCTCGTAAAAAATGATAGCCTGCTGCATGGGGGTTGGGGGCTCGATTTAAGTAGTGGATGAGTGACTACGTCACCACCAGCGATAAGGGGCCACTGACGTCTGTGGGGAAGCCCAAGCATGATATGACGCCCCCCCCCACCCCCCACAAACCCTCATCATATGCCATCATATTCTCCTCTCATGAAACTGTCTGCACATAATGGTGATTAGTTTCCTGTGATTTTACACACGATTTTAGGCCTATCTCTGTCATCCGAGTCGACACACACATCACATACATGCATAGTACAAACCCCTATGGTATAAAGTCTATAAACAGTGTTTATTAAACACACAAGCACAGGCACAAACGCACATGCGCACACAAACACAGAGGACGAAAAATGTGTGCTAAGGCCAGGCAGGGCCTCGGGCCAGCCCAGTTAGGGCCCAGTTAGGGCCGGGCCTTAATTTGAGAACTCTAGTTTTCGCCGGCTGCCGGGCAGGTCTGCACTAATAACTTTGGGGGCGGGTCCGTCGCCCGTATAGAGTTTGAATGGAGATGAAGGATGCGGGTGGGGAAGGAATCAACATCTGGAATGTCAGAACAGGTTTGAGAAAGGGTTTGAGGTCAGATGTAGAGTTGCTGGCCGGCTCCATATATGCAGATCTAGGTGATGATCCAGTTTTCTCCATGTATGGCTATCCTGGGTTTAATGAGGTCAGTGTCATGATCTTCATATATGGAGACGGCCATATATGGAGCGTGTCACGAGGCGTGATGGACTGACGGCCATATATGCTGGTGTGACCTGTTACGAGGCATGACGGACTGACAATCATATATGGAGGCGTGACGGACGGACTGACTGACGTATACTGACTGACAGGTTTTGCAGGTTTTCATAGTAATCTGCAACCTATGGTCGCAACTATACTACTACTACTACTACCACTACTACTACTTTTTGATGAATTCTTTTTTGATGAATTCCTGTTCTGTCTATAGAAGTGTCTATTTGTACGCCTCTAAATGTTTTGATGATTTGAACATGGTGGACCCTGTTGGAAACAAGTGTAATGCTTAATTGGGTCGTCCACTCACAGTTAACAGCCTTTGTATTGAGTTTGTGCTTGAAATGTACTGTAATTCTGCAAACTGTTAATAAATTCTTCAATCAATCAATCAAACTACTACTACTACTACTACCACTACCACTACCACTACCACTACGACTACTACCACTACCACTACCACTACCACTACCACTACCACTACCACTACCACTACCACTACCACTACCACTACTACTACTACTACTACTACTACCACTACTATTCCTGTTGCATTTATCACATCACTGATGTAAATGTGTCCAAGGTCGTGCGTCACATGATTAAACATAAACACACACAGGCACGCACGCACGCACGCACGCACGCACGCACGCACGCACGCACGCACGCACGCACGCATGCACACTCCTAACTGGGAGCTGGCCAATGTCCAACTCTTGTGAGTGAATGCTTTACTCAAACTGACTGCAGTATTGTTGTCACATTTAATAACTATTTCATTGTAGATGGTATACGCAGTGGGGCTAATTACTTCGAAGAGAATTTATTAGGCCAAAGGCCAAAAGTTGTTGTGGTAGATTTTATTCAATGACAAATAGGAGTTACAGAAAGAACAGATGGTCTGTAATTTCTCACACGTCTCTCTTTTACTCTCTCTCTCTCTCTCTCTCTCTCTCTCTCTCTCTCTCTCTCTCTCTCTCTCTCTCTTGGCGACTTTGCTTTAAAGCCTTTAACTCTCCTGCACACATGCACCCCCACACCCCCGCACTGGCCGCACACATACTGCACACACTGATAGTGTTAGAACTGTTAGTCCTTATCACTGCGGCAGGTATAACAAATTGGAGCGTTTAATTAAAAGACAGCCACTGTCACACCGTCTCAATGTTTGTTCTCAGGAGTCATTTGCGAGCAACAAGGACCTCAATAAAGATTAACCTCCAGTGTTAGTTAACTTTCTGTGTGTGCACGCGTCTGTGGGGGGGGGGGGGGGTGCACACCACGCACGTGTGTGTGTGCGTGCGTGATCAAGGGTGTGCAGTGTGCACGTTTAATTGTGTTGCTTAATGCTTGATGTTTAATTGTCAGAGTAGAAGAAAGACAAACGAGAGACAATGCAAGAAAAAGGAAGCTTGGATCAAGGTAATTAAAATGTTGATCTTCAAATCAAATGCAATAATTTGTCAGAAATGTTTGATGGTGCGTCTGGAATGGTAAATGGTAAATATATTGTGCATTATTATACATTCACCTATTCACACACCGATGACAGAGCATGCAAGGCACCAACTTGCAGTCCTGCACATCGGGAGCAATAGAGGGTATGCGCATGACATCATCATCATACCCGGAAGACAGTTATGAGGGAATGCCTACTGAGTGGCAAAAAACTACTTTCTGGCCTTGACAGCCCATACATCCAAACAGAAAAGTCCTATTTGATTGCATTAAATTACTTTAAACAACATTAAATTCACTTAGTCACTCACTTTGCCACTCGATCTGCCATTCACTTTATGCGTGCGCATATACCCTCTATTCAGTGGCTTGCTCAGGGACACTTCGCCACTAACTCTGGGGGAGCCTGGGTTTGAACTGGCAACCTTGCGGTTCCCATCCGGCCACTCTACTCCTGAGCCACCACCACCCCGGAATCAATGTAGCCTAATGTATAGCAGTAGGTTGGCACTTGAAAACATTCAAAGATTACTGGAGAGGGTCACAGTTGGGGATCTATTCCCTTGCAGTGCAGTTTAAAAAAATACATTTGAGATAATTCTCTGAAGCCACACATTGACAAAAGGAGCGTTTTGATTGCTGAATGATTGCTGGTGTAGTCGGCATGGGGACTGTAATTGAACTGACCAGCGTAGGAGGATCGACTGGTGCATTGGACTGTATTGGACTATGACACAGAACACTGGAGGAATGGGCAAACTGCTTGTTCTTTCTCCAATCTGTCTCTCACCTCTTTCTCTTGTGTGTTATTCTGTGTAGTCTGCACCCCTTCTTCAAGCTCTGAACCAACCCTATACACATTGAAAAACACAAAGACTATATACCACATTCATTTCAAATTCCTTTCTCATTTTCACTATTCCTAAAACTCTCTTTACTGTCCCTGTTGCAACACCTTGTCACTAGTAGTGGATCCTGTTCATTGGCCTGCCAACGCGCGTGCCATGCATGTGCACACACCCCCCACAGCACACTCACGCACGCATGCACACCAAATGTTCCGTCACTCTAATTACACGGAACATTGACTGTTAGAGTCTGTTTTCGAGTAATTTATGTACTCTGTGCACCAGTGAGTTAACAGTAGACCGATTTTCTAAAACAGGTGATGACCTGAGAGAAAATGCCAGTTATCTGCAGTTAAATAGATGCTTGTTCTCTGTCTCGCCCTCCCATGGATGTCACTGTGCTCCGTGTTAATTTATTTCTGAGTGTCCAAATGTGGGTCCATTTGGTTCCATTTATACACTCGAAACATTACAAATGGATAAATGTACCTTTCTTTGTAGCTGTGTCTCTTACCACCGGGTCTCTAATGAAGTTATTAAGTGGCATCACAATGGGCTAATCAGGTTCTTTGAAAGCCATATTATGTGAGTCTACTTTCTTTCTCATCTTTCGTCTATCTTTTTAAACTGTGACCCATATTACTTTGATCAGACGGGTAGAAAATGTATAGGCTACAGATGCAGTGAGCTGTCAACTAGTCTAGTTATTTACTCCCTCGTGTCTCGTCAGCCTCTCACTCATAACATTGGAATAAGACTTTATGCATGTGTTATTGATTTTAATGTTGCAATCACGAAAAGTACGTAATTTGAATAAATTGCCTCCGAAATATATATTCCCTCAACTGCATAGTTTTCCTATGCCCTGAAACATCCCTGTGACCACCACATGACCAGATGTCCTTACTGGTTTCCATGGACGCGGGGTGTGGAGATGCTTCTGCTGAAGTCTGCCTGCAAAGATCAAACTATAGGCATTCCAGAAGGTAGATGCATTGCCATAGAGTACACAAGTAGTGTTTTTTGACAGCAAATTTTGATTTAGTTTTAGTCTTTCGAATAAAATTCCATTAGTTTTTAGTCATATTTAGTCACCTGAAATGTTTTATTTGTCTAGTTTTAGTCAAATAAATCTCAAGAGTTTAGTCAAATAAATCTATAGTTGATTCAGTCAACTAAAATGTATTTTGGCGGGCTTTGATGGTGTCGTATTGGCTGATTTTAGACTTGGTTGCATGATGAAAATAGCCGATCTACAGTACAAGCTCACAAGGCCTTGCAGCGTGACGCGTTGTGATATATTGTCAATATATTTAGTCTTAGTTTTATCATAGCTTCGTTTTTTCTTTTTTCTTTTCTTTTTTTCGTCAGTGAAAAAAGGTAGTCGACGAACATTTTTCGTCATAGTTTTAATCGAAAATCACATGCAGGAGAGAGGGAGAACTATAGCGATTATTATATTCTTTGATAGTTAGTTATGCTGGGAACTGAAATTTTCTGAGATTATAAAGGAAAATTCAAAACTGGAGTCTGTGTGCCCTTGAGTTAGGCACAGATAAGTTGGTTGCACAGCTTGAATCTGCCCTCGGTGTAGCTCCGCTCCCAGCAGGGTCCTGTAGGGAGTTAATGAATACGTCTGTCCACAGTTTGACTCTGAAAACATTAGTATGAGAGAAACAGAGGATACTCTTTGACTAAACACATTAAGAAACCTCAAGGAGAGAGGAAAATAATAATTATAAAAAATAAACATCTTTGACTTTTGTCTCTGCATGGTCACTGGTGGTGTCATAGAATGATTGATTAAAAAAATGTTGTATCATTGAGAATCATTTCTAAAAAAAGTGGTCTTTCACTCGAAAAACACCAGTATCCCAGGCAATTATCTTTGAATCAAAAATTGTTCGCATCGCACTGCATTATGTTCGGCTGTAAAACCATTATCTCACAGAAAATTACCTTGACTCTATGAGGTTTCATTTCCCCTTTCAGGGCAGGACAGGGTGAGTAGTTACAGCCCTGATTACCCACCACTATGATTATGTTATTTCTGATGATGATGATGGCAGTGATGAGGAAGGCTAATCAAGCCATAGTGGTAGTGTTAATGCCTGCATTAGCTACAGTACCCATTGTTTCACACACAAACACACACACAGACACACACACACACACACGCATGCACGCACACACGTGTGCACACACACACACACACACACACACACACGGTGGTGTGGAGGTATTAGCCCACTTCTCTCCTTGATGAGGGGCTGTTTCCCATCGATCCAATGGACAGACCGAGGCGAGATACAGAAGAGAGAGTGGAGAGAGAAAGAGAGAGGGAGAGACAGAGAAAGCAGAGTGAGAGAGATGACAATATTGAAAGTGAAAATGATGACAAGACAAAGGGGGGAGAAACACAAAGGAGACAGATGCAGAGAAAGGGAAGTGGGGGTCGGAAAGTCTGAAGGGAACGAATGAAATTACCGTTACATTTCCTGCTGGGGACAAAAAGCAGGTGACAGAAGCGGGGGTGGGGGGTGAAGAAAAGGTGGAGAAGAGGGCAGAGACAAATGACAGAGATGAAAGAGAGATGACTCAGATGAGAGAGAAACAAATAGAGAGAAATTACATCAAGAGGAGGAGAGACAGGGGGTAAAAGTAGGCACAGAGGGGAAAAAAGATGAAAGGTAAAGGACAGAGCAAGGGATGAGTGTGAGAGGAGAGAAAGAGCAAAGAGGAAAAAGAAGAGATAATTCTAAGTTAGAAGATAGTATCGAAACTAAACTAAGGATAGAGGAAGATGAAGAGGGGTAAAGGGGGAGGAAAGAGTTTATAAAGGGACCGATATAGAGATAGAGAAGCACACATTAAATCTGGATTGTTCATTTAATTCTGAGTGTAAAAATGGACTTGGATGGGGCGCCCGCTGGCCAAATGGTCCAGGCACATGCCATATATAGGCTTTGGCCTGACAGCGTGTCGCGTGTTTGAGTCCCGTTCATGACGACCTTTGCTCCATGTCTCTCCCCTTCTCTCTCTCCCTCTTTCCTATCTATCTTCACTTGATACTATCAATAAAGGCAGAAAAGCCAAAAACAAATTGACCTGGAAAGTGTAATTCTCAAGACTGTGTAGAAAGATGATTATTGTCTGTTGGATGTCCTGGCTAACTACTGAGATCCAATATGGACTCTATCCTGTTCAATCCCCAGAGGCAACCATAGTTATAATCTACTCTGGCAATATAATGCTGTTTGGGGTGCACAACTTGAACATTCGTTCTCTAAATTCCCACTTCCCCTTACTGGAATCCATCGTCGCTGCTGATGGGTGTTGGTTATAAACAAGGCAGCACACTCTCTCTACACTCTTGCTTTTAATTGATCTTTTAATTTTTTGTTATTCATGTCCTCACTGTTGCATTACTGCTCTTGTTTTTTAATGTTTATGCCTTGCTTTTCTTTTCTTTCTTTCTCCATTTCTCTGTAAAGCACTATGAGCTGCATTTCATGTCATGAAAGGTGCTATACAAATAAAGTTTTATTATTATTATTATTATTATTATTATTATTATTATTATTATTATTATCAGTCTGATACACATTTGAGGAGTTTCATAACATGCGAAAGACAAAGAGCATGCTATTCCTCCCAGTTCAGCTCCACTGAACAGGCCTGAACCAACCTGTGGGAGTCACTAGTGCAGCAACAGAGATGATCACCCTCCCCACATGGCTTCCCTCACAAACACATTAAGCCAGTTGTGTTTGTCTGAGCACCCGACCATTGCGGGTGTGCTCATAGGCAGACAACAAGCTAAGCTTAACAATAACAGTATATTGTCAAATACAAGGTAAACTGGTAAAGTTACAAAACACAAGCCTTCACCATGCAGCTAGTTTGTGCAAAGGAAGATGCGGGACAATCATATAGTTTCACTATATGTGTCATGCTGAATCAATATCCTTATCCTGCCCTTTGACTATTCCTGTTCATATCACGGCCAGATACTTTCTTCTGGTCTCATGACCTTTTCTTTTTCTTTTTAACTGAGACTTAGCTGAAATATGGAGACAACACAACTCTGAATGAACTGTCCTGCAGACTGTAACCTTGTTAGCACACCTAGGATAACTGGTCTGGAGGTGGCCTAACTGCAGTCTGTCTGCCGCTCAGTGGGCATTGATGAGTTTTTAATTCTCTGTTGTGGTTACAATTGATAATTGCTGGTGATTTTAACATGACATGACTTGACAATGCATGTCAGACAAGTTTTCTATCACACAAACTTTGAATTTAACTTTTCACTCCTTGGAACAAGCTCCCCATTGCAGTCAGAACTGCGGAGTCGTTCCCAGTTTTCCACCGTATCTGAAGACTCACCTCTTCAGACACCACCTTAGGCCCATGTGGAAAAGGGTCACTCAGTCCTGTCAACATCGCAAAAATATAATCCGGGAGGGGGGGAATCATTCACGTTTGTTTCAGTAGTAGTGAGACCAGCCATGCTGCACGGTATGGAAATGATGGCACTGACGAAAAGACAAGAGGCAGATTTGGAGGTGGCAGAATTGGGGACGAATGCTATGCTTCTTTTTAGGAGCGACAAATATTGACAGGATCAGAAATGACTGCAATATCAGATCAGAAGGTTTGGGGATAAAACAAGAGAGGCAAGGTTAAGATGGTGCAGAGGAGAGATGAGGGGTATCATGGGGAAAGGATGCTGAAGATGGAGCTAGGAATAGAAGGTGAAATAGGAGGTTTATGGATTCAGTGAAAGAGGACATGCAGGTGGCTGCAGTTTTGATGGTCTGAGCCCTGTGTCGTGCTCGAAAATAGAGCCGAGATCTGAAACTCTGATGCTGTCAGGGTCTTTACCCTTCATGCACAGTATTTTAGTCCAAAGAACATTCTGCACAGCTGGAAACATTCTATTCAGTCTCAGACAATTGTAGTCTGAGTGGTTATGGTTCAGGGTTCTATAGAAAATCAGCAATTCTTCATGTTTCTTCATCTGTTTCTGTTGTAAAGGACATTTCATTCGCTTGCCCATCTGGGAGGGACATTTAGTCTGGAACAGAATGTAGGGCAATGGTCAGTTGATGCTTTTGTGTGGTCACTTGTACTTTGATAGACTCATGTAATGTGTTACCTACCTGTTACCTATCCACTTCGTGCCTTGCACATAAGGCCTTCACAGAGCGCTTCCACCCTTCACGGTCAGCTGCTGCCATCCTCACTTCAGACCATGACCTCCATCCTGCCTCTTGTCTTTCTTTCTCAACAGTGCGCCTCCAGGTGGTCTTTGGTCTTCCTTTCCTTCGTTTCCCTTCTGGTGCCCATGTCAATGCTATGTTGTGTCATATGCAGTCATTGTTGTGGTCCTGGCGTAGTATGTGTCCAATCATCTTCCATCTACACAGCTTGTAATGTGTAGCATATTCAAATGACCCCTTTCACTCCAAGCAATATTAATTCTTACAGGCATATCTGGTTAAACTGTGAACTATGCACATATGATTCTCTTTAGGAGCGACAAAGATTGACACGATCAGAAATGACTGCGTTAAAGGATCAGGTCAGAAGGTTTGGGGATAAAAGTAAAACAAGAGAGGCAAGGTTGAGATGGTTATTTAATGTTATTGAATGGTAAGATGAGAGATGGGTGAATCAACCATTTGTTGCATCCCACATGGGGAAATTCATTGTAGTAAAAACAAAGAAAAGGAGGTCTACTCTGTGTGGACCAAATATATCTGATTCGGAAACAATACAGTAGGATAAATACATCATATTATGACGAATACGGAAGTGGTGGCCGTGACCCGCAGATGGCCGATCAATTATACTATAACTTCCGTCAGTGATGTTCATGTTGTTGTGTTAGTCTGGGGGCCGAAGCTGATATTAAGACATTTGCTAACATGTCTGGGTAGAAGCAAACAACCTATCCAGTATTAATCTTTAACCCCTTGCCATGTGATCTAGCCTGATTGGCATCTCTGAAAAAAGATTTTTAGGTCATTTTATCATTGTATACTTAAAACTGGTAAAATTGGATTTTGCTGCTCTAATGTTTAGCAAATTTACAAATGTAATGGTAGGGGAGAGCCGCCACGGTTGTAACACTTTGCACGTTTCATTTTTTTACTCGGAAATCCGTTTATCTACATATGTAATATTTTCAGGCAACGGACCTACACATGTCTGCTACCATAAACCACTTCAAGTTTTTCAATTGATAAAACAGGTCGGGAGTTATTAAACCGAACGTGGACGCTGTTCCAGTGTGCTGCGCATATCGGATTTTATTCGCATTTTGAGAAAAGTCAGTTTTTCGCCAATACTTCCCCGTAGGATGAAGGCAAACTTCCTGGGCACGTAGAGTACGTTGCTGTACACATACTGACGCGATGGCGTCATGATGGCGTTGACCAATCAAGAGATAACGTGCATGTTACAACCATGACGCGTTACAACCGTGGCGGCTCTCCCCTACTGCTAATGTTGTACTGTAATGATAATGCAAGTAGCAAAGCTAATATTAGTTGATGCTGGCTAAAGTGATGAATATTATTTTCTTTGGGTGGGATGGAGGTAGCTGATTCTATTCTCCTGGCATTCACACGGGCACTGAGCTGTGGTGATTGGAAGCTTTGCATGTCAACCTTCAAGAGCATGATGCCCTGGTTTGCTGCTTATGTTGATGAGCCATTACATAAGATGGGGTGCTGTATTCATACCAGACATGGAACTTCTGGCACAGACAGTACCAGAGGTCTACCAGGGCTTCCACAGACAGTACCAGAGGTCTACCAGGGCTTCCACAGACAGTACCAGAGGTCTACCAGGGCTTCCACAGACAGTACCAGAGGTCTACCAGGGCTTCCACAGACAGTACCAGAGGTCTACCAGGGCTTCCTAGATGGTGCTTTTGTAGCTAAGGAGACTAAACACAGCTTCAATGAAGTTCCTTTTGACCTTCGCCTTGAGCATAACTGGAAAGGTTGCTGGAGGGCTGATAGTCATCACTCAAAATTAGACGGCTAGAAACCGTTGGTCTACAATGAACATGAAACCTTGGCAGACGATACCAGATCATTGTTTGGACTGACACATGATGATGAGGATGATGAAGACACCCACAAAGACTGTCTTCCATCATTCATCTTGTTGAACAGTTCCAAAGATACCATGTCTTCCGACAGGACAGGACGTTGTCCCTGACAACGTGTGATGTTGCTTCAGAAGATATACTGAAGGACCTTGGAAATGCTCCGGCAAGCAAAAAAGCCTGGTCACAAAGAACACTGCATGGAATTGTGGACAAAATCTTATCCAACAACAAAATATTCTTTAGTTTTGGGGTCTGAGAGGCTAAATGTGATCTAATGGTGGTCCGTGGCTCAAATGCTGAATAAATAATGGGCCTTGATGTGAAATAGGTTGAAAACCACTGGTTTAAGTGGTTAATAATCTGACATGTTGAAGTGTAAGCAAATTCACTGCATCATTGGTTACATGTTAGTTCTTCAAATCAAACGAGAATATTTTAAAAACTTTCCACTTCCTTCTCTTCAGTAAAGCATCATCATGACAGGCAACTGTTCCTTTGAGAAGGTGGACCAGCTGATGAGATACCTCGGGCTGGTGATCTACATACGGTACCCATCTTCCTGCTTTGAAATGTTTGAACACATGCTGGAACCTTTTACTCTCCCTGAAGAAGGCAACTTATTGCCGAAACGTTGGAAAAATAAAAAATTGATGGCATCGTGACTATGAGCTGTGCGGCCTCTCTCCTTTCCCAGTCATAGTTGTATCTCCCGCGGTCAGCACCTCCCCACTACTGGTGTGCGCTCCTACCTTCCTGTTTGTTCGGAATCTTTTACTTTGAAATGTTTTGTAGTTTTTGAGTTATTTAACTTAGACGTCCAATGCATTCTCAATGGCAATAACACAAACTTTGGCATGCTACTAGTCCTACACACTTACACCTAGAAACCCCATTCAAACTTTAAAATGTTCATCTTACGGTGGACATGTTTGCCTGAAAATGAATCTTTGAAATGTAATCAGAGCCAGTCAGAAGAGGGCAGGTTCAGGGCCCGGCCAATCAGAAGATGGCAGGTTTAGGGCCCGGCCAATCAGAAGAGGGCAGGTTTTTGGGCCCGGCCAATCAGAAGAGGGCAGGTTTAGGACCCGTCCAATTACAAAATTGCAGGTTTAGGGCCTGGCCAATCAGATGACGGCAGGTTTAGGGCCCGGACAATCAGATGAGGGCAGGTTTAGGGCCCGCCCAATCAGAAGAGGTCAGGTTTTTGGGCTCGGCCAATCAGAAGAGGGCTGGTTTTTAGGCCCGGCCAATCAGAAGAGGGCAGGTTTAGGGCCCGGCCAATCAGAAGAGGGCAGGTTTTTGGCCCGGCCAATCAGAAGAGGGCAGGTTTAGGGCCCGGCCAATCAGAAGAGGGCAGGTTTTTGGGTTCGGCCAATCAGAAGAGGGCTGGTTTTTAGGCTCGGCCAATCTGCCTGGGGGTGGTAAATTATAATAGAGGATTCTTGCAGCGACATTGCTTTCGTACCCTGTATAGTTTCAAGGCTTTTACGGCCACATTAATTCCATTTTCTCCACAAACTGGCTGTATCAAATATTAATGGACATCATTAACGACGCACAGCCATCCCCCTGACAGAAATTCTTATTACAAAAAAGTTTGAATTATTTTTTACTTTGCACAGACAAGATTATGGTAGGTTTTAATCTATCCTTGCAAATTACTTTTCCGTTTTGCGAGTTAAATGTGTGTTAAATAAACATTGTAGAGCCCTGCAAATGAAGATAAGAAAAGGTTGTTAGTTTCAGACTAACATCCCATAATTACTTACTTACTTACATCCCATAACATGGAGGGATGATAGTTCTACAACTGGCTAATTAGTTTTTAGGGTATGATGGTGTTGCTCGCATACATATACAGTCGTACATACAGTATGATATGAGCTTATAGATTGTCTCTTTTCAGATAGCGACACATTTAAACACTTCAGCTCAGAATGACCATTAACCATTTATTGCAAAAGCACCGAAGTCTGACGTCACTTTCAGTAGAGGGCGCCAATACACAGGTTCATGTATTTTCTTAGTTGCATTGAGATCCCCATAGGGCGATTTTAGGTCGCTTCATATAAGAACTGTGCTTGAAAAATAAACCGACCACCCGGCCTTTCTGTCAGGGGAGTGGCTGTGCGTCGTTAATGATGTCCATTCATATTTGATACAGCCAGTTTCTGGAGAAAATGGAATTAATGTGGCCTCAAAAGCCTTGAAACTACATACTCCCAGCTGTCAACACATTGCGTTTCTGAGATTCCTCGTTGACGTAAGCTCAGCTGGTGGTGACTCGACTCGTACTAACCACGAAACATTAAATATCAATAAAAAACGTAATTAACATTCAGTTTCTGGGCAGATGCAGCCACCCGCCTACCCGGAAATGTAGTCTCTAGGTTGCTTGACTCGTTTATAACGCTTTTTTTGTTACTCTTTGGGTATATTTGTACATTTCCACCTTCAGTCGATGCTTCATATCCATATGAGTGAAAAGACCGGGGTGATCGGTTTATTTTTCAAACACAGTTCTTATATGAGGCGATCTAAAATCCCCCTATGGAGATTACAATGCAAATAAAAAGTAGACGAACCTGTGGATTGACGCCCTCTACTGACAGTGACGTCAAGACTTCGGTGCTCTATTGACTTCGGTGCTCTATTGCATTTAGTATGGTGGTGTGGCTTTGCTCATGTGATATCATATCATCTGATGTCATATCACATTTGATATCTCAGATTATCTGTGCTCCGAGACACAGCTCTGAACAAACCCCAGAGCAGAGCATAACATAAAGACATTACATCAACAACATAACTTTCAATGCATTCCATATAGATACTGAACATATCACATGATCATAATACAATCCGTTAATTTGTATAATCCGTTAATTCAAATAATGTGGCAAATCTAAACATTCATTTGAATTTGATTATTTTAAATTGTCCTGTACAACAAGGTGTTATACTTTCTAGACCTAAGCTGAACCTGCTTTCATCTAATATGTGCTGCCTAAATATCATGGAGAGCTGTAGGCACGCACAAGTACACACATCCACACACACATCCACACACCCACTGCATTCATAACAAATGCTTTGTTTGTCCAGCAAAATTGCCACTCTGATATATAAAGAGAGATAAATACTCTTCCATCTGCACACCCACACAAGGGTACACATGTACGTACACACGCACACACACACGCACGCACGCACGCACGCACGCACGCACGCACGCACGCACGCACACACACACACACACACACACACACACACACATTGACTGTGTTGGGAAGCATTATGTTACAGGTGTGGTATCTGATTGTATTATGGGTCATACTGTTCAGAACTAATTGATTGATCAGATGTTATTGCTTTAGTTTGCAGATAATACCCTTCCCTTCTCCCCGTGTCCACATGATTCTGTTCTCTGTCTGTCTCTCTGGCAGCTTGTCTTTCTTTCTGTTCCTCTCTTTACCTGTTCTACTACGATGATGATGATGATGATGATGACTACTGTTCTGTTACTGCAGTACAACAGGAGGGGATTTAAATGATACAGTACATGTACCTCATTAACATCATAAGAAATAGCTGGGCAATGTTGCATATACCTGAATCCATTAAGGAGACAAAGATGCCACAAATGAATGTCCCTGAAAAAAACATTTTGAATTACAGGTTAACCACATGAACCGTAGCATCAATATTCTGTCAAAAAGCTTGTAGATCAGTTTACATTGTATAAAATGTTGAGCAATTTTTTTTTAAATTGACTTGACTTACTGGTACAGTAGTAATATCTAGTAATATGTCATTTTCCTAAATGTTCCCCTTTTTTGTTTTAGCTGGCTACATGAAGAACTAGGGAAAACTTTGCAACACAATCAAGTTCAGTGCCAACAGATTGCCATTCCGTCTTCCCAGCAGCCCTAGGCCATTTAACTGCAGGTTTCTGAACTGATCATCTTTTCATTCTCTGGCTGAATGACCCCTCTACCCTCCAGACGTTGATTTACCGTCTGCCTCCTCTGTGATATGGTGACTGAGATGTGGCTTCCGACATTGTCGTCGGGGATCTCACCAGGCTCATTTGGCTCACTATTCAGGAAGTTCCCATCATCAGCATGCTATAGTTTCATAGGCAGCACACCCTCACTGTCTGTCTGTCTGTCTGTCTGTCTGTCTGTCTGTCTGTCTGTCTGTCTGTCTGTCTGTCTGTCTGTCTGTCTGTCTGTCTGCCTGCCTGCCTGCCTGCCTGCCTGCCTGCCTGCCTGCCTGCCTGCCTGCCTGCCTGCCTGCCCTGCCTGTTCCTCTCCCCCTTTTGTTTGCTGCATGTTAGATGATGATTCATTGAGAGCTAAACAATAAGCTGAAATGGCATAACAGATAACTTATGAGAGAGAGGGGGGGGGGGGGGAGAAAGCGAGAGAGAGGGAGGGAGAGAGAAAGATAGAGGGAGGGAGAGAGCGGTGACAATAGTGAACCAAAGCCATTGTGAGAGAGAAGTGCAGAAGAGACAGTGAGCCGGAGTCGGATTGAAAACGGGCCTGGCGGCGGTGGTTACATGCATGGGCTTTTAATGAGCCTCACAGTTGATTGTGATGATTTGAGACGTAACCTTGTCATTTTCATAAAGGCTTGAATCTATGGAATAAGAATTGGAGAAAAAAAAAATCCCATAATCTTTATCCCATGATTTTGCAACACATTTCTTTCACCCAGTGTCAATTATCTAATGTAATCATGGGCGCTACACTTCCTCTGCCAACCTGGGAGGGCAGCGGATTGACCTCATGCTTCCTTCTATGCATGAGGAGTCCAAGCTGCTTCTTTTCACCTGACAGGGTGAAACGTTATTCCGACCAGTTTCTTTCACCTCCATCAGGTGCCCCGGCTGGCCAGGGGGAGGTAGAATTGGACTTTTTTTGTCTTTTCCCTTCCTTTTGGTTGTATAGATAGATGACAGCAGGAGTTAATTGAAAACTTTGATATGCCAATACACGCACGCAGGCACGCCACGCACGCCACGCCACGCACGCACGCACGCAGGCACGCACGCACGCACACACGCACGCACGCACGCACGCACGCACGCACGCACGCACGCACGCACGCACGCACATACGCACACACACGCACACACACACGCACACACACACACACACACACACACACACACACACACGTGCACACGTGCACACACCCTGCCTCCCTTCTTCCGCCCTTCAATCACATGTTCGCTCATGATTAAAAACACACAAAGCATGCGTACAGATGCACACACTTGCTACAGTATATCTAACACACACTGTTGATTATAGGTCAAACACACTGATTATGTGTCAGGGGCAAGAGACATGACTCACACCACACGCACGTGCCCGCACGCACGCACGCACGCACACACACACACACACACACACACACACACACACACACACACACACACACACACACACACACACACACACACACACACACGTGCACAGGGGGTTGTAACACGTCGCAGCAGGTGCCCTCATTCTCCGCTCCACATGTGTGTTCACAATCTGCAGTCCATTGGGCTCTGAGTGTTGAAACCAAAGGCATCGATTTGATTTAATTTTGTAAACTTTCAAAGTTACAATTGTATACATATACATTGCAGTTCCACTGAGACCTTTTCACTGTGTGTGCGTGCGTGCGTGCCCGTGCGCGCGTGCATGTCTTCATTGTGTATGAATAATTTCATTTAAGTATCATGATGATGCGGACTGGCAAGCGCTTGAGGGGTCTCACATCCAGGGGCTCAAGCTTAGGAAGGGCTTTTTCCCTGCCGCTGTGCAGAGCCCTGAATACAGACACACACGCACGCACGCCCGCACGCACGCACGCACGCACGCACGCACGCACGCACCATTTCCATATTTCCATTATATGTGTGATGGACGTTATTTCTGTTCAGTCCAAAATGTCTTCTTATGTGACTTTCTGTGTCTCATATTGTACAGTTATATCCGTGACATGTTCTGCATGACATTAAAACTCCAATCCGGCACTTGTTTTAATAAAACGATGTATTTATTTATTTAAAATCACACTCGTATCATCATACATCATCATACTGTACATCACATTCCTTGCTCAGCCAATCAAATCATCACTATGGGCCGTACACACACCAGAGCCATTGAAAGGAGAGTTCTGCCAGTGAGGGGGCAGAAAACAGCCCAGTCACATGGTTCATGTAACTCGTTTGTCACACTAAAGCCCACATAAACTCCAATGCATTCCGTAAACTTCCGGTTCAGTCCTTTGTCACACTTCGCCAATCGAAGTCTATGTAGAAGAGTCGCCATTGGCCCCATGAAGTGAACAGAGTTGTCGTAATGACTCTGACACACACATTCCGTGATCTGCCAATTCAAATCATCACTTATATGGGGTACACACGGACACACAAAGCTGGGCATCGGAGAGGCTATAGCGCCCCTCAACATTTTAAATAATAGGTTTTCTGGGAAACTGAAAATCTCTGGTTCTGCCCCTGCAGTCCAACCAGCCTATATGGACCCTGAGCAAGGCACTTCACTCCTAACTTCTCTCCAGGCACTATAATAATACCCACACATGTCACATTATGTGCACATGTACTGTGACAAACAATAGGTTTAAAACAGGTCTGAAAAATCAAAGGAGCTTGCAAGAGCCCTGCAGGGCTGAGAGGCCTTCTAAGGTGCCATAACCCTGCACATTATTTTTCAAATAAATATTGGAAGTCCACGCTTGTGTGTTCTCATAGCTTCCATAGTGCCAAGAGGGTGCAGCAGCAAGCAGTGTACGTGCTCCCTGTGTCTGCAGGTGCCAGTGTGTCAGTCTGTGAATGCCCGTCTCAGGTCCAATGCAAAATGGCTGAATGACAGCAACTAGCTGAAGAGGGCACACTGTCGTCGTCACTCAAGCCTTTGTTCATGGACAATCTAGTTTCATGAAAACTGAAATGGTTTAACCAATGGCTATACATAATAGCCAATACAGGCCCTCCTAGCAAGAGCATAGCTATTCAAGCACATGCAAAGATGAGCTTTTTGATGAGATTTTCTTTCCTTTCTATTATAACTTTGGACATTCACCCACCCACCAGTAATCCCTACTCCCTCCCTCCCTCCCTCCCGCATGCACGCACGCACGCATGCATGCATGCACGCACACACACACACACACACACACACACACACACACACACACACACACACACACACACACACACACACACACACACACACACACACACACACACACACACACACACACAGAGAGAGAGACAGACAGAAAGAGATAGAGACAGCGACTGAGACAGAGAGAAAGCAGGTTATTCATTTTGTATTTTGTTTTCATTCAAATTACAATAATAATAGGTTATAGCTTAGATAAAACTAGACAGATGGAGCGCTTTCAATGAGATGCAGTGAGCCTTAAGTGTATTTGAGCTTTGAGGGGGAACCGTACCCTCATAGGACAATGAAGTGAAATGATCTTTTCATTTCAACTTTATTGCCAGAGGTCTCTGTCTGTGTCATTATTCACACAGGCTGTGAGGGGGCTCAAAACATTCATGTCTGTGTTTGGCGGTCCATAAGTAATTCACACCTCCGCTCGTACTATACTAACTGAATATGGGGAGGGATAATACAAAGTAGGGAGATACCGATGACATCACGAGTAGCACCAAAATCAGTTGTCCTGTTCTGAGACCAATACATAAAAACCCAAATATGATGAGAAAGCCTGATTGTTCAAAATTGGTTATTTGTGGGGATAGAAGGCACGTAGGGGAGAAAAAAAACAAAAACACAAAAAAGCACAAAAAAATGGGAAAAGTTGAATTTCATGTTGTAATGTAGGACCTTTAAATTATTTTTATTAACACAATTTATTTGCTGGACCACACATGGGAAAATTACATCATCAACTTGCAACAGGAACAGAATGCTATGTTATGATTTCTTTTTTTAAATATGTCCTTTATAAAGCCTCATTTATACTATATGATTTTCAGCTGAAAATTTGTAACTTTTGAGTGCCACAGTTGTCCGCCAAAATGTAAATTTGCCCTAAGACATAGTTGTGCATTTATGAACCCTTTGTGACATGTTGCTTTATTAGATAGCATAAAAGACATCATATAGAGAAGATAGTTCAGAGGGAGAGAAAGACGGGGTCAGTGGACCGTTTTCACAGCAGACATTTGACATGGCATTAGTTTGAGGGTCTACCGTCAATGGTATACCGTATCACAGGGGTCTGCAACCTTTTTGAAACAAAGTGCCATGTTTTTAGTTTCTAGATAGTCAGTGTGTCACTTTAATTTAACACCACAGCACAATTCCAACATGTTTTGATTGTCTACTAGTACGAATATAACCTTTAACCTTTTTAAATATTCTTTCACATTGTTATAATGATCATTAGACTCAGAGCAGAGCCCTCCTTATATCTCCCTCCCCAGTCAGAGTTCAGAGTTTTAATGAATGTAGAATGATGTACAGGATGTAACAAATATTCATTTATTTGACTACATTTTTTTAATTGTTTATTTACCGGCAATTGGGTTTTTTTATGCCAGTGTGCCAGTGATCACCCTCCTTTGTGCCAAGGTTGGCACCAGGGCCAAAGGTTGCCTCCCCCTGCCATATCATATACGTCTGTCTGCTATGGAAAAGGTCTATAGAAGGTTGCCTCCCCCTGCCATATCATATACGTCTGTCTGCTATGGAAAAGGTCTATAGAAGGTTGCCTACCCCTGCCATATCATATACGTCTGTCTGCTATGGAAAAGGTCTATAGAAGGTTGCCTCCCCCTGCCATATCATATACGTCTGTCTGCTATGGAAAAGGTCTATAGAAGGTTGCCTACCCCTGCCATATCATATACGTCTGTCTGCTATGGAAAAGGTCTATAGAAGGTTGCCTACCCCTGCCATATCATATACGTCTGTCTGCTATGGAAAAGGTCTATAGAAGGTTGCCTCCCCCTGCCATATCATATACGTCTGTCTGCTATGGAAAAGGTCTATAGAAGGTTGCCTACCCCTGCCATATCATATACGTCTGTCTGCTATGGAAAAGGTCTATAGAAGGTTGCCTACCCCTGCCATATCATATACGTCTGTCTGCTATGGAAAAGGTCTATAGAAGGTTGCCTACCCCTGCCATATCATATACGTCTGTCTGCTATGGAAAAGGTCTATAGAAGGTTGCCTACCCCTGCCATATCATATACGTCTGTCTGCTATGGAAAAGGTCTATAGAAGGTTGCCTACCCCTGCCATATCATATACGTCTGTCTGCTATGGAAAAGGTCTATAGAAGGTTGCCTACCCCTGCCATATCATATACGTCTGTCTGCTATGGAAAAGGTCTATAGAAGGTTGCCTACCCCTGCCATATCATATACGTCTGTCTGCTATGGAAAAGGTCTATAGAAAGTGGACGTGAAAATGTACAGCAGCCGGGACAACGCTCCACACGTCCCAGACTGCAGACTCACTCCCAAGCTTCCGCCATAGTCTGAAAACTCACCTCTTCAGACTCCATCTATAGCCCATAGCACTTGCAGTATAGCACTTGCACTAGCCTCGACAACCTCACAGGCATATGTGCAGGCTAAACTTATGTAACTTATGCATTTTAAGTAGACATAGCACTCTATGTATACTCATAGTTTCATTGTACAGATATTCTGTTAGACGGATGTTAGATTCTTAGCTTGCTTGATCCTTGATGACTATTTCTATGTATTTGATGCAATTACCTGTGTTGTTCTTGCTTACTGTAAATCACTCTGGATTAAGAGTGTCTGCTAAATAAAATGCCTAAATTGTAAACTTATATTCTTCAGGAAAGGAGCAGCACATACACGCACGTGTCAATGCACGTGCACACACCATTTTCACACACAAATGCATGCATGGACACACAGTAGGCTACATACAGTGTGTGTTTTTCGTTATGTATTTCCTGCTGTCTTCAATATAGTTTCCTTTTGTACGTAATCAATGTGCAATAGCGTCGGAAACCCAGACATTTTATTTCCAGGAAGAAACTTGTGCAATTGGCTCGGAAACCCATGGCGTTTTATTCCAATGGCTCATCTGCAATTCGTAGACAAATGTGTATTGAATTGAACTGAATTGAGCGAAAGGGGAGAGAGTGCAGCTTTGGCAATATTGTGCACGTAACCTTTATCCCAATAAAGGATACAGCATTTAATTAAACTGAGAGAGCGATGGAGAGAGATGGTGTGTGCTTGAGGTCGTGACTGAGACTCGTGATGTTCTGAGGACCTGGAACATACATTTATTAGCCCGCAGGGCTACCACTGGGCACTCTTTTCAAGCACCCTTGACTGGAGGCAAGGTGACACAGATAGAGAGAGAGAGAAAGACACAAATCATGTGTGACATGTGTGATTCAGACCAGGCCGTATATTGGACACCCCTCCAGCCATGCCAACAGGCGCCAACACAATGATGACCTGGTGGTGCCTGAACGGACAGGTAGGTCATTGTTGTTGAGTGTGACGTACATACGTGCAGTCGTGCATGTGTTCGTACTGCATACTTGAGTACAACCATGAGGTATTTGTACGAGTATTTCCAATTTGTAGTACTTTTACTTCATTACATCCAAATATTGTACTTTTACTCCACTACAATTATTTGAAATGCTTAGTTACTTTATGTAGATTTTTATTATTATTACAAAACACACAAACATTTACTTGTAACATATATACTTTTACTTAAGTTGTAGTATATGTGCATTGCGGTATTGGTATACTTTTACTTACACGTGAGAGCTTCTTCCACCACTGCCTGGGAGCTTAGAGAGAGAATCAATCTGTAAATGCACAGGTGTCTCTGTGTCTATGATGAACAAGAAGCTTATGAACCGTCTGACTTTTCAACTTCAAACTTGCCGTGTGTAGTGTCGCAGAGGACTCCCTCAGGTCCTTGGCAATGCAGACACCAAATTTGAAGTCTGTTGTACGGTTCGTGAAATATGCAGGGTGGAACCTGCTGTGTAACCATACTTGTTGTCATACAAGTACTTAGAACAGTACCCATTATCACAGTACTTCAAGGCTAGTCTATGACGCCAGTACTATGAGGTCCTATTGATGACATCAGGGAATTGGCATTATAATTGATGACATCAGGGATCCCTATGTCTACGGCTTTAGGGATTTGTGGATTTATCAATATTTTGGAGATATGCTGATCCAACTGACTTCACACCGGGCAGGGTACTCCCTCGGGTCTTTGGCGACACGCAGGGCAAGTTTGATCGGTTGGGCGGTTTTCGAGATATGCGGAAGAGACGTGGAGACACACGCACGCGCACACACGCACACACACACACACACACACACACACACACACACACACACACACACACACACACACACACACGTATGCAAGGATTCCAGGCATATGAACTACAGTTGGTTTCACTCCACTATACTACTTTTCATCTCTACTTTCCTCTTTCTGGCTTTTGTTAACCATATCCCACCCCACTCTCTCCATCCACACCTACAGTATAATTTTCCTCATGTGTGGTGTAAAAGCCCATGCAGTTGGACATCCAGACGGTTTTCCAAACACATTATATGACTGCAACACCGGGACTCCATTTACCTCTGTTTACAGTAATGCCTCTAAACACACTCTCTTTGTCTGTCTGCCGTTCTGACTGATTACTTGGCTGCTGAGCTGTGTGACGCTCTGGTCACATCATTCACTGATCCAGGGTCCCCATGGTCTCTCTCTGGCTGCAGACCCTTGACACAGTTGTTGTTATTGTTCTCTGTACATCCCTGAGTGTCTCTCTCTCAGCCTGTCTCCCTTTCTCTCTCGCAACTCAACCAGTCGAAGCAGACCCACCTAGAGCCAGGTTCTGTTCGAGGTCTCTTCCCTGTTAAAGGGGACTTTTTGCTTGCTGCTATTGCCATGTGCTTGCCCATCCAGGAATCGTTGGGTCTCTAAATTAAAGATTATGGCCTTGACCTGCTGTTGTTATAGCAGACTGAAGAACACACACGACATACCACCGTGTCTTATCGTTGTAGTGCTGGGAGAGTTGTACAATAAGCTATGTCCCGGCCTTCCTTGTTCTATTCAGTTATGAATCAGGATTTTTTGAAGCCTGAGTATAGGCTATTGTTTCTCATTATCTTGCCTGTCCAAGCTGCTATTGTTTGGTATTGTGTAATGGAGCAGAATTGCCATGATAAAAGTATTGGATGAATCTCTAGATTTTCTTTGTTTTACTGGTTTTATAGTGCCTGAAAAAACAGGCACTTTCTTTATTAACTAAAGAAAGACAATATTTTTTTTCTTTCATTGTAAGAAAGCTTTCTCAAAGACGGACCCACGATAGAAAAGAGGCTCAAAGCTAAATTACAGGAAATACAATACCCTCCTGACAACCCACCTGGTAAATGGTGCATTTATATAGCGCCTTTATCCAAGGCGCTTTACATAGATTGTGCATTACATTCACCCATTCACACATACATTCATACACCGATTGCGGCGGAAGCCATGCAAGGTACCAACCAGCACATCGGGAGCAATTTGGGGTTCAGTGTCTTGCCCAAGGACACTATGACATGTAGACAGGAGGAGCCAGGGTTCGAACCGCCGACCCATGGATCATTGGACGACCTGTTCTACCTCCTGAGCCATAGCCGCCCCCAACTGGGCCATAACAGCATAATTGCTGGCTATTCTGTAATTCTTGCCTTTCCAAAAGTAGTTGAGTGCAATATTTCATTGAAAAACTAGTACAGTGCATGAAGACGCTACACAAAAAAGGAGACTAGTGCGTGGTCTAGTTTCAGCATTTGTGTGTTCTGAGCCCTGTAACATGGATGATCTTGTCTCGAATAGTACACAGGTGTGTGTCTTTATGCTTAATGGCAGACTGAGGATGTTTTTTTGTGTTCCTTTTTGAGGGGCGCTAGCCCCTCCAACGTTGTTGTTGTCCATAGTTATTCTTGCTTTTCTTTATGTATTCCCCCGTGACGTCATGTGGCAACTATAGGTCTTATGGACATTTTATGTATGCCCGTTTTCTATATGCACCCATGGCCATGCATGGGTGAGTATACAGTTATCACGGCCACTTCACACTGGTGCCATTGCCATTTCAAAGGTTAACTTTCACTCTGACCTCATTAGGTAAGTGTGTTGATTGGCCAACTAATTGCCTGTCTTCTAATGAGCTATTACATTAAAAACAACCATGAATTAAACTCTGCTAGTCATCCTGAGTAACAATTAAATATATGACTCTTTGTTGGTGGTATAGCTGGCATTGGTTTAGAGAACTGTGACAAAAAGTGGACTAGAAATTTAGAAGGAGAGCATGTACAGTATATGAAATGTGTTTTTCATGGGTGAAAAGTCTGGGTGACAGAATTGTAACCTCTGTCATCTTTAAACTCTGTGACCTTTCCTACCCCTATTAGACACTGAGATAATTGGTCTCATTTCTCAAAGTAAAATATGTAGTGAATGGTTATTACATAATACCCTCTCTCAAGGTTGCCGTGGGATGATCCCTCCAATGGCCTTTACTTTCTGTCCTGGATCTTTCTTTAGTATAGGCTGAGTCCACTTAGGTTAGTGTGGGACACCATCATGATCAATGCTCCGCCCATGTGTTGGATCCCACAGCACCAGTGGGCTATCTGGGAGCTCCTGGTGTCCAGGAGCGAGTGACCAGCCAGCCTCATTCTCCTGCTGGTTTCTCACTCACCCTGTGTACCCCGTCATACAGATGCTTGTTTGTAATGTGCTCATTCTGGTTGATGTTAATACTGGACACAGCATTCTGGTGTAGCACCTATCCAATGACGTCTGCAGTGTAGGCTCTAGGGTACCTCATCATACACAGTGTAGGCTCTAGGGTACCTCATCATACACAGTGTAGGCTCTAGGGTACCTCATCATACACAGTGTAGGCTCTAGGGTACCTCATCATACACAGCAATATACTGTACATAGGAGAACAAACACTAGAAGCTGAGCTTGATATGTTGGCGCTGCTGGAAAGCATATACAGTCTTTACATCACGTTTTATATTAATGGTAAGTAACCATGTACCATGTAACTTTCTGTGGGGGCAAGGTTTTAGCCAGATCAGAGCCACATTGACTTCCATTACAAAACATGTTGTATAGAAATAGAAATTTGAAGTTGAATCAGAACCTTTTTTGAAAATAGTTAGCTATAGCCAGTGTTGGAAACGCATGGGTACCCAAGGCTATGGAAACGCATGGGTACCCGAGGCTATGGAAACAAGCTTCTTACTTTGAGCTGTCCACAAAGTGGCCACTGAATATTCTGTTTTTTTCCTGTGTTTTGGTGCGGCAACGGATGGATTATCACAGTAAAGCCACATGGGTTTCGGAAGAGACATATGACTACTGTATGACTAGATAGAACATCAAATGGAAGAGCTTTGACATATGACTACTCCAGATAGAACACCAAATAGATTGATTGAAGAGCTTTGACATATGACTACTCCGAACATCAAATGGATTGATTGTCACCAAATCAGTGCGCTTGCATATTTCTGCATCAGAACTGAGTGTAAGTATAGGCTATGTTTCAAGGAAAGCATAAGTGTAATTGCTTGCTTTTGGCTTAGAACTGCTTAAATGAAGAAAGCAAGGATTGTATTTGAAAATATTTCAGCATGAGTGCGTACCCTGTCTCACTAACTCACTCACTCGCACGCACGCACACACGCACGCACGCACGCACGCACGCACGCACGCACGCACGCACGCACGCACGCACGCACGCACGCACACACACACACACACACACACACACACACATTCTGCGTTAATTTTCTACCTCTCTTCTCTCTCTGTCTCTCTTATTCTCTCTCTCTCTCCCTCCCCCACACACAACCACCCTCTGTCTCCTTTTCTTTTGACACCCTCCTGTCCCTCTCTCATAACTTGATATCTACTGTACTTGACAATGCTCAGTCTATTCCTAATGTAAAGAACTTTCCAGATAAATAAATAAAAAGTTTCATGGAAGAAAGATCTGCCTGAGTGAGCCTGCAGTGGTGGAAAAAGTGTTCAATTTGTTTAAGTAAAAGCCACGTAGAAATACTCTGTTACAAGTAAATGTCTGGATGTGCTTAAAGTACCAAAAGTAGAAATAAGTGCTACGTAAAAAAATACCTCAAATGTGTACTTAAGTACAGAGTAAATGTGTGCTCAGTGACTTTCCACCATGCAAGCATACATGTACACATTTGAACTACGTATTCAAACCTACACCTACTTGCAATATCCTCCCGGCCTAGCAGTGGGCCCCGCCCACAGCTTGGGAATCGCTCTATTAGATTAATGTTGAATAGATTTAAGAATACATGATGTGTGTTTGAAGAGAACAAAAACATTATGCATTGTGCTGTGCTGTGCTGTGTGTGTGTGTGTGTGTGTGTGTGTGTGTGTGTGTGTGTGTGTGTGTGTGTGTGTGTGTGTGTGTGTGTGTGTGTGTGTGTGTGTGTGTGTGTGTGTGTGTGAGAGAGAGAGAGAGAGAGAGAGAGAGACGGATAATGTATTGTGTGACATGTCTCCTTTGAAGTTTACCTCCTTCAGAATAATGAGACTGGGACCCCCTCACCACCTGTTGCGTGCACGGCACACACACACACACACACACACACACACACACACACACACACACACACACACACACACACACACACACACACACACACACACACACACACACACACACACAAACGTTTCGCTCACTGTAGGTTAAATATCTACTAAGATCCAGTTCTCTGCCTCTCCTCTCTCCATCACTTATTCCCTCAGTCCCTCTCTCCTCTTTCTCACGCCTACACGCCTCCTTCAAATCCTTCGTTAGCATGCTGTTGAAACACACTGGAATATTATGAATTAAATACAGAGCTCCACTCTCAGTCCACTAATACAGAGCATCCTGGTGAAGAGACACACATCAGACTATTGGCCAGTATATAGGTGTGTGTGTGTGTGTGTGTGTGTGTGTGTGTGTGTGTGTGTGTGTGTGTGTGTGTGTGTGTGTGTGTGTGTGTGTGTGTGTGTGTGTGTGTGTGTGTGTGTGTGTGTGTGTGTGTGCGCGCGCGTGCGTGCGTGCGTGCGTGCGTGCGTGCGTGCGTGCGTGCGTGCGTGCGTGCAGGGATGGATAGAGAAAGACAGAAAGAGGCAGAGAGAAAGAGAGACAAAGAAAGAAAAAAAGAAAGAAAGAAAGAAAGAAAGAAAGGACACGATAAAACAGCTTAAGTGATGGCTTCAATAGTTTCATTACCTGAGGTGATACTGTAGACTGAGCTTCAATAGTTTCATTACCTGAGGTGATACTGTAGACTGAGCTTCTTAAAAACATTGTAAAAGAAAGAACAGTGCCACCGGCTTCCAGTGGCTACTGACACGGAGCCTGTGTGCCATTCATCAAACGCTTGTCCATTTAATATGTCACTGTTCTAATAGCATTTGTTCTTTACGGTTTTTATTTTCTTGTGCAGAGAAACACACTTCAATGTGTCAAGAAATGTATTTCCAAAGTGAAATGCTGCATGATATATTGTTCGCAATACTTTACTTTATTTGTTAAAGGAGCATTCCACTCATTTTCAACATTTTACTATGTCATTAATGTACCTTAGAGCTGTTGTGTGGAAATAATAAAAAGTCCCCCCGATTCTGTGTTTCCTAGAACTAGAGGTAACATGGTGAAACACATCTTGATGATGTCATCAAGATGCGTTTCACCATGTTAATGATTTTTTTCATAATTACATTTCTAGGAAACACAGAATGGGGGGACTTTTTTATTATTTCCACACAACAGCTCTAAGGTGTATTAATGACATAGTAAAATGTTGAAAATGGGTGGTTTTCCCCTTTAAGGACAATCAGGACAAGCAGAACATGCTGAGAGATTTGCTTTTTTATAGGCTAGGCCCTTATTATTATACAAAAATTTAAATAAAAAACAGGTTACATATATGGTTACATCCAGCCAGATTTATTGAGCATTTAAATGCTCATTTGCTTAACAAGATTACTTTCTAAAATGTGAACTCTAACTTAACTACAGGTATGAAACGTACAGTAGCATCCTATAGATTCACTACTGGCCATGTTATAATAATAGGAGAACATTCAGCGACAATAGGCAAGCAATGTCATTTTGTATAAACTTCAATAAATCAATAAGACCAACACTTCTTCACAAGAACAATGTTGATGTGACTCATGGAAGACATATGATGCAAGTTTGACAAGTTGGCATTTCACATTCTTTCCAGTGCTTATTAGTATTTGAGTAATTGAGTGCTTGAGTCATTATGTGCCTAAACAGAAGGAATGCAAAATGGGCCTAATTCATCAGCCAAGAGAAGGTCTCTGTAGCACAAAGTGTTGACCATATCTTATGATAGCTAGAGCTTCAGAAGAAAATGAAACAATTATGTTATTGTATTACAGTGTATAAATGAACCAATCAGCAGTTGTATAATCACTGTTTGCACTATACATTGTGCCTTATTGAATGAGCGTCTGGAGGGTGGAAAAGTAATTCTAATAGATCATCACTGTTTGGCTTCATATTTTGCAATGAAACACCAATTACTAACTAATTATGCTTTGTTTGAGGCAACAGCATTATATAAACAAGTTAGACGGATCAGCTGGGTAAGTTTAGAGTGTTAAAGTCAATGGGCATCGGCATTGAAGCAGCAAGTCTGAGCTTTTCTATGCAGTTAGTGTTTAGAGTTTTAATAGAACCAAGTTAGTCAAATCATGCCTGTTTTTTGTAGCACTTTTCATGCATAGGCAAACTAATCCTTGTTGTATTAGCTGTATTTGAATATTTAGTATTTATTTATGTACTGCATAGGAATGTTGGTTAAGTTTTCACTATATATTATACAAATTGCAACTGGTGGGGAGGCATACTGTATAGCTTTTGTACTGTAAAATAATCTGTTTCAATGTACAGATTATTGATTTTCTTTGGATATTCTAGTCTGATGATAGCCGGTTCTTGGTTTACTTATGATCTGACTATTTCTATGTATTTGATGTATTACCTTGTGTTATCCTTGCTTACTGTAAATCACTCTGGATTAAGAGCATCTGCTAAATGCCTAAATTGTAAATTGTACTTTATACAGACTACTCCGCAAATACTTCACAACAATAATAAATGACAAAATATGTTTATATATGTAGCCACTACTAATGATTAGGCTAATGTGGTAATTATTACACATACAACATCATTTAGCTTATCTTTTTAAGATTGTGTCATTTTCATTTTCGTTGTGTGTTGTCTGTGAACATTGGGCAATGTAGGCTATAAAAGTATGTATGGTAAGTAGTAAGGTTGGTAAGTGAGGTAAGTAAGGTTGGTGTGTTGGCAATTAGAAGCTGAACGCAACAACAGAGAACTGTCAGACAACACAATGCTGAAGGTGACCGATCACTGATGTACTGTATTCAATTAACCAGAGATTAAAGTACTCTAAATTGGTACATGTTTACGCACAGCTACAACGTCATTCCCAAAGGAAGCAATGTAATTCCCACTGGAACTGAAAGCCCCCCCAATTCCTCTAAGCAAACACATGCCCATAATAACCTGTCTTACTGGCTTTGTGCAGAATCACCTGCCTTAGGTTTTCCTAAATGCACTGTTTGGCTAGGGTCAGCTTGCGGTCCTGGAAGGCAGAAAGGCAATGAACAGTCATGTTTATGGCTTCTCATGACACTCTGTTTCTGTGCTTTCTGTGTGGACTCGACTCCTATACTGTAGATTATGTTTTCCTGTTAATTGAGTGCATCAATTATTGTCTCCACCAGGCCGAAGGCTTGGGGAGAGAGTATGTTTTGCACTCCGTCCGTCTGTCCGTGTGTGTGAGTGTGTGTGTTTCCGTCCGTGTGTGTGTGTGTGTGTGTGTGTGTGTGTGTGTGTGTGTGTGTGTGTGTGTGTGTGTGTGTGTGTGTGTGTGTGTGTGTGTGTGTGTCTTCCCGTCCATCTGTGGACAGCTAATCTCCGGCACCGTTGGCTTGATCACAGCCATTGCACTCTGCACACACACTCCCTGAATGGCACAGCTGAACCTCTGCCCCAAGGTTTTCACATTGGCCTCTTATAGCGCCACCAGGAGGCCGCTTTGTACAAAATAAATTGTACAAAGAGCCATTCAACGAAACGGGTCTTTCAGATTTTTCAGACTCCATCCTGATTGGCTAAGATTGGCTTCCAAAGTTCACAGGAGTGCTCATCATGAACACATCGTGTGATTTCCGTGAAATTGTGCACGCACATTCCCACTAGGCCGAGGAAGAAATGCCACTTGAACATTTTCAACTCAGCCTCATGGTGGCGCTATAACTGGCCGATTAACTGCACGGATCTGTGTAAAACGTTGTATGCACACTCCCTAGAGGCCAAGGAAAAACCTTTGCCTGGTATTTTTCCACATCTGCTCTTTATAGCGCCACCAGGAGGCTGACATATGTAAAACACATTTTCTAATATTACTCCTTCTGATTTTCTCCAAATGTCACGCAAATCGGTACACATGCTCTCCATAGTCATGTGATCAAGACGGGTTTGTTTGATTTCTCATAATCCATCCTGATTGGCTACGATTGTCTTCTAAACTTAGGAGTAGCCCGCTTTGTAACCGTTTTGTACAAATCGCCACAACTCCTCAACACAGCATCCGATTGCGGTGAAACTGTGCATGCATATTCCCAGTAGGCTGAGGAAGAAATGCCACTTGACAGTTTTCAAATCAGCCTCATGGTGGCGCTTCAACAGGCCAAGTCACGTCACAAACACACACACACACACACAAAACATATTACTCCTAAACATTTTGCCCAACATCACATACACGTAACACTCCTATCCTCCTGGTGGAGACCTGTGTCTTTTTCTAGTTCCTGAGTGTTTTTATGGTCTCAGAAGGCATCAAATACAGTAGGAATGTCCATTTTCACTCACTCTAAGACCACTCAGACCATTTCAACCACCTAAAGAACTACACTGATGTCAATACATTCCATTGCCTACTCACAGCTTCGGGCATATACTGTATCACAGACTAACCCTTTACCATTAATGGCTTTATTTACTACAAAGTTGTTTTTTTAAGTCTGGAAATTAATATTTTCTCCAGTGTTTGTTTTTGGAAAGACTTTTCAATCCACACTTTACAATACATTTAAAACACAATTATAACTTAACATTGACAAATAAAGTTTAGTTTGTTGTATTTCATATCAAACACGTTTCAAGTGTCAAAATGATGTTCATACGTTACTGAAATGAATCCAACCCAATGGCTTCCTCAAAAATCAAGAAAACTACGGTATGAAATGAAAATGGTGTGCGGTAATGTCAAGCATGACACCATCATGGTCCTTTAACACTTGAGTATCTGTGAGGTCTTTCTGAAATTCTGACCCATTTTGAGATTTTGAAGTTGATTCAATTTGCCCACGAAGCTCTCAGAAGGTTCCCTTCCATGACTTTCCCTAAATATTCGATTCAAATCATCCGTTTGTTTTTTGTTTTCATCTGAAACATTTTCTAAATATGAATTTAGGTATACCATCTCTGGATTCTGAAAGGAACAAAGATCAGTTTTATTCCCATGCACTGTAGTCACCCATAAAAATATGATATTGAATCCACTCCATCAAGCGATATAATGTCCTTCATTAGCTGAAAACAATTACTGTAAAAGAGGCTATTCTGATTAATTTCTGATTGCTGTGCTTTGGCTCATCATCATTTATACACACATCCACACAAATGCACACATACAAGATTACATTTTGTGGTGAGGGAGATATTGTGTATATAGTGCCAACACACAGACAATGAAACAACCATGACACACACAGAGACAGACATAGAGAAACACACAATGAAACAACCATGACACACACAGAGACAGACATAGAGAAACACACAATGAAACAACCATGACACACACAGAGACAGACATAGAGAAACACACAATGAAACAACCATGACACACACAGAGACACACATAGAGAAACACACAATGAAACAACCATGACACACACAGAGACAGACATAGAGAAACACACGGATGGACATTAATCTGCAGTGTCAGTCAGAGAGGAACAGAGAGTTCAAGGGTTCCTGGAGGCTCGGACGGAGAGAGAAAGCAGATGTGTGGTTTACACAGAGATAGGATGTGTTCTCTGTCCTTGATGATCTAGCTGTCATTCAGGTGTAACATCATCGCCCTGCAGCGACTTTCAGTTGACCAGACACACTCAGACTAAAGGTGTGTGTGTGTGTGTGTGTGTGTGTGTGTGTGTGTGTGTGTGCGTGCGTGCGTGCGTGCGTGCGTGCGTGCGTGCGTGCGTGCGTGCGTGCGTGCGTGCGTGCGTGCGTGCGTGCGTGCGTGTGTGCGTGTGCAGTGGCTCGTCTTGGAATGGGAATGGGAAGGTTCCCCATTCGATCCCTGGCTTGTGGCCTGAGGTGGGAAAAGTACACAACGTTTTTACTTAAGTAAAAGTATCAATACGTACTGCAATGGCTTGTGTTTGTATGTGTGACAGTTTTTCTCTCTGATTGAGTGAGAGATACATTGTGGTAGCACTGCAGCACACTCAACACTTGGGGCTTAGTCAATTCACATACAATCAGAGAGCACATACAGTTGGGTGCCACCGATATTGTCCCTTATCATTTGACCCATTTAGGCCTGACCTCAAAATTAAAAAAAATCCTTCTAAATCCTCCAGTTAATAAATATTATCACGATTTTTCAAAAATAGCAGACCTACAAGCTCGTAGTGCGCCACTCGGTGGCGCGCTATGAGCTTGTAGATCTGCTATTTTTCAATAGCTAAATTATAACAATGTTTAAAACACCAAAAGGGGTTCCCGCCCAAAATGGGTTAACTGTCCTTTTGCGCAGATCACGCAAACCTCAGCAAAAAGAAAAGGACAATATCGATGGCCTCCAACTGTATCAGTGCTGTCTGAAACGCAATTTCTGTATATGACATTCTTTGATATCTTTTTAGTTTTAGTTTTTTCTACCAGACATGCGTCTTCTTGAGGTGGAAAGGTCTCAAGGTCATTGAAAACAAAATACACCTTTAACACTTGAATCCTGGCAATCAAATAGCATGAATGAACGAATGCAGTGAAACCATGTGGAGTGTGTGTGTGTGTGTGTGTGTGTGTGTGTGTGTGTGTGTGTGTGTGTGTGTGTGTGTGTGTGTGTGTGTGTGTGCGTGTGTGCGTGTGTGCGTGCGTGCGTGCGTGCGTGCGTGCGTGCGTGCGTGCGTGCGTGCGTGCGTGCGTGCGTGCGTGCGTGCGTGCGTGCGTGCGTGCGTGCGTGCGTGCGTGTTTTATTCTGTGTGAGTTTTATTAAATAAATGTACCTGGTTGCACCAATATGTCTCTCTGTTCCTGAGATATGAGATATGTATGATTCTGACCTTACTGATCATTTCCAAACAAGTTGCCTGACATTCTGACAAACCATTATCAATTTTAACTGTTGATTGTGACCTTGATTGTGACCTTGATCTTTCGACTTTGACTCTCATCTCTTCAGGGCAGCCTACTGATCATTCCCTGATCATCTGTTTTCTCAATCTATTTGACTAATAGAGAGCCATTACAATACCCTGTCATGCAGTGTAATTCATTACGAAATAATAGTAAATATGTTTTTCAATATGTTAACAATGAAGTTAACATAATAATGAAACACTTCCAAATCCAAAAATATAATATAATCTTGATATATTTGTCTCCACCAGGCCGAAGGCATGGGGAGAGAGTATGTTTTGCACCCCGTCCGTCCGTCCGTGTGTCCGTCCGTCCGTCCGTCCGTCCGTCCGTGTGTCCGTCCGTCCGTCTGTGAACAGCTAATCTCCGGCACCGTTAACCCGGTCGATGCCAAATTTTGCACACACACTCCCTGGATGCCAACAATGAACCTCTGCCCCAAAATTTCCAGAACGGCCTGTTATAGCGCCACCAGGAGGCCGCTTTGTGCAAAACAAGTTTTTGGACAGTACACCTACAGATTTTGTCCAAACATCACGCAAATTGGTACACAGTCTCTCTAGAGCCATTCAACGAAACAAATCTTTCAGATTTCTCAGACTCCATCCTGATTGGCTAAGATTGGCTTCCAAAGTTCGCAGGAGTGCTCAGTTTCAAACAAAATGCTGCAAATCATGAACACATTGTGTGATTTCCGTGAAATTGCGCATGCACATTCCCACTAGGCCGAGGAAGAAATGCCACGTGAACATTTTCAACTCAGCCTCATGGTGGCGCTATAACTGGACGAAAAGTGTTTTTACCTCCAACTGCACGGATTTGTGGATAACTTTGTATGCCAACTCCCTAGAGGCCAAGGAAAAGCCTTTGCCTGGAATTTTTCACATCTGCTCTTTATAGCGCCACCAGGAGGCCGACATATGTAAAACACATTTTCTAATATTACTCCTTCAGATGTTATCCAAATTTCACGCAAATCGGTACACATGCTCTCCATAGTCATGTGATCAAGACGGGTTTGTTTGATTTCTCATAATCCACCTTCATTGCCTGCGATTGGCTTCTAAACTTTTCAGGAGTAGCCCGCTTTGTACCCGTTTTGTACAAATCGCCACAACTATTCAACGCAGCGTCCGATTGCGGTGAAACTGTGCATGCATATTCCCACTAAGCTGAGGAAGAAATGCCACTTGACAGTTTTCAAATCAGCCTCATGGTGGCGCTACAACAGGCCAAGCCGTGTCTCTCTCACACACACACACACACACACACACACACGCACACGCACACGCACACGCACACACACACACACACACACACACACACACAAAATGATTATATTACTCCTAAACATTTTGCCAAACATCACACACACTCCTATCCTCCTGGTGGAGACCCGTGCCCAGAAGGGCACTTTTTCTAGTTGGCTTTGTGGCAGTTCAAGTTGACATTAATGTTGCACTAACATACTGTCTGTCCTCATGATCAAGCACAAAAAAGTTCTTGGATTGGACGAAACAGAGAAAAATTATCGTGACAATAAGCTAAAAGAGAAAGAGAAAAAAGAAACATGACAGGTTACATAACCTATTGTGCGCTCTCTCTCTCTCTCTCTCTCTCCTCTTCTAGTTGTTTCTTTCTTTCTTCATGAAATGTATTAGCGCCTGCCTCTCCCTGTCTCTCCTAGCTGATAACAGTGACTTATTAATTAAAGGAAGCACTAATAGTTTCCTGTCAACATAGAGACACTGCCTGTCGTCATTAAAAGAAACATGCACAGATACACTTTTGTTTTGTGTGCCTGACACCCATATTTATGGACAGGGTTTGTGCCAAGTTTTGTGTGGATCGGAACAACGAAACAAGTCTGGATGTTACTTTTTTTGTTAGTTCCACCGTGGGTCCACCTGTCGGAACTCGGAACAGCCCGCCCACCCACCGTCGGGTCCACCGATATGGTCAAGGCCAAAAACATAATTCAATCGTTAATAATAATTACTTGTGTGACAATGAATCGTCAACTAAAATGTGGTGATCGTGACAGCCTTACAGTACCTATAGAGCGTCGCAGTCCCGCCTCCTACCCTGGACCAGGAAATGAAAACCAATGCATTTTTCCCATAGACATTTCTACGCCGCGGACAAAGCCAACTCGAGTCGTGACAACTCATGACAACACAAACAATATTTTGGACCAAACAAATAATTACAAAGAAGAAAAACAACAAAAAAAGTGTTGTAACCTGCCGTTTTTTTCTTCTTTCTAATTATTTGTTCGGCACAAAAATTTTGTTTGTTGTCATGATTTGTCACGACTCCAGTTGGCTTTGTCCGCGGCGTAAACGTCTTTAAATAAATACTTTCTGAAATGTCTATGAGGAAAATGAACGGAGAATCATTTCCTGGTCCAGGGTAGGAGGCGGGACTGCGACGCTCTATACCACTGAACCATTTGTCAGGCTTTCCCTAGGGCCTTGTCATGGTGGGTTGTTAGCAGGAAATGAGTTTTAACACATCTGGAATGGATGTCATCAGCTCCAACACCATGCTGTCTTGCAGCAGTTATGACTCAGCCTCAGCTCCTACACTCTCCGCTTCACTTCCTATCTAGCCCTCTACATCCGCCACTGTCCTTGACTCACATCTATTTATACAAATAATTGATTTTCAAAAAATAGCCAAAATAAGATGATCTACAAGCTCACAACACATTTTGCAAGACAGTCTAAAACCAATTTAATAATCTCGCCCTATTCCTTGTCCTTGCCAAATGTATATATCTTCTTTTTTTTTTTACAATGATTCAGAAGTCTAAAAACCAGACAATTAGTCTTATAAACTACAAAATGTATCCGTGTAAATGTAGACCGCATTCCACGGAACAAATAAAGTAAATGAAGTGGTGATGGAGACAGTTGGATAATGGCTCTTAACAGCAGGGAATGAGCTGTTCTAATGACATTTGACAGGCCAGTAATTTGGTTTCAAACAACCATTTATTGCGATAATGGGTGGCTGGGGATGGAGACCGTACGTTGGAGTAATGCTGCAGAGATAACTTAACATGGCTTTGTTCAAAACCAGTGACTGGAACTAATCGGCCAGTGACGGTGAAAACAATTTTAACATTTAGTCACTCTGGCAATGGCAAAGATGTATTGTTGTTTATTTGCCACAAATGCTGACGAAAGTCAACTGAAATGTTATCAGCCACAGACAAAGCTAACAACAATGTCATTATTACTACTAATAATTAGTGACTTTGCAAAACTAAAATGTAATCACTTTGAAGGCTTTGCTGTGGTCGTGTTGTCATTATCATCATCATAACATTATTTAAACTCTGAGTGAAATTGAGGGTCAGGCCTTCATCTTCAATGGAGCCGAGCTACTGTAACAATACAATAAAAACAGTACTCTACAATGTAGATATACTATGTAGAGTCTACATAGTATAGTCACCTATAATAAACAATAATAATTGCAAAAAAGCACAAATTGGTAATAACAAACAAAACAATATCTAAAATGGCTCAAATAAGATTCAAGATAAATTAAATAAAACAGTTACAATCTCAGGAATAAAAAGTGTTAAAAATCATTGCCCTGAACCTACCTAACGATGGTAGAGAACCAACAGATTTTGAAGGCAGATGGGGCGCTGACAGAGTCAGAGAATGCTGCCTTGCCTAGCTCTGAGTGAGCATGAGGAACCTTGAGCATTAAAAAGTAAGTTAATTAAGTCGCTCTGGATTAAGAGCGTCTGCTAAATGCCTAAATTGTAAATTGTATAGGGTTCAGTCATTGAACAAATATAAGAAGGGATAATTCCTGCATGCTGCAATGGCTTGAAATAAACAAATACCAATGTTTATCACATCTCTCTGTGAGAGAGGATAAACGTGCACAATGATGGGTTCCATAACCATTGGCCAGTCACCAGTGACGCATCTTAGGGCAGGGCAGAATGACATACAGTGTCAAGGCGCACACCACATTCTCTAATCTCTTCCCTCTTCTATTTTAGTTGTCATGTACTTTGAGAAGACTTTTGATGATATCCATAGTTCCTTTCCTCAGTTCCCCATTAGCCCTCCTGGATCCTTCCTGTCTGTAACTTAACATCTCTCTCTCTCTCTCTCTCTCTCTCTCTCTCTCTCTCTCTCTCTCTCTCTCCGGCTCCACAAACTGGAATCTAGCAGTGCTACTCTATATCCCATAAACTGATATACTGTCTGCCTGAGTCCCATTCAAACTGGCCTCTGGTAGCAGGGCCACTCTCTGGATCCTATGGCCCCTACCTATTCTGGTGACCCCATGGGCTTTTCTTTAGCTGCCATTACCCTCAGGCCACATCTCAAAATCTAATGGTCAGATTGCCATGAAACAGACCTTTCCTCTATAGTGTCACCCTCAGGCAAAAAAATATCTTTTTTTCCACACAAGATATCTCATAATCCAATCCAGGATGGACCTTATTGATTCATGGCTTTTCCTATAGCGCCAGCCTTCAGCTAATATCCTGTTGTAAAGGAGTAGCATAGAGTCTAGGGCTGCTGGCAATGCTTTTAGACTCTAGTCTAAAAGTCTAACAAAAAAAGTCTTGCCTATCAAAAACAAAATGTGGATCTCGGGATCCAAATGGAATCGACGTGATTTCAGACTAAAGTCAGTCATATATGACGTCAATCGCCAGTCGATACATAAAGTAAGTATCTATGGCTCCAAATTTGGGCACGGTTTCAGCCCTATCATACTGTAGCTACTTCCATAGACCATTCTGAAATTAAAGTAAAACTGAACCGGCCTAACCGTGAAGTTGAGAACGATGCAAGTTCGGTGCATTCACCACCTGGTTATGCTGTACGGTTGTACCCATTCTCAAAGTATCTCTGTATACCGTTTTTAGAGTACCCAGCACTGTACAGTATACCACAGTAAAAGTTAGATATTGCAATCAACAGGTTATTTCTAAACGGGCACTGTCTCTCTGTCCATTATCTTCTCTCCTCTATGGTCCCGCTTCTTAATTCCCTAGGGTCCCTCCTACTTCAAGTTTTTTGCACTGTCCTCCCTCATTCTTCTCTGGTATCAACATTCTCAATTCTCATACTCTCATCATTTTCTCGCCATTTTGTTTTAGCACTCACCCTTAACTCATCTCTGTTTCTCCCTCTCCCCTATGCCTCTATTGAAATCAATAGAGGCAGAGACAGAGAGAGAGAGAGAGGGAGAGGGAGAGAGAGACGGGGCACAGGACAGAGGGGAAAAGATAGATGAGTTCAGGGTAAGAAACGAAATGGAGAGAATGACGAGGGTCGAGAGAGAGAGAGAGACCCCTACAGGCTTGTAGGCGGTATATGGAAATAGAAGCACTTCAATTTCACCGATGGACAAGTACCAAATCACATACAGGTATTTCTATGAGAGCATTGCGGTGTATAAAAAGAAAAGCAGTTACTGGGCAACAAACAACATGACAAATGACAAATGTTTTTTAAAGGATGCAGATGGCCATGCACACATAGAATTAGCCAGTAAACAAAGTAGCCTACTTCTTATGCTTCCACCAGCTGCACCAAAATATGCTGCCACACAGTTGAGCAGTGACTCAGGTCATCTCTGGTGAATTGGAAGGTTCCCGGTCCAGCCTATAGTCCTCATGGTTTCAACCTACAGTGGGACTACCGACATTTATTTCTAGGCCTATGTTCGTTCCATTTTAATTGTGACTGTAGGTCGCAGATTACTATGAAAACCTGCAAAACATGTCAGTCTGTCCATCCGTCGATCCGTCACACCTCCATATATGGTTGTCAGTCCATCACGCCTCGTGTCACGTCACGTCCCTATACAGTACACTCAAGACACGCTCCATATATGGCCAGACTCATCAAACCCTGTACACTCAAGACACTGCCCCCGCTGCCATCCTTAGATCTCCATATATACAGCTGACCTGTTCTGACATTCCATATGTTGATCTGAACTCATCAAACCCTGTACATTCAAGACACGCTCCATATATGGATGTCAGTACAGAATTCATTCCATATGTTGATCTGACCCCCCATACCAAAGGTCACTTCTCGCCCTCAGGGCGTCTTACTGGTTGTATTCATTATATTTGTCAGCTGACATGCTCTTAACTGTCCTGAAAGTTCAATCTCAGATTAGCTGCATGGTTACAGGAAAAAAAGAAGAAGGAAATAATCTCTGTCCATCAGTTTCAAGACCTTTGCCAAGTTTGACTTTGACTCTGGTGACTCACTTGTGAGGATATTTGTGTGAGTGTGTTTGTGAGTGTTAATAGAATATTTTACTTTGTAGTTCAGTAGCTTTCTAGCTCAGAGGCAGAGGGTGCATGGCTGCCACCCTCTGACACACAGATGGCTTGGATAATTACTAGAGCACTGGCCTTGGGAATGCATATAAAATCCTGTGTGTTGAGTTAAGTCTGAGAGTATATGTAACCCTGTGGACCTGTAGGGTCCATTTGGTTAGATTTGTATATACACTTAAGCCCAAACCACACCAATGGGTCGCAGGACGGAACAAAACGGTTTTAGCGTTCGTCCCAGCGGTGTGATATGTCCTGTAGCAGGTCGGCGCATGTCAACGAAAGTCGACCAAGGTGAATTCATTGGTTCAATTTAATGGTTGCTTGCAACTACATGCGTGTAATCGCAACCGTTTGGTTGCAAGGAGTTGCATGGCGACCCATTGGTGTGGTTTGGGCTTTAGAGTAACAAATGGATAAATGAACATTGAGGATTTTACACTGTCCAATGACCTACACAGTCTCACATTTAGACACAGAAACACAGCCTCCACACACAAAATGCAATTTACAATTTGCAATTTACTAGGCATTTAGCAGACACTCTTAATCCAGAGTGATTTACAGTAAGCAAGGTAAACACGAGGTATTAGCATCAAATGCATTGAAATAGTCATCTATAGGATCATAGGTAAACCAATAACCTATCATCAGCCTAAACAGTAATATCAAAATATATATAATCTGTACATTGAAACTATATGCACACAAAGGATGTCAGGTCTACAGATGAAACCTGTCCTCTATCTACATAACATGCTACCTGACTTACATTTTAGACTTTGCATAAGCCTGCAAGGTTGTCATGGCTAGGGCAAGTTCTACGGCAAGTGCATGCTACCAGTTAAAGGGGCATTCCACTCATTTTCAACATTTTACTATGATTTCTTTCATACTTACAGTTCTAGGAAACACAGAATTGGGGGACCTTTTTATTACAAGCTCTAGTCTAAGGTATATTAATGACATAGTAAAATGTTGAAAATGAGTGGAATGCCCCTTTAAGGTGAAGACGGAGAAGAATCTGGGAGTGTTGTCCCGGATGTTTTAGGTTCTGACAGCTTCCTGTGTGTTAGCCAATCAGAGTGAGCTGGAGTTGGGTTGGGTGCTTTGGTTGCATGTTGGCCAACATCAGTGTTTTGTACTCTGTGCGGGCGTGTGGGCAGTAACTGGGAACCAAGTGGGAGCGGAGAAGGGAGGAGACATGTGAACATTTTGGCTAGTTGAAGACCAAGCGCAGCAGCACCCACACTTGACTAAACAAACTACAAACAACTTATTGACCAGAGCATGGAACCCTCCAAACACAACAAAATCCTGCATGGCAGAAGGAAGTTATTGCTTTTTTATTAATACGTTATTTGTGAGGCATTATGTCTGTTACCAATACGGTTTGTTTGTGCTGTTCACTGCAGCGCCAGGAGTTGTAGTCATGTAATGGTGGGAGCTCCGAGCTACAGGCTCTCCTAAAAATGGAATAAAATGTATTCCTCAGCTGTGACTTTTGGGACGATTAGATGAATTGGTTGGGCCAACAGTTATTAAAGCAGTGCAAGTTATTAAACGTTATCATTGGTATAAGAAAGTTCTCCAAGGTATCTTTTGATCCAGTTAAAACGGCTGAGATGATGAGAGGACTCCTGTCTTAAATTATTCATTACAGACACCTTAATATATATATCTTACACGTGCGTGCGTGCGTGCGTGCGTGCGTGCGTGCGTGCGTGCGTGCGTGCGTGCGTGCGTGCGTGCGTGCGTGCATATACAGTGCATGCACACACACACACATACACACACACACACACACACACACACTCATGTGTGTTGCTACAGTATTACATAGTCAAATTCTCTATCGCTGCGGCATGACACATCATACATCATCATCATCATCATCATCATCATCATCATCATGGCAGCCTTGAAAACGAGGATCCGTTCTCATCCATCCTTTTGCGCTAGCTGAATAGCTGGACTATCCGTCTGTGTGTCTCCTGGTGTCTGTGTAATTGCGGGGAGTCTGAGCGCGTAAGTGTTGGAGGTGGGACAGGGTGACCTTGGTGCCTTTTATTGACGCTTCGTTTCCGCTGCTTGTACTCGATCAGTCTCAAGTTTCTGAACACCAATGGCAATATTGTGTCGCGCCAGGAAAAGCGGTCCGCTGCCAGGGCCTCCCAGTTGTCCACAGGGATCCTGGTCTTTTTGAGTAGCCGTTATAATTGGTCTTACAGCCATCTCTTGGGTCCCCCTAGCAGCCTAGAGCCATGGGCCAGTTCACAAATCAGGTTCTGTTTGGGGAGGGATGAGTCTTCCCTGTGACATAAAGGACCAAGGAAACACAGCTGGTTCTTGGCAATGATGGCTTCCACGCTTGGGAGTCCGGCACCGGTTAGAACAACGTTGTTAGTGATGCGTTCTTCTCAGCTGATTCCCAGGATTGCCTGCAACTTTTGCTGCTGAAACCTCCAGGGTCCTGTTCTTTCGGTATAGGGTCCAGCTCTCTGGTCCGTAGAGAAGGGTTGGAATCACAACAGCTCTGTAGACACTGATCTTGGTGATATGTCAAAAGACTGGAGAGGATGCATGCACACGATGGGATTGCGCAACACTGACCTTCCAACATTGACATTGACCTCTAGTCCTGCTAAGGGCTTAAAGGACCACTTCACCACTTTTCAACCAATCTTCATAGGTCCTCACTAATAATTATGATAAAATTTCACACATTTTTTTCTACTCAGTCTGTGTCTCATAGGAGGGCTGTGGGCAGTTCAGAAACCCGTATAAGACGACCCCCATTTTTCAAGACTCATTTGTGGAAAAATAGTCAAATAGTCTAGTCCCCGATTATAATACGACCCCGTTTTTTAGGACATTTCCATTGGAAAAAACGTATAGTCTTATATTCAGGCCTATTAATAAGGTATTACAGTGTATAATTATGAAAAAAGGTATTGTTTTAAATATCAACAGTCTCCAGATCCCTTTAAATACACATGCGTATGCACACGCACGCACACACGCACGCACCGAGCACGCACGCACACACACACACACACACACACACACACACACACACACACACACACACACACACACACACACACACACACATTCCTCTCCCTTCCCCCGCAGCATGGAAAAGTAAAGTCTGACCGTCTCATATAGCTCTAATATCTGCCTTTATGACATCAGTGGAGGAACAAACATGTTCGCGGCGGGAAGTTAATTACTCATTCCAGTCAGGGTCCAATAAAGGGTCGAACGATATGGTGTGACACCTGAAGCCATTATCACACCCTCCAACACACATACACATGCTGTGTGACAGGGTACATTAAAATGGTGGTTTGTGTCTGTATGTTTAGTCTCTGTCCGGGCGGCTTCTGTCACCTCTGTAATAATACTGTCCCAGGGGCGTTAACTGGCTTAATTAAAAAAGTACATCAAGCACACACACGCACGCACGCATGCACGCACGCAGCATTGGCGCATTTAATTTGCCTACCAGCGTTTGGAAATCAGCTCAGCAAAGCTCTAGAAGTGTGTGTGTGTGTGTGTGTGTGTGTGTGTGTGTGTGTGTGTGTGTGTGTGTGTGTGTGTGTGTGTGTGTGTGTGTGTGTGTGCGTGTTCGTGTGTGTGTGCGTGTGCGCTGATGGCCTCAAAAGTCTAATATCTCCCTCGAGCCATAGGCAATTCCCTTTGGATAAGTGGTTAAGATGTTGGCTTTCCATGCGGGAGACCCATGTTGGATTCCCAGGTGTTTTGATTCAGGATGGTATAGGGTTTGACTTATTGTTACACTGTAAGAGACATAATACAGGGTAAAAGCATATGAGAGCTTTCTTTGTTGAAACGAATAATACTGTATGCCACATCTGGAGGTCAATGTATTCAAGCACAAGTAAAGAGATGACAAAGAGGGTGAACAGTGATGATGAGAGTCATGTAGGTACAGTATAGGGATAGACGTAATGAGGGTGGGCCATACAGAAACAATTAGCTGCAGTGAGAGGGAAACATTGGAGAGGCATATGGCCTTGAAGAGAGAAGCTTAGAGACAAACAAACTGTCTCAAAAGCGAACGACCCTGCACTAATTAACCAGTCTGAAGGCAAAGAGCACAGCTGTTTGTTGCCTGGCAACCCAAATCCAGCATTGGGTGTTTATTGGGGCAATTGTTTTAAACCACTCTTTTTTGCTCCATTTTGTGTGTGTGCATGATGTGTGTGTGTGTGTGTGTGTGTGTGTGTGTGTGTGTGTGTGTGTGTGTGTGTGTGTGTGTGTGTGTGTGTGTGTGTGTGTGTGTGCGTGTGTTTACACAGCATATTATTCTGTGAGTGTCATTTCAGTCCCTGTTGTGCGAGACTGAAGTTAATTAGCGAATATAAGGAACAAATCTGTTTGTTTTTCAATAAACAATTACTAGAAGGATTTCAAATACCTATAAACAGGTTACTTATACATGATTAAATTAATCTCAATATGATGGAAAATCTACAGTAATAATATGGTGATGTGATTGCAACTACTTGCTATACAAGGTATTCAGCCATAGAACAAACAAACAGTATCCGGAATGCTCGTCTTAAACACGCTCGCCCTCGGGTTTTTTCCGCCAACCTCACGCCGACCACTCAGTGGGGCGTTCTGGTATTCTTGTACCTGCTTTACTGAGAAATAAGGTTAGAAATTAGAAATAGGTTCATGGGTTGAGCATAGTTTTACTGGGGTTAAGTTTAGGAATAGGGTTAGCTTTTTGCACCGTTTTACTGAGGTTATAAGGTTAGGAATAAGGTTAGGTTTAACCGTTTAAGCATAGTTTACTTATAGGTTACGTTTAGGAATACCAGCCTGAGCAGTTTCGCCGGGGCGACTGTGTTTTTAGGCGAGTTTGTTGGTATTTGAACAATCACAGACCACCGGCAATTTTGAAATATCCAATGCATATTAGGTTTAACGTGCTCATGTAGCCTATTATAGTGGCTTCCTTTGGGCTTGTTTTCATACACCTGGTTGCTTATTTCTCTCACAGGATCTGGCAACGCTAACTGTGACCTATCATCGTAATGAAGGTTTGATTAAAGTGTGCAGATGTTTGGTGTGGAATATTTCTCCAATAACCAGGGCTTATATATAGCTTTGATTTATGGTAGGATAAGAGAAGGATGTAAGGTAATATCCCGCACATTGCTATCTCATTTTCAGTTCTATTGATGCGTTGTCTTTCTTTCTGACTATAATATATCCTTCCTGGATGTTTTTTTAGATAAGACAGTGTTTCCTGTCAGCCAACTGATGCATATTCTTGTGACCCACCGGTTCATTATGCTGTTGAACATATTCCCAGGATCCCAGCAGCGATCATTTGGAGAGATTTGTTTCCTACAACTTACTGTACACTATATACAGTTGGGTGCCACCGATATTGTCCCTTATCATTTGACCCATTTAGGCCTGACCTCAATATTTTCACGATTTTTCAAAAATAGCAGACCTACAAGCTCGTAGCGCGCCACTCGGTGGCGCGCTATGAGCTTGTAGATCTGCTATTTTTCAATAGCTAAATAACACCAAAAGGGGTTTTGCGCAGATCACGCAAACCTCAGCAAAAAGAAAAGGACAATATCGATGGCCTCCAACTGTACACTCTAAACCAGTGGTTCCCAAACTTTTCAGGTCGAAAAGTTTTCCCAAAAGAGAGATTAGACCCAAACTAGTGAAAATAGCAGATCTACAAGCGCACAATGCGTCTTTTCGCGTTGTTGTGAGCTTGTAGATCAGCTATTGTGATAGTTCAAAAGTGGACAGGGAGTCACGCATGGTTAGATGTGACAAAAATGCGACTGTATGTCGTGAAAACCATTAGTGACCATTATTACACGTACAGCTTGGTTGAATGCTTGATTCTGATTGATCAATCATTGAATTCAGTGGCATGTTATAAAGTCCTGACGTCACTCGTTCATCCCCTGGGTCACAGATGTTTTTCTCTATATGGAGAATGACATAAGCATTGTGGTCCAAAAATAAACAAACTGTCTGGGAAATAAGTCAGTGTGTCACTGCACTTTGGCTTTGTAGGGCAGTATAGCAGGCCGCTGTCAAATCAAAGACTCAGAGCACCTGCTGCGCTGTTTGGTTTTATGCCGTATCCAACATGGCAGCCATTGTAAACAAAAGCACAATGTAATTTACAGCATTCAAAACATTTGAAGCGAGGAAAAGACAATGCAGTAACCGAAAATGTATTCTATATTTGATCAACACTTCCTTGTTGTCCGAGGCGACCGTGTAACCGTATACAATTTGTTGTATACAATATACAGTCATTGTTTTTGTTTTTTATTTCTCAACGACCGGAGCGCTGGCAATATTATCCCTTGCTTATTTGCCCATCATGCATCATTCTTGTAAATTATCATCATATCGTAGCATTGCGCGGAAGCGGGGATTGAACCCGGGCCTCCCACTCGCCAGACCAACGCGCAACCTGTCGTGCCAATAGAGCTGAGCCCGATTGGCAGGGGTGTTGCGTGCTGGTTCTTGGCTGGGGGTTACACATGCATCTCTAATGTGTTTATTCTCTATGACAGCAGTTAGTTATTGAAATGTGGGCTTGATGATTGGTCACAACTGTGATGGTGAACAGTGAAAACAGTCTACAGTCTACTGTTTGTATGTCATACCAGATGCCACAAACAATGATTGGTTTCATGGATAAGGGTGCTGTATGGTCTGGAACCATGGGCAGATCTCACCAGCCCAGTGTACTACTCAGCACCATGAACAGAGCATAGTTCATGTGATTCAGATGTTTTCATTCATTATAATCTGATTTTGCACAGTTCTGAGTGTGCCCGGAGCCTCCCTTTCTAAACAAGTAGTGAAAATAGCCGATCTACAAGCTCACCGCTGGGCGAAGCGACATGTTTTTTTCACTCGTTTGGGTCCCAGGCAAACTTAATTTCACTTTTGGGTCTCATCCTGAAAAGAACCACTGGTTTAGAACCATAGACAGAGCTCACCTGTCCACTGGTTTAGAACCATGGACAGAGCTCACCTGTCCACTGGTTTAGAACCATGGACAGAGCTCACCTGTCCAGTGGTTTAGAACCATGGACAGAGCCTGTCCACTGGTTTAGAACCATGGACAGAGCTCACCTGTCCAGTGGTTTAGAACCATGGACAGAGCTCACCTGTCCACTGGTACTGGGAAGTTGTGGGAACCCAAAAGCATGAAAGCTGGCCTATTATGTTCCAATTAACCTATGACTTATGACAAACTTACTGATTTGTGTACATTTTGGAGACAATTGCACTACTGTGCGTGCGTGCGTGCGTGCGTGCGTGCGTGCGTGCGCGCGTGCGCAGGCAATTTCTTTCTTGACCTGCATTTCTTTTTAACCCAAATGATTGATGTTCGGCACGACTCAATTGGAAACAGCTTTTATCTTGTCTGCCTTTGATCACAGTCATACAAGTAGCCTCAATAAAGGCTACACATTGCTTTGACTGTGTGCACCCCTCTGAGATTAGTCTTGGATTTTCAATATATATATAATATAAAGCATAAGAAATGCTCAAATTAAATGTACTACTATGTAGGAGAAAAAAAAGACAGTGCTCAAATGTTGGCCACTGAGCATCTTCACTGGAACAGTTGGGGGCGTTAAGTGCCTTGTCTGAAGAGCACGTAACCACTGGTCAATCCTGTTGAACCATCGAAAGATGGAGTGTGTGAATTAACGGGGGAGAAAATGACCAGCTCACCTTTCACGCTCTCCCGAAAGTAGGACAACCATTCAACAGAACTTGCAGTGTGGGAATACATCGTGATACAACGTCAACCTATTTTCCTTGGAAAATAGATTGATGGCTGCACACTGTTTTGACTTTATTCCCACACTTTTCCAGTTATGAGACTACTACAACTAGAGTACTAGACTGACTAACAAAAGTTATTTGACGAATACATCACTTTCACTTTTAAAAAATCACACCCGTGTGAACTGAGTGGTGTAAGGTTTTATATAGCATGATCAGCTGTGGTCTGACGTAATGTCTGACGTAATGAAATCACACAAAATATGTTAAGTAAAAAAAGCTATCATTTTTGATAAATGTATGTATCACACCTGGATGTGATTTCACAACTGGCTGTTTTTGCGCAGAGAAAATGACCACGGTTGCTACGGTCATCCAGTTCACCCGGGTGTGATTTAATTACGTCAGAAATTATTTTGAACATAGCAACCATGGTCATTTTTTTATGCACACAAAAGCCAGTTGTAGGAGTGGTTTACACCACTCAAAAATATATGTCTTAAGACTTCATGACTTAAACGACCTTAGGCCTACCATATATCATGTCTAGTCACAGCTTTGGCAATATTGTAGTAGGCCCACATAAAGGCCATTTTCATAACCACTTTATTTTTGTGTTTTTGTGTTTTACTTTGTGTACATTTTGTCCATAGTGATTAAAATGTTACCGAAAATACCTGAATGTTGAATAATTCAGTGTTGGCTAAAGGTCATTGCACAGTTAATAAGTAAATCGATCCTTTTTCCAGGGACTATTTTCAAATAAATTATTTCTCTACATGCATTAAAACTAAGGCAACAATGGAACTGTGTTTGTTGGATTATCAATCTCAAGCAAATCTGAAATCAATGAAATTAGCTGAATCCAATGGATTAATTGAAAATAAACCAAAAAAAAGACTGCATGCTTTGGAAAAAGGCCTAGTCTGTGTAAGTCCTTTAAGAGCAGAAGACCACTTGGTCTCTTGTAATAGGTTTACAACTGTAGTTGTACCTGACAAGGAAGGACACACAAACCTGCACAGCTTTACATTTCTATAACCTCTCTCTTGAACTTATGGTCTTCTGCAGTGGTGGAAAGTACATTTACTCAAGTACTGTTTACTGGAGTATTTTACTTTATACTTTTACTTTACTCCACTACATCTCGGAGGCAAATATTATACTTTTACTCCACTATAATTATTTGAAAACTTTAGTTTACTATGTATACATTTTTAAAAACAAACAAAAACAAAACACAACTAGCAGTCAACTAAGCTAAATGGACAACACCCCTCCACATTCTGTTGTTGACAATAGAGAGTATGCGCATGCTTAAAGTGAATGGCACATCGAGTGGCAAATTGAGTGGCAAAGCAACAGGCAAAGTGAGTTTAACATTGTTTAATGTTGTTTAATGCAATCAGATAAGACTTTTCTTTGTGGATGTATGGGCTGTCAAGGCCAGAAAGTAGTTTTTTGCCACTCAGTAGCTTCCTGGTTTGTTGATGATGTCACACGCATACCCTCTATAGTGATTATATTACAAATTGTTAATGCAACAATCCTTTAATATACAAATAAAAGTAGTCCCATATTAAAGGAGCATTCAGTGATTTGGGTGATTTGGAAAAAAACCCGGTCCGCCCCGGTAAAAAGATGTGCACATGCACACGCTCTACAGTGGGGGAAGTACAACAAACCAACAGCACGTGCACCAAGGCCCGCCCCACTCGATCATGAATGGAGGAAGGCCCCTCTCATCCTGATTGGATGAAGGCTTTGCCACCCAAAGCCCAAACCGAAACTAGGGTTTTTTGACCCCAGGGGCTCACTGGGGACAGGGATGAACTCCTTATATGGTCAGCACACTTTATAGTAGGGAGGGTTATCCAAAAACGAAGAAAGAATAAGTGATATTTGAATATCACTGAATATACCTTTAAATGGAACTTCCCTTGTTGAGTCCAGTCTGTGAGCTCTGGTGTAGCTGAGCTCTTCCAGTTTCTCTGCAGTGAAGACCTGCAGTCACTAATGCATGTTGTGCCTTGGTGACCCCTTGTGGCAACAACTTGCCATAGTTTACTACTTTGTAGATTTTGATTATTATTACAGAAAACATGCACACACCCTATATACATTTTGGCCTTTTGAAAATGGCAGAACTAGCTCTCAATGTGTCTCAATTTGGAAACTTCTGACATTCTGCATAATTAGTACTTTCTACTTTTGTACTTTATGTATATTTTGATACCAATACATTTGTACCTTTTGTAACATTGTACATTGCAGTACAATGTCTGTGTCTCATAGGAGGGCTGTGGGCAGTTTAGAAACCGTCTTCCAGTGACATCATCATTAGGCAGATGGCTTCCATTTTCACATTGCAACTTTTCAGGACTAGAAATTAGCTTGGATTCCCCATCGATGATGTCACTGGAAGACGGTTTCTGAACTGCCCACAGCCCTCCTATGAGACACAGACCGAGTAGAAAAATGTGTTCAATTTTTTCATGATTATTAGTGAGGACCTATTATAGTCCTACAGTATCATGATCCATGAACCTATTTGTGATTCTATAAACAGCTGTGGGGAGCTAGGTTAATACTTTTTAAATCCAATAAACACATACAGTACTTTAAATGGCTGTGGTCAATTCGCACCAGAAATGGCAAATATTAAGCAGACAATGGCTAAATGTCTCCCTCTAGAGTTAGAAAAGCGTGACTACAATTCTCTGGAATCATCTCTCCATTACAAGATAATCTTGAGGCTGCTACCTGACTCTGAATGAGCCCAGGATGGAGGTGATCTGCCAGGGAACTTCAACTGTGGTGTCCCAGGAACCCAAGCAGTCCCTCTGCCTCATCACAGCAGTACAAGAGTAACATGCTGATTGTGATAGCGTATCAAGAGGTTTAGTGTTAGCTGTAAAGTTGTACACGCAATAGCCTCGGTACCCAGGCTTTTTATATACATGATGCAACTAATCACTAAGGTCATGAAACAATATGAACAATAGGTCACATCATCTTACCAGTGAAGGCAAGATATGTTTATTTAGTGCATACACAAATGCAATTAAAAGTGCTTTACATAAGGCATGAAAAGGCATTTAAAGATACATAAATATACAAATATGGGACCAAGCTTAAAGGCTGTATTGCCTCATGCAGTTTTATTCTTGTAAAATAATTGTAAAACTCAAAACAGCATAGTAATAGACACAAACAAGATGCTCATTATCTGATACTCTATGTGACAGAAGGAAATAAACAAACAAACAAACCTCACAAAATGTTCTCAGTCTGCCACATTTGCATGTGGAACAAAAAGAGCCTCGTAACTGTTTAGCACCGGAATATTTCATTATTAATGGAACAATCAAAACATAATAACAATATAGTGCATACACAAAAACAATTGCGTATGTTCTAATATTTATGTGACAAAAAGATATAAAGATACAGTAGTGTATTTGTTGATGTGGAACAAATGTCTAAACTACAGTACATACATGTAGCACCATGAAATCGGTACAGACTGATCCAGTATTCTGTATTTGAAATGTCAGCATGCTGTGGCACACACTGCTCAAGATGCACTTCAACAGATACAAGGGAACAAAAGAAAACAACTAAACAGGCAGAGAAAATGCAAAAGAAAAACATTTCTGTCAGAGATAAATAATGACAAATAATTGGTCTGTAAAAAAAACACAATGCTGTAGATATGTTAGCATTAGGTTGGGGGTGAGTTGATCATTTTGCAGATGCACTTCTGAGATGACAAATTCCAATTCCATCAAATGACATTTAAAAAATGTGTTGGGTTTTTGAAGAACTTTCCCAGCAGCCAGTAATGGCTATGTTTACAGTACATGCACCCAGTATCTTGACTGTGACTCAAATCCCACTTTTTGTCTTCTTTGGGATATGCTGTTTATATACGCCTTTAAACAGTTAAACCACACTTCATTGATCAGGATCCTCCCAGGGTCTATGCTCTATGGGCCCTATTTTTTGCCCTCTATACCAAATCGCTTCACCTAAAATAGACGATGTATACAAGCTCACAAGTCGTAACACATTGTGAGCTTATGTATTTTCCATTTTTGCCAAATGTTCAGGATGCTAGGGTTCACATCCCCTGTCAGATTATTATTTTTTTATATATTTCCATGAATAATAATAAACTGAATGTGGCATTTAATACACAATGGCATTTAATAGAACGTTGCAATGCAGAACTTATTTGAATGAATAAAACATTGGTTACTATGGTAGAGTATGCTAATATACTATAACTAGTGCACCTGCTGATGATAATCACAGTCAAATAGAACAATTAACAACAGCTTTTCAGGAAAAGTCCATATCGTTTACTCAATAAGTATGTTACTAATAGATTTACTAGACAGATTTGTAAACTAGACTTTTAGGATCTGATTATTTATTTATTTTCTTATTGAGCACAGGGCACACCTTTTCTTTACAAACCATATAAGGAGTTTCCAAAGTGTTTCCAAGTGTGTGTTCTGAGCATGATGGTGAAATCCTATAGTTAGGTGTGCACAAATTAATTCTGCATCGTCGTCACACTGCATAATTGTGACTCATCTAAAACGGGGATGTAATAGCTCATGTAAAAAAAAGGAAAGGAGTATAGGTTGTGTCTACAATCTCAAAGTGTCTGTCTCAAATATGCCAGTAATTTAAAATACCGTATAACCATCCAGTATCAGTAATGATACAGCATCAATACTGCAAGACTACAGTTACAATGTATTGTACTTGGATGTAAATTATTGTACTAGAATTACTGTAATCCAGTCTGCTAGTTCCCGAGCTGTGATCGCTTTACCTCACACTCCGTTCACTTGAACCAAGCCATGTAGTTGGATTGGATGCCTGGGAAGCACATACTGTTGCTGCAGGAGCCTCCATAGCTGGGTGGGCACGCTGAACATGGGACGCCCACCTGATACGGTGGCTCTCCTATCCAATTTCCCCTGAAGAGAATGAGAACAATAACTTAAAAACGGACTGATTCCAAATAGAGCTTTTTGTCAGGTGAAACCTGACTTATGAACGCTCATGGAATGTAAGCGACCAATTCGCGATCTGATTTGCTCCTCTGGCCAATGGAACACCAAGCAACGGAAAAGCTGCCTCTGGCCAATGGGAAGGGGAGAGGCAAATATCCCTGGCAGCCACGCAGGTTGCAGACACAGAGCAACGCAGCAGAGAAGCATGCTCACACTGCAGCCACGCAGGCTGCAGACACAGAGCAACGCAGCAGAGAAGCATGCTCACACTGCAGCCACGCAGGTTGCAGACACAGAGCAACGCAGCAGAGAAGACACAGAGCAACGCAGCAGAGAAGCATGCTCACACTGCAGCCACGCAGGTTGCAGACACAGAGCAATGCAGCAGAGAAGCATGCTCACACTGCAGCCACGCAGGCTGCAGACACAGAGCAACACAGCAGAGAAGCATGCTCACACTGCAGCCACGCAGGCTGCAGACACAGAGCAACGCAGCAGAGAAGCATGCTCACACTGCAGCCACGCAGGCTGCAGACACAGAGCAACGCAGCAGAGAAGCATGCTCACACTGCAGGCACGCAGGTTGCAGACACAGAGCAACGCAGCAGAGAAGCATGCTCACACTGCAGCCACGCAGGCTGCAGACACAGAGCAACGCAGCAGAGAAGCATGCTCACACTGCAGGCACGCAGGCTGCAGACACAGAGCAACGCAGCAGAGAAGCATGCTCACACTCACAGGGTGACGGGGAAGGAAGAGCGCACCCCAACACGGCTCAGGGGGGAGAACACAACAGAGACAGCGCACGCAAACAACGGCCACGAGGCGCGAGGTTGTGACACACAAACATACGGTACACGCAATAATCATACTAATATAGAACACAACGGAGACAGCGCTTCTTTCACCTGACAAATATCACTATGTGATAATTTCTTGTTTGTAGGTGATTCCTACATTTTCATGTCAAGGACTAATATGGATTTGGCCATCTGAAAATATTTTGTGCCGGACCAGTTTACATATAGTACACATGTAGTACATACACCTTCCCTAATGATTGTATCTGGTTTCAGTATTTATTTACGGTATGGTGTATTGTCTCTATTATTAAGGTTATTGTAGCAGTCAATTTATATTGGGGGTCGGGAGGGGGCGGGGAGGGGGTCCCGAAACATTGCCAAAGCATTTCCGGGGGTCCCCGGCCAAAAACGTTGAGAACCCCTGACCTACTGTACAGTTCTGAACATACAATCTAAATCTTTCTTTAAACTTGATTCCTTGGATCTTGCAACTCCACATACTGTATACTGTAATAGATTTTCGGCCATGCAATGTTTTCTTCAAAATGTACTTTTTGCTACAGTACATGATCACTCTGAGGAGCTCACGTTTCTAGTTTATTTAATTGTCTGCATTTTTCCCCCGCTGTGAACCTTAAGAACCGAAGAGTATCACAGAGTAACGTATACTTACTTAGGTGAGTAGTTGCAGACCAGAAAGGTGGCCTCTCTCCACAGCTCTCCCCACACAAACATGTTATAGCAGGTCTGCACTGCACAGCCCACCCTGGTGGTGGAAGCCCAAACCATCTAAAAAAGAAGAAAAAAAGAAGAGAAAGGAAAGTATAAGAGTGTAGGGATGGAGCTCATACATTTTTTATTGATAACGAACACCTTATCGAGCCAGCTAGTGCCTTCAAATACAGTGCTTTTCTAACAGACAGAAGGAAATTTACCTTTTATCTTTTGATAAATAATATTGAAGAAACTGTTAACTGGTTATTGCACCGTCACTTTAAAAGCGTAATCAGGTCAGGTTGTCAGGTCATTAGTGCCGATTGGTGATAGGGTGAGCACTTTCAGCCGTAGGCTCACACTCCCCCCGAGGATGCACACGGAACGATACAGACTCTCTTTTATGCCAACTGCTATCAGACTATACAATGCGAATGCATAAGAACCCCCCCCCCCCAAAATGGCATATGGTCCTTGGTGGTGCTGGTCTTGTGTGGTTTATGTCCATTTGTGTCTGTTTTGTGTTTCTGTCTGTCCAGTAGTTTTAGCTTTCTATGTGTCACATTGTGCTGTTGTAACGCTTCAATTTCCCCTCGGGGATTAATAAAGTATATCTCATCTCATCTCATCTCATGGTCAGCTGCCCTCTATTACCCCTGGACAACTGACCACAAGTCCACAACATTAGCTTACTGCGCTTGGCCAGATGCTGCTGGCTGTTATCCTGACGGAAGATACGGCAGCTGAGCAAGCTTTTCACCTTTGGCTCTCGGTCACCCCCTCAGCCAGGGCCCTCGGTCACCCCCTCAGCCAGGGCCCAGGGGCAGGGCAAATATCCACACCCCCTCAGCCAGGGCCCAGGGCAAATATCCACAATCAATCAATCAATCAATCAATCAATATGCTTATAGTGCTTATAGTAACTCTACTGTATGTCACACATTTATTTTGATTTGGTAACGGATCACAGATGACCGTATCAAACAGATAACAGAAAATACTGTATATAAAATGTCATTGTGAGCTTGTAGATCTGATATTTCCGGTCCACAACACCAGCACAAAACTAAGTCAGGCTTAACCAATCATATGTATTCGTATGTGAGATTCTGCTATAACAAGAGATCCTGAGTGCAGGAAAGCAAAAAAACCTAATGGGCAAACACTTTGTCAGAGAATAATTGGTTGTCAATTCCCTACCTGTGTGTAGTGTGTACACATGGGCCCATAGCAGTGATTGGGGCACCTGGGGTTGCAGAAGCGAGGGTAGGGGAAGACATAGTCGTTCACTTCATCATACCACGGCTTGATGAACTCCAGAATGGAGCCAAAACTGGGAGGAAGAAGAAGAGTTCATTAGGGCTGTCACGATTGCAAATTAAAGTTTATGATTTATTGTCACACAGATAATTGTGATTAACGATTTCATTGTGTTTTTTTGCATTGAACATTGGAATATTAATACAATTTGTATTTCTGTCTTTTAGGCTTCGGCAGACATGACAAATAACTTAATGAAATCAGTGACACATTTAATAATGTTTTATAATGTGTTTCTTTCCAAAACATTTACAAAATAGTGGAAATAGTTGAATCTACACAAAGTGACTATTTCTGCTATTTTTTAAAGATGTATGGACATTTTTCAACATGGAAACGATTGACGATTATGCAAAAAATAGTTGCGATTATCTCAAATAATTGTGATTATCTCAAATAATTGCGATTAGGCGATTATGTAATAATTGTGACAGTCCTAGAGTTATAGTAAAGGGACATGATTATAACATAGGCTAGGCATACCACATTGAATATGCCATATGCCATCTCAGTAATAATCCAGGCATGAAAAGGAAAGACAATTTAGACTGGGACTTCTGGACATATCAATTGGAAATGTTGATAAGGTGTTTAAGGTTGTTAAGGTGTTAATGTTGTTATGTTGCTTTGCATAACCTTTTAAAATGGACCATATCACTCCAGTTCTTAGATCTTTAGTTTACACTAGCTCCTATTTGTCAAATAATTTATTTCAAAATACTAATGTTGGATTATACTTTTTTTTTTAAAGATCTTGTCTCAGGTCACCAGGGACAGATCTGTTTTCTGTCCCCAGAATCAGAAAATTGGAGAAGCTTCAATTTCAGTTTGTATGCACCACATATCTGGAACAAACGCAGAGAAAACAACAGGCAGGAAGGATCTGGTAGCGACCAACGACCAGGTCTCGACTAGTTTCTTATTGGTCGTGACCTTATTGGTCGTGACCTTATTGTTTCCTCGACCTGGTTCCGACCCATTATAGTCGTCGCAGCTAGTTGTTAAATGGTCGCGACCAGTTGTTTTCTGGTCTCGACCAGGTCGTTATTGTTGCGACCTGGTCGCAGCTAGGTGTTTATGGGTCGACCAGGTCGCAACTGGTTTATAGGTCAGGGGAGAGGGTTTAGTGCTGGCCCCCACAAGGAAAGGAAGATTCAGGGCAAAGTTTCAGATCAGGCATTAAAAAGTTGCACGTGTGTGTGTGTGTGTGTGTGTGTGTGTGTGTGTGTGTGTGTGTGTGTGTGTGTGTGTGTGTGTGTGTGTGTGTGCGTGTGCGTGTGCGTGTGCGTGTGTGTGTGCGTGTCTACCGACCCTCCCGTCCTGACAGAGAGGTTCTGTCCATAGAATTGCAGAAGGTAAGCAGGTCCATGTTCCCAGCGACAGGTAGCAGCCCAAGCTTCAGCTGTTCTTGCCAGTCCTTCGTCCCATAACTGTTGGATTATAATGCATGCATTGCCTTCAGTGAGATAGTTTGAACTACAAAACATAAGGGGTACTGTACTGTATACTGTATGGACAAACGAACGGTCAGGCATGGGGTGAATTATACAGGCATCATTATCCTCCAGGCCGATAGTTGACAAGCTGATTCTTTCCAAAAAAAGATGTGAGCAAGCTGATTTAGCTCAGTTTGTCTCAACTGAAGGTCGGTTCCATCCTGGAGGCTAATCTTTCCGGTGATAAAATGGCCACCAACGTAATCAAAAAAGTCAACCAAAGAACAAGATTCCTTTACAGGATCTCCTCACTGGTCGACAAAAACACCTTGAAGACCTTAACAGGAGCCCTTGTACAAGGCTTCTTTGACTATGCATGCACCTCCTGGTACCACAGCACCTCAAAGGCCCTTAAAACTAGGCTCCAGACCTCCCAAAACAAACTGGTCAGGCTCCTACTTGGCCTCACCCCCCGAACCCACCTCACCCCTGCCCACTTTGACAGACTGGCATGGCTTAGGGTCGGCGACAGAGTACAGCATCTTGCGATGGGTCTGGTCCACAAGATTCGATACTCCACCAAGATACCCATGTACCTGTGTAGATACTTCCTTAATGTTAACGAAGTCCACACCCACAACACCAGAGGGAGTGCAACGAACCATGTTCAACCCAGATTCGGCACAAACAAGGGACTAAATTATTTTCGCTCCTATGCCACCAAAATGTGGAACGCCCTACCAACAGTCATTAAGACATGCGAATCCCTTGACTCCTTCAAAACCGCTCTCAAAGGGCACCTACGGATGGCTGCAATTCGAAACTGGCCCCCGTAAAATCTGAATCCCCCCCCACCGCACCCCCCCCCCCTTTTCCCCTCACTGTATATGTTTCTTTTCCCTTTTTACCTCCATTATGATGAATTCCTGTATTGTTCTTTGTCTATATAGAAGTGTCTATTTGTACGTCTCTAAATGTTTTGATGAATTGAACATGGTGGACCCTGTTGTAAACAAGTGTAATGCTTAATTGGGTCGTCCACTCACAGTTAACAGCCTTTGTATTGAGTTTGTGCTTGAAATGTACTGTAATTCTGCAAACTGTTAATAACATTTTCAATCAATCAATCAATCAATCAATCAATCAAACGTAACTGTTTGATTGCGAGTTTTGCATCAGTCTGTGGCTTTCATCCACAGTGCGGACATGGGATGTGAGGTTGTATTGTGATATAGGGATATAGTTATATGATATAGTTATAGGCCATAACTTTGACATTATGTCATAGGGCCATGCACAACTAAATAATTCCAAGTTTGCCATGCTTTAAGATCCAAACCATACTTTACATTTCCAAAGATTCACTGTCTCCAGTGCTATTCAATTATTCGATTATTGGCATTACATTTTTTTCTTGAAAGTCAGTTTTTGTCGTGGTTTCATGGTTGTGTCACAAAGTATAAATTAGGCTCATGTCATATAGGTGTCCATTCTGGGTAAATGTTTTCTTTCTATCTTCAAATTCTTGCAAGCTTTATACTTTCAAACTGCACTAAACATAATGACATCTACAGAATGATTTTAGTGCAGCGTATAATGTGTATTAAGTTGTTCCATCGCTTCCTGGTCGTGTTGTGTAGTCTATAGTATGATGTTTAATCATATGCATTATGTTCACTCTGCCTTTAAACAACATTACAAATGATACCATACAGCTCATTATTACAAATTAACCTGATCCACCTACAACTACAATTACAATTTAGGTATTAACTGTAGCAGACACTCTCATTCAGAGAGACTCACAATGTCTGAGTAAGCAGCATGAACCCTTGTCACCAACAGGGTTAACCACTTTAACTCAGTTGACCCCCAGCCAGTCTAGTAGAGTGTGGACACATTTTTATGGGTCACAACAAGTCAATAAATATCCCTTTCTTTTTGGTTTCCGACATTTGGTTATTAATTATTATTAAAATTTGAGTGCTAAGTGAGCAAGTAGTACTGCTCACAATAGTATACATCTGTGATACTCAAATCTATTAGTTTCCTTAGAACCTGTTTCTGACAAAAAACTGCTTATATTTTAAACAATGTAAACAATTCGCCATTTTAACATTGACCACAGACCATACAGTATTTACTGTATGAATGAGTCAGTGTATAATAACTGCAATCATGAATGGGTAATAAATTGAGTATAATGACTATAATCATGAATAATATGTGTATATGCTGTGTACATTAACTAACTGCTCCATCTCTCTCTCTCTCTGGCTCCCCCTTCTCTCCATCTGTGTGTGTGTGTGTGTGTGTGTGTGTGTGTGTGTGTGTGTGTGTGTGTGTGTGTGTGTGTGTGTGTGTGTGTGTGTGTGTGTGTGTGTGGTGTGGTGTGGTGTGTGTGGGGGGGGGTACACAATGTGTGTGTGCAGAGTCAGACTACAGTACAGTGAGTATGCTACAGTAGGCCTACTGTGAGTACAGTCACAACTGTGTGGTCAGGTCACCTATACTGTAAAAGCTCTATTTCGCTGTCAGTCACGCCAGACATATAGCCTACTTTAATAACTTTGCAATTTCACACACTTGCAACTTCCAGACATATAGTCCAACAATAACTTCCTGCAATAACTTACCATATACTCCATATTCGCTGCAGGTGGGAAGACATTGGCTCTCACTTGGTTATGGTAGTCCAGGATTGCAATCATGTCGCTCTGCGTAATGTAGCGTCTCCTCCGCGATCTGATGATGGACTGGATAGATGGCGACGTGCAGGACTGCGGGTCACGGATACCAGCAGCACCGACAGTCTCGGGAGACTCCGTCGCGTTGATAACCATAACCCGTGCACTTATTGTTCCGCATGTAGCGCATAGCAGGACCACGGTACACAAAAAATAAATCATATTTAAAAGTATAGGCTATAGGTCAATTAAATGTGTAGCTGGGGGAAATGAGCACCATGCAAATAGGCTACCACGGCGCGTCGCAACGGTCTCAAAGAAAAAGGTCCAATGTCCTTCAACAACGGCAGGCTGCAGATGAATGCTTGTCTTGTAGAGTTTACAGTAGATCTCTGCACTATCTACTGTATGTTTTGGTCAACGTGCTCGTAGAGGAAGAGGAGGCGTTCAAGTTCGCTGGGTTCGGCCCCGCGGTCTGGCGCAGGCTGCGCGTCATTACGCATCACGAATTACAAATTACAGGCTATTGAGCTATCATAATTTCCGTGTCATTTTAAGTGTCATATAATATAGGCTATAGCCAGATGCATTTGCAGTTCAATTTCATTAACACCCATGCAGGAAATTCTGCATGGGATTTTAGCCATCTATCTTTAGGCTATAGTTTTACACAAATTTGAAGTTTGTTGTCACAACTTTCACTATATTGGCTTAAAAAAAGTCATCTTTAAGCCCTGATCATAATTTGGAAACGAGAGGAAGAAAGTCATTAATGAGAGAAACCCTTGTATAGCAAGGGGCAGAACACATGAAGAGTGAAACACTCTGGGCACTGGTAAATCCAGGCAAAAAGAAACTATCCATGGACTATGATTATCAAGACTAGGCCTATCAGATTCAGATGTATTTGATCAAATTAAGGCGGTGTACCAACCAAAACAGTGTGAATGCAGGGAAACCAAAACAAGAGTAGGCACTTTTCTCCTCAAAAAGTGTCCAGCTACGGAAGAATCAAGTACCCATAGTGCTTCCGGAAGGCTGACAACGATTGAAGTCTATCATTAACCAGGAAGAAACAATAAGACATATTGGCAAATTTACAATTGATGCAATCCACCAAACACAATTCAAACTTTTCGTTTTTATGTTTAGATACAAATAATATAATATAATATAATATAATATAATATAATATAATATAATATAATATAATATAATATAATATAATATAATATAATATAATATAATATAATATAATATAATATAATATTATATTATACGGATGTAATACGGATGCCTAATGTTACCCAGTCCCTCTGGGACTTCCCAGGGGCCCACTCTGTTTTGGTGCCCAGTATTCCTGGTGCCGAATCTATTTTGGTGTCCATATTTACTAAATGCTCATACTACTTGGGTCCCCAGATTTACAATGTTTTGGTGCCTATACTCTTCATGTACAGTATTCATGAAGTCTATATACCAACATTTTTATATAGGCCTATCCAAATATGTTGTATATCAAAATGTTTGTAATTTAGTTTAACACTGCTGAGGGGACAGTTGCAGTGCAGAACCCCACACACACCCCCCACCCACACACACGCACATGCACACGCACACGCACGCACACATGCGCGCACACAGTGAGTCAGTGCTTGTCAATTTTGACAAGCAATGAAAAATCCCTGTATAGAAAGCATAATTTTCTGTAAGTGTTTTTTTATTGTGGCTTTTAAAACCTCTGAAGCCCCACACAAACCTTCTTGCCCTTATATAGATTTACATCAATATACCAGAGGCCTTGAACATGACGTCGTGTGTATGAAAAAAAAGTGCTGGATGCAGCCAGACTTGGCCACCATAGAGCAGGGGTTCTCAACGTTTTTGTCCGGGGACCCCCGGAAATGCTTTGGCAATGTCTCGGGACCCCCGCCCCGCCCCCTCCCGACCCCCAATATAAATTGACTGCTACAATAACCTTAAACCATTTTGGGCGGGAACCTCTTTTGGTGTTTTAAGCATTGTTATAATTTAGCTATTGAAAAATAGCAGATCTACAAGCTCATAGCGCGCCACCGAGTGGCGCGCTACGAGCTTGTAGGTCTGCTATTTTTGAAAAATCGTGAAAATAAAAATTTAAAAAAAATCTTTTTTTTTTTTTTTTTTTTGAAAATAATTTGGGGACCCCCTAAAATAATTTGGCGACCCCCCGAGGGGTCGCGACCCACGGGTTGAGAACCCCTGCCATAGAGCACTGAGAAGTGCTGTAAGGCCCAAACCACACCAGCTGCAACTCCTTGCAACAAACAAACCACACCAGCTGCAACTCCTTGCAACACCTTGCAACAAACAAACCACACCAGCTGCAACTCCTTGCAACACCTTGCAACAAACAAACCACACCAGCTGCAACTCCTTGCAACACCTTGCAACAAACAAACCACACCAGCTGCAACTCCTTGCAACACCTTGCAACAAACAAACCACACCAGCTGCAACTCCTTGCAACACCTTGCAACAAACAAACCACACCAATGCAACTCCATGCAACACCTTGCAACACCTTGCAACAAACAAACCACACCAGCTGCAACTCCTTGCAACACCTTGCAACAAACAAACCACACCAGCTGCAACTCCTTGCAACACCTTGCAACAAACAAACCACACCAGCTGCAACTCCTTGCAACACCTTGCAACAAACAAGAAACAAACCACACCAGCTGCAACTCCTTGCAACACCTTGCAACAAACAAGAAACAAACCACACCAGCTGCAACTCCTTGCAACACCTTGCAACAAACAAGAAACAAACCACACCAACTGCAACTCCTTGCAACACCTTGCAACAAACAAACCACACCAATGCAACTCCTTGCAAATATGCCATTGGGAATAATGGTAGCAAGTAGTTGCAAGGAGTTGCATGGCGACCCTTGTGGTTAGGGCTTAAAGGAAAGGACTTGATTTTAACTGTTGCATACCGCAGCCTGTCCAACATTTACAGTCTTGGGCTATTATGTCTTAAGGGTGTTGTGGTTGCACAAGGACCATGGCTGAGGGAAGTAGGGGTGCTGGCGCACACCCCCTACTAAGCATTCAGCACCTCCTGCTGTAAACATCTTCCCGCGGCCATGACAAGGACCACATGAAGGTGCTACTCAAGAACTGCAACATACCACCCTTCAACATGGAAAGGATTAAAGGATAGCAGCAGATCGAGACAGCTGGCGTTCTTACTGCCTCTCAGGAGTCTCCCACCTGTAGGAGAAGACATCCCTGAGACGTGCAGAGAAGCACAGACAGCAGCATAAGCACACTGCGAGAAGTGGACTGTCCAGCCAGGTTCAACACACACCTGCCCCATGTGTGGAAAAGTGTGTTGGTACACAGCCACACGAGGCACCAAGCGCTGAAAACCCTCCTTTGCCCCCAGGAGATATGAAGTCATCGAAGACAACGATGGACTGCCATAAGCAAGCAACTGCAGAGATTTTGTTGTAATGCGTATCCGTCCAACAGGGTTTTCCACTTCAGGCCAGATGAGGTTCTGCCAAGTAAAGAATGAAAGAAAGAAAGAAAGAAAGAAAGAAAGAAAGAAAGAAAGAAAGAAAGAAAGAAAGAAAGAAAGAAAGAAAGAATATTTAAATGGACTATAATTGTCCTTGGCAAGTGACAGAATGAATTAAATCTGACTGATTCAGTGCTCTGGCCTTTCTGTTCTCCCAAAATATTCTGTCCTCATCCTCCACTCCTCCAGTGATGAGATTATTTATCAGGGGAATATGTTTTACGTGCTGTTGTCCAAAATAAGACAATGGTTTACACAAGTATTCAAAAGCTAATATTGTCTAATCTGTAAAGTGTGAAGCTTGTTGCACAATCAACACATTTTGTCAGCAGCATGTATACAGTATATAATATTATATATGTTAATTGTATCAAGAGAAATGATCCACACTCACAAACAATGTTCATCAAGGCCAATAGGTCAAAACGTATAAGTTGTTGACAGTTTCTGCGGCATATTAAAGACCTTTCAACATTGACCGTGAGTGTGGACTGTGGATGAATCCTTTGTTGTTCATGTTGTCAAGAACCTGCACCCAGTTTGACCTCTTAAGCTCTTTAAGTTGAGTGTGCCTTTCAAGTGAAATATATCAAGGTCCAGAATCATGTGCCTGCCTTGGTTGGTCAGTAGGTCCACTTTATGTAACATACTGTAGGCTGTAGCCTACTGTAATGTGCCATTTGTTCATTATGATTGTGTCTTTTGTGTTTAAGCATTGTCTATTGAATGAATACCTGAGCATGGTGAAGAATTAATTAATTAAAAGAAGTAATGTTTTAGTGAATTGACTGGATGATGGATTTTTCCCACATTTTAAAATACATTTCTCTCTTTGTTTGGATGGCTGTGAGAATAAACATACACGGTGGTCAATCATTTGGCCCAGTCTGCTTTTCATTACATAAAACATTGGCTGTGTTTCTGACAGCATAGTGAAATACTGTGGTATTGTCCACACAAATGAAGGTTCCCACAAACACAGTGACTGCAGCATAGTAAGAGAAAAATATAATATACTCTACACTAAATGTATACTTTGCCACCTGTACGACTGTGATCTGTGACAAGTGCAAAAAATTACATTCGAGTTAAACTAACCCAACAACCACATGATATCATATCAACCATGTTACAAGGTTGAGAGAAGGTTTGATTTCTTTCTGTAGGCTACTATTAAAAGAAAGACACCTTTCATCACCTCAGATGAAGCTACAACAGCTACAGTAGTTATTATCTTTGCCAGGAGGGCGAAGAGAGAGAGAGTAGTGTGTGTGTGTGTGTGTGTGTGTGTGTGTGTGTGTGTGTGTGTGTGTGTGTGTGTGTGTGTGTGTGTGTGTGTGTGTGTGTGTGTGTGTGTGTGTGTGTGTGCGTGCGTGCGTGCGTGCGTGCGTGCGTGCGTGCGTGCGTGCGTGCGTGTGTGTGTGTGCGTGTGTGTGCGACCGTGCGTGTGCGCGTGCGCACGCCGAAACACAATTCCCGAATATTTGTCACGTGACGTCACTGAATGACAACTGTGTCATTTTTGTGGATTAAGCAATGCAGAGCTACTGTTCCTCCGCCTGACGTTTGGCCAGGGATCTACTACATAATGGTCTTGTCCCGCCACCACAAGCCTGCAGGCCTCCTGACTGAAAGCCTACACTTCTCTTGCAATGTAGGCCTACTTAATAATCTATGCAAGTAAAGAATTCCTTACTCACACCAACATTGTACTTGTGAAATTGATTTTATCCTAATTGGTGGAGTTGATCAAGAACGGTATGTGTTTTTGAGCTAAGTTATAATCACAGAAACCTCAATACATCTGCCAAATCCAAAGACAGAACATCTGAAACGGCCTTTCACTCCGATGTGCAGTGATTGTGCGTTGATGTGAAACAGTTTCATGTTGAGCTTTGCGCCGACATGCCCAGGCAGGTGGACGACGTGTCATGATATAATGACACTAGTGCTTTATTTCATCCCTTCCTCCATTGCCCACACTGCCTTTTCAGATAACTCCAATTATACCACAGGTAGTTTCATGAAAGCAATCTGATTGGTTGAAATAGCTCTCTACCCGTGCTTCAAACCAGAGTGCTTCAAACGAGCATCACCTAATCAAAACATAAAGACAGCTGTGCTGGGCAGTCCCCGCAGGCAGTGGCTAGGCCTACTAGGTAAACATGGGACTTTTCGGTCATAATTATAGTGGCTACATCTGTCATTAAAAAAATGTGATTTTTTAAAATAATATCTTAGTTATAATGAAATTGAGTTGACATGGTTTTTTTAAGGGTAATTGTGGTATAATCGCAATATTACACTCGAGGATGTGCGTTACCATCATTAATGGCACTTCTGCGCTCCCTATACGGAACTCACCTATCAGCTCATTCCTGCAGCGACGCAGGCATGCCATTAATGACGGTAACGCACACCCTTTCAGCCTCTCGTGAAATATTGCTTAAATCATTGTCATCATACGACACCACACTAAAGTTCTATGGTATTGGTTGACTATGTTTTTCAATTTGTTCAAGGCAGAGAACGAGAGAGAGACAGAGACAACATTTTACTTTTTAGCATTCCCGCACTCACACATTTGGTGGTGGGGTGTGTGTTTGTGTGTGTGTGTGTGTGTGTGGGGGGGGGGGGGGGGGGGGGTGCTTGATCCAACCCAGCTATGTAGTTAGGCTGGAGTCCTCGAGGTTACAAGCAATGTTTTACTGGAAGCAATTAGATTGTATGTCTGTGGAGGATTAAAATTAAACTGTTCCACACAAATGTAATTGTAGTCAGAAAACAGTATTTCTAAACAAGGCCCTAATAAAAATTGGCACATCTACACTGAATGAGACAAATACTTATCCATGGTGGATACATCAAATGTTTGATGAGGACATTTTGGGATGTGATCATGTGAGGCAGTGCTCTTTGACTATCAGGCGCATAGGTATATTTTAAAAGATTGTTTCTAGGCACTTGTTGATTGATTGAATACTTTATTAGACAGAAATGCAAACAGCATGAGGTACAGTCAAACATTTGAGCTAAAATGACAACACAAAACACCTGCTTCCAATGTGGTCCTATGTATTCAATTCATCAACATAGAAAACAAATAACACCAAAATACAATATCATGAACATATATACTATAACACTATAATGTACAAAGTGGAAAAAGTGAGAGAGAAAAAACACCTTTGGGAAAAGCATTTGGACTTGCAGATAAAATGAGTCTTTATTGGGGCAGTCAATCAGGCAGTGTTTATCTTGCAATGGCTTTAAGGTGTGAGGAAGCATGGAGGAAGGGTGTGTAGTGGTCTGTTTAATGAGGTTGTTTCTGGATGAGAGCCAGAGTGGCAGAGACCTATTCTGGTGCCACAGATGGGGAGAGTTTAGAGTTTGACACAATCCAGTTAAGTCCACATAGCATTTTTAAACTATGTTGTTGGCTGTTGGGTTTAATAGGTTTTCAAGCATATAGTAATAGTACAATGTGAATAGCCTATAGTACAATGAATTGAATACACAGGACCCCAATAGAAACGAGCAGTGCTTTCTTGGGTTTCCTTATATAGAGCGTCGCAGTCCCGCCCCCTCGAGAGACCCGAGGGGTCTTTTTTGTTGTTTTTCTTCTTTTTTTGGTCCAAAATATTGTGTTTGTTGTCACGACAAGAGTTGGCTTTGTACGACGCTTATAAGGTCTTTAAATAAATACGTTTTGAAATGTCTATGGGAAAAATGCATTGGGAACTATTTCCTGGGCCTGGCGTCGTCATGAAAGGGGGCAGGACTGCGACGCTCTATTGGCAGACCTTGTGTAGAACAGTACTTCCTGTGCATTGATTTTGCAAACTATACTAATAAAGTATTCAATCAATCAATTAAATATGTCAATCAATTAAGTGTACCTTCCCCATTCATACTATATGTGAAGTGTGAATGGTGCATTTATATAGTGCCTTTATTCAAGGCGCTTTACATAGATTTTGCATTACATTCACCCATTCACACTCATACACCGATGGCGGAGGAAACCGTGCAAGGCACCATCCTGTACATAGAGGGTATGCGCATGCATGATGAAGTGAATGGCAGATCGAGTGGCAAAGTGAGCAACAAAGTGAATTTAATGTTGTTTAAATTTACAGTAAGCAATAACAAAAACATGGTAATACATCACATACATAAAAATAGTCATCATGAATCGTACGGAACAGTGGAATATCTATATAATGAAACTACACGTATACAATAGAGTGCTATGTCTACATCAAATGCTATCTAAGTTACATACAGTACGTTGAGCCTATGCATAGTATGCAAACGGCTGTAAGGTCGCCGAGGCTAGGGCATATGCTAAGGCAAGTGCTACAGGCTGAGATGGAGACTGAATAGATGGGTTTTCAGACTACGGCGGAAGATTGGGAGTGAGTCTTTACTCTTCAGTTCTGATTGCAATGGGAAGTGCATTCCATAGTTTTGGAGCAAGAAGGGAGAAGAGTTTGGGACGTGTGGAGCGTTGTCCCAGCGTCTTTAGTGAAGGTACTTTCAGCTTCCCTGTGTCGGCTGATCTGAGCGTGCGGGAGGGTTTGTAGGGTCCGATCAGACTTTCAAGAAATGGGGGTGCCATACCTTTGCATGGTTGCTTAGAATGCCAGCATCAGAGTTTTGTTTGTGTGTGTGTGTGTGTGTGTGTGTGTGTGTGTGTGTGTGTGTGTGTGTGTGTGTGTGTGTGTGTGTGTGTGTGTGTGTGTGTGTGTGTGTGTGTGTGTGTGTGTGTGTGTGTGTGTGTGTGTGTGTGTGTGTGTGTGTGAAATACCTACACTAGCCAAATAACAAACAAACAAATAACCATAAACTGTTGTCCAAGTATGATTAAAATCTGCATTATTAATTTATTTCATATTAGTTCATCTGGATGTTCTGGGTCTATGGGAAATCTAATTGTTTATACACCTCATTTAATTTATGGACTGTTGCCTCCTGGCTAATGGCCATTGACCCAGACATGCGAGGCAGATTCACCCATTTGGCTTCCATTCCCAAGACCTGCCTCAGCTGTTTGGCTGGCTAGCTACGTACGTAGGTGCATTTGTTTCAAAGGGGCATGTTTTTGAAATGTTGTCCATGAAAGGTGACAAATCACATGGATTTTATGTCTATACACATCCAAAAACTAAAGCAGAAGTGGTAAAATAAGGACAAGAATGGAAAATATAATATGCATGGTTGAGGAAAGAGCTCGTCTATTACTGCCATAAATGAGATCAATGTGATACAAATAGGAGATTCCAGCTATGGCTCCTGTTTCTCATCGTTTACTGCTGAAACACATGCCTCAGATGAAACCTCTGAAGATCTAGACAGGAGATCTCAATACTGGCTCAAATGTTGCTCAATTTAGCAGAATTGTTGCATCTCAAACTTGCTCAGAGTGATATAAAAGAGAGCTCTCAGCATAATCTCAATTAAATCTAATTTCTCAATTTTAGTTACATCTCAGCTTTGTCTCGGAACGACCTCTGTTGATCTGTAATCGATCTTGATCTATCCAGCTCTCGACAAAGAAAGTTGGCATTGATGTGCCGTCCTTACTTGCCTAACAGGGAATGAAGACAATGGTGTCACCCTTTGTCTTTAGTCCATAGCCTGCTTTGCCCTTTTCATAGATTGGCAGTTGGCACAGGGCACAAACTCAGTGAAGGGAAGCAACAGTGCAATTATCCGACTACATTGTCTGTTGAGTTTAAATGCTATTAGTCGTAATGGTCGTAAAGGTGATGCACAAAAAGATGCAAACAGTTTTTATTGCCAATTAATCTTTTCCATTCAAATGAGTAAACTTGAAAAGCACTTTCTTGTTTTTTTCTCTAATGTGGAATATTAGTTGGACTCAGATCCGGTTTCTCCAGCAAAATCCAGGTTCCCTTTAGTTAGCTCCTGAATAGAATAGAAGACATCCTGAAGTGAAATAATGTCCACATTGCTGTATAATAACAGCTTGTTTATTTAATAACGCCTGCAGTCCTCATAATGACTCAAGCACTCATCTTGAGTTTGTTAGTGATATAGGACAAATGTTTTTTAGTCATACAACCACTTTTCACTATTATCCTCTCTGTGTCTTGTTAAATTATGTCCATGCACTGCAAAAGGAAACAATACCTTGGCTTGGTACTGCAAATGCTTTCAGAGCTGATTCAGAGCTGTTGACAGAGAATAAGGCTTACACTTTTTTCAGTTGAAAATAAGCCAATGTTTTCATACAACCCTTACATGAAACCATGACGCAGTATAAATTAGTTGAGTGCAGTGATGGATTGAAGCAAGTAACATCTGAAGTAAACTAGGCAAGAGTCTTTGTGCAAATACTAACTGGCAAGCAAAATTACACTAATGCATCAAATATACTTTGGCATTTAATGCTCTAAGTATGTGTACAACATACAAACCACAGTACAACTGTGTCAATTGCAGGTTTTATTTTTTGTTTTTTTTTGCGAAAAGCACATAAAACCGAACGCTCAGAAACCTATGCGTGGAAGAGAGAAAATGAAATGAAAAAAGGTCTTTTAACTTTTCAAACAGGCTTGGATTTCTGTTCTCTTGTTCTATCTACTAGACCTGTACGTGCCCGTCGGCCACCGGCTTAAAGTCGGTGGGACAAACGGTTCTCGAGTTACGTGCATTACAACCGTACACACACACACACACACACACACACACCCACACACACAGACAGAGACGTGGCTCTGTCTGTGTGTAGAGATAGTTAGATTAATACTCTGGTCTCAAGTAATGCATCTCCCAAATAATGACCTGCTTAACCCAAGGCAGCAATCCTCATTTGAGCTAATTTGAATGATGTGTGGTTATCCTACACTACAGTATAATCACGTATCTAATATGGGATTCCAGCTTGAGTGCTGTCCATCTCTCTGCGGTTTTGGGATGAATGCGAATCAGCATTTTTGACGAGCCAGCCTTTGCAACTATTGGGCAATGGGCCCTAATGGAGCTAGCTGTGTGCCTCTTCCCTTTGTATAGCTTATATTATATGTCTTTTGTTGTGTGTTTGCTTCATTCATTTTCATTCCACATACGGTAATCAATGGCTTATTTGGTTCATGTAACCATGGCTGGGGAGATTCTCCATCCTCAATATCACCAATATACCTCTAAATAAGGCCCACAGTACAATGGATCTACAGTACAAAATGGTTAAAGATGTGAAGAATTTAGTTTGTACTGCACAGCTCCCAGTTTTAAATGTGTGTGGGACTGTGCATGGGTGCGTGAAAGTGAAACAATGTGTAACTGAAATAGAACATGCATGTTTCTTCTTTCTTTTGTATTATTCATGCATATATCTTTTTAACAAAAGCAAATAGGAGTGTATATAATGTAGAAATAATCAGAATGTTAATGTATTAAAAAATGAAAGTAATTTACCAAGAGTTATCCAATGTTATGTTTTTGATAATAATATTGATAATTCTCCTTTCCATGGTTACAGTTACTGAATGAATGTATGGCAATTTGACAAAGCAACCTGTCATGAACTTGACTTTTTATATTGTGGTGTGGCGGAGGGCGGGCCAAATCAAAACTCATTGTGTACAACTCAGCCTGTAACTTTCTATTCCTGGACTCACGTTCTATTTGAAGTCTCCTGAAATATTCTGTTGATTAGAAAATACTATTTTTGTCCTTCTCTGTAATGGAATCATAAACTACAACTCATTGTTGATAAAGCCCGCGAATGCAGATGGAGGTTCGAATAGGCTATTTACTGTATATGTCAAATCATATTATCAATAATAATGCTGTGATCTCAGAAGCACAACATTCCTGGTTGTGTGCAAGCACATTTACTTACTCAATATGACAATCAGAACGCCCTCTCTCATGACAATAATGACAGCAGAAGTGCACAAAAATGTAATGGTATATTTGACCAAAAAGTAATTAAAAAGCCAAACCGTATCCAACCCTAGAAATGCATTACTCACATGAGTTCATAACCTCTTGGAGTGTCTGATTTTAGAGAAACATGATTTGCTGTGTGCGTGCGTGCGTACGGTGTACGTGTGCATGTGTGTGCATGTGTGTGCATGTGTGTGCGTGTGTGCGTGCGTGCGTGCGTGCGTGCGTGCGTGCGTGCGTGCGTGCGTGCCAGCGTGCGTGCGTGCGTGCGTGCCAGCGTGCGTGCGTGCCTGCGTGCGTGCGTGCGTGCCTGCGTGCGTGCGTGCCTGCGTGCGTGCGTGCCTGCGTGCCTGCGTGCGTGCGTGCATGTGAGTTAGAAGACCCAAGTTTCTTTGCTACCATATAAAGATAAAACCAAAACTACAGTAGTTTGAAGGCAGATGTTTCATCAACTTCTATATTTGTTCAGATATCTTTGTCAAGCTTTACCCGGAGACTTGTATCTATATATGCACACATACATGTGCATATATGCTACACATACATGTGCATATATGCTATATGCATATATTCATCAACTTCTATATTTGTTCAGATATCTTTGTCAAGCTTTACCCGGAGACTTGTATCTATATATGCACACATACAGTACATGTGCATATATGCTATATGCATATATTCATCAACTTCTATATTTGTTCAGATATCTTTGTCAAGCTTTACCCAGAGACTTGTATCTATATATGCACACATACATGTGCATATATGCTATATGCATATATTCATCAACTTCTATATTTGTTCAGATATCTTTGTCAAGCTTTACCCGGAGACTTAATTGTATCTGGCTCAAACATATGATGTGTCTACTACTGTCTAATCATCTAACGCACGCACGCACGCACGCACGCACGCACGCACGCACGCACGCACGCACACAATTTACATACATACGGAACATGTATACACACAAAATCATCACATCACACGATTACAGGTGTAATAGAGTGGGTGCACAACTGCACACGAGCATCAGCAATGTACAGTACAGCATGCGTTTTTGACTGGGTAATGGCTGTAGCTAGTGGGAATTTATAGGGCAGAGCATCAGTCAGGAGACAGACTGGGATGACCTGCTAAAACAACAATCTGCACAGGCTGCTCATACTTAGGCCTCACTTCCTAAGCTGGCATCTGATGAGATTCCATTCACCACTGCCTGAACTTTTTTGAGTGGTACAACCACTCCCTTACGGAGCTATGTGTGTGCCTGGGTGCCTGGGTGCCTGGGTCTGAGCATGAAAACAGCATGGCTGTTTTTCACCACCTGTGCGCAACCTAACACACACACAAACACACACGTAGTTAACTGTATATATGATGATTTCGGGTGTGCCAGTACAGTACAGTACAGTACAGTACAGTAGAGGGACCACCACACAGTAACTCTGTTATTTCTCAACCGTTTCTGATGTGGGGCGGCTCGCCGGAATCGGCCCGGACCCCTGGGCGCGTTCCTGGAGGTCTGGATGTTCTGGGGACCCCCCCGGGGACTCCCCGGGGACCCCCGGAGACCCCCACATGGTAACTCTCTCATTTCTCGATACCGTTTCGGACGTGGGGCGGCTCGCCGGCACCCTGGCCGTGGTCCTGTGGGTCTGGAGCTTCCGGGAACCCCCCGGGGACCCCCACACAGAGTTGCACCACTCACTTCACACGGGTGTGATTTTTTTTTTCTTATAGTGAGTTTAGTGTACTACCCACAGAGAGATAGGTATCGGTGTGTTTCTGTTAGTGGTTGTTAGGGACAGGCCAAGAGAGAATGAAGGGAGGGAGAGACACAAAAATAGAGTGTTGGAGTGTAGAATTTAAAACATTGGTTCTCAAAGTGGTGTCAGGGGTCCTTGAGGGGGTTTCAGGAGTCCCAACAAAACAAGGAACAGTTTAAACCCGTAACTTACATGTAGCTTAATTTGCCCAACACTGCCCGTAAACCCTATCATTTCTATAAGCTCACGCTGCAAGTTGCCAAGCGACTCATTGTGAGTCTGTTTTTCAAAAGGCGTTGGTGTTGACAAAACCTCTCTTGCTGTATGTGGGTCCCTGACAGATCTATTAACATGGGGTCTGGGGCCAATACATTGATTATTTGATTTGCAGATCCTGACATGCAAATATTTGAGAAGCACATTTAAAAGACTGTGTGTGTGTGTGTGTGTGTGTGTTCAGCTTTAACAATAGCAGGCTGCTGCTGCAACAACAACAACATGTGACATAATGGTAAAAGCCCTGCTGAACTGCTGAAATCACTCTTTCTATAAAAGTAGATGACGCAACTCACAAATGTTTACACTAGCTCACACACCAGGTCTGATAAGGGAGAGAGAGAGAGAGAGAGAGAGAGAGAGAGAGAGAGAGAGAGAGAGATGTAAGGGTGCGAGCTGCTCTTTTCTCAGAACTGTTCTCCAACAAATGCAGTGACTGATGGTTTTGTCTTCTTAGCCATATTGGCACCATGGTGTGTGTTTTTCTTTTCCCTTGAGCTTGTACAGTATTTTCCTACCATTCTTAGCGTGGCCCCTGCCGCCAAGTGAAAGTGAAAATAATTATCACCTCCCTTGGTTACAAAACAATGACCGGTTTAACTGTACTATAGCCAGATTAATACCTTGATAGAGCTGCAATTTTCTGTCATTGTAGATGAGTTATTCAGCCAGCGGATATGAGCAACAGTGTAACGTCCCAGCTAAATGGCATACAGTACAGGGATTCCCTAGCATGCCTCAGGGCACACAAATTGTGGTTGTTTGCTTATACAGTTGGGTGCCACCGATATTGTCCCTTATCATTTGACCCATTTAGGCCTGACCTCAAAATTTTAAAAAATCCTTCTAAATCCTCCAGTTTTCTGAAATAAATATTTTCACGATTTAAAAAAAATAGCAGACCTACAAGCTCGTAGCGCGCCACTCGGTGGCGCGCTATGAGCTTGTAGATCTGCTATTTTTCAATAGCTAAATTATAACATGTTTAAAACACCAAAAGGGGTTCCCGCCCAAAATGGGTTAACTGTCCTTTTGCGCAGATCACGCAAACCTCAGCAAAAAGAAAAGGACAATATCGATGGCCTCCAACTGTAGCTTATTTCCATTGTTACTTATACCATGAGAATGTGTTGGGATTTGTTATGTCATGTTAGTTGTGTCAATTATTTTGAAAGTGTTGACACCATTGGAGGTTATGGTTCATTTTGGGGATCACCCACCATTCACAGGTTGGTGTTGCATTATGAATACAAAGAGTGTTTATGGAGAAGATCATCATCATCAAAGGTTCAGGATTCTCCTTGCAGGTACATACGAGTAAACCGTATATTTGTTCAGTTTCCTTCAGACATTGTAGCAGCATAGGTAATAATATAGCATAAATGCGCCAGTACACATTGGTAAAAGCCATAGTTTAGCTGATTTACAGATTGCTGGCAATAGGGAAATGCCTTAGTACCTATAGACTACAATTGTCTGTGTTACCGAATTGAGTTATATGGCTATATGGTACAATTATAGAATTAATCTTTACAGTATGTCCACTTTGTCCTGGAAAGTAAATTAATTCAAATATTTTGACTGATGACTTTCATCCTCACACAGTGAGACAAGGCACTTCATGGAAATTGTTTCTCCCAACATGATAATGGCTCCACCTGCAGGACTTGATTGGTCATTGAATGAAAGGGGTCAAATTAAACACGTCAACCCTTACCCTTACCCACTGTATCTACTGTATCCTTAGAGTATATGTGCTTCTGTGCGAATGAATGCTGCTACAGCCCATGAACCCATACCATGGCATCTTGAAGTGGACTCCTACTAATAACTGAAGGTTAATCTATTCTTGCATCTGCGTCAGTAACTCTAATACAGGCTCTATATAAGAATATCAGCATAATAGATACCTACAACAATGTCAAAATGTAAATGTGTTGCCTTTATTTTTAAAATGGCAACGGTAACTGTTATGGATCCCAGGAGCAGCTGTATTTATGGGGGCGCATTTGTTTTGTCGCCGTACATTTGCACATACGTGAAGTTTGTCCTCTGCATTTAACTGGCTATTTAGGAGCAGTGGGCACCATGTGGGCAGTGCTAAGGGAGCAGTTAGGGGTTATAAGTCTTGCTTATAAGGACACCTCAACACATAGACTGGGGCCGGGGTGCAAAACCAGGTATAGCCTGGCCTAACCTTGTAAGAGGATGGATGGACAGACTTACTGCTTATGATATTGGCTACATTCAATGTCTTATTTACACTAGGAGGTGGTGCAAGTTCAAACAACACCAAATCACCCTGCCGAGACACAGGATATGTTTTCTCCCCTCTCCCTGGTAGCTGTGGCAGCTAGTCCATACACACACACACACACACACACACACACACACACACACACACACACACACACACACACACACACACACACACACACACACATACACACACACACACACACACACGCGCGAGCGCACACACGCGCACACACACGCACACGCACGCACACACACACACACACACACACACACACACACACACACACACACACACACATACACACACACACAGTTTTACATTTGATTTAGTACAGTAATCCAATACAGTCCATGTAGTGACGCCTTGCGGTGTTACATATATTTATAGCGCTATAAATTTGTACTCTGGCACCTCTGTTCTTGGCTTATACTGTGACGAGTAGCATATGTTTAAGCCCTGCAACCACAGAATGTGGTCAGTGGTAACGTTTTCTTTATTATTTATAATTGCATAATTATAATTTTGCATATAAGGCCTATATATATATATATATATATATATATACACAGCAGATATAAAAGTTGAATCATAGTGCAAATAGTAGACCTTAATGAGTTGACCATTAATGATCATAACACCACAAAATAAACTATAATGACTAAGCTAAATCTATTGAAGTATAGTAAAAACCAGTAAGACGCCCTGAAGGCGAGAAGCGACATCGCCCTAAAGGGCAAGGTCGCTTGCACGCATTCGCCTGGGTGACGGCAGACTGCTGGGCGAGCGCTGGCGCTTTGGCATGGGGGGTAAGATCAACATATGGAATGAATTCTGTAGTGTGTCTTGACAGTGTACATGGGTTTGATGAGGTCAGATCAACATATGGAATGTCAGAACAGGAAGGACGGGTGGGGTAAGATCAACATATGGAATGTCAGAACAGGTCAGCTCCATATATGGAGATCTAAGGGTTTGAGGTCAGATGTAGTAGAGTTGCTGGCCGGCTCCATATATGCAGATCTAGGACGATGATCCAACCTTCTCCTGTATGATTATCCAGGGTTAGATGAGGTCCGTGTCGTGATCTTCATATATGGAGATGGCCATATACAGTATGGTGGCGTGGCGTGACCTTATATGGTGGCGTAATGTCACAAGGCGTGACCATATATGGAGGCGTGATGTCACGAGGTGTGACCATATATGGAGGCGTGATGTCACGAAGCTGACGAACGGAAGATGTAGGTTTTCATAGTAAATGCGACCTACAGTCGCAACAAATTCGCCTATTAAGTTTGTGAAGAATATCAGTGGTCGTCAGCAGATCTGATTTCCACATAAGTTCATACGTGAGGCCATTTAGGAAGATTCTCCTGCTCATCCTTGTGCAGAATATGGGCACCATTCTAGCAGCAAAGTTTACATTCTCTACAATATTGTAAAACAGTTTCAAACGTGTGTTTCTGCAGCATCTAGCATTCATTAGGTCACGTCTTTTTATATTAGGATTAGGCTATACACATTATACATTGTATATTAAATTGCATTGTTTTTTTATGCTTTGCTTTCTTTTTTTTATGTGGGCGCTAGCCACAATGTATGTGTATTAATTTAAACAGGATTTATACAAATTACATGTTGGCTTCTTGGTTTTTAAATTCAACATCACAAAAGGAATAAGACACCGTTATGATCACGAGTTTTATTTATGACAGCATAATGTAGGCCCTACTACAGGCTCCATCTGGTATGTCTGTCCAGAATATCTGAACTAAGACATGGGCATGCATTCAAAGCAGTACTAATTTTGCGTATGTCTCAAGTTTCCTAACCTGGCCATGTCGATTAGAAATGAGAACGAGCAGTCCCACTCAGTACCAGAGGATGTCGCTAATATGCAATTTATTTTATTGAGTCTTCAGCAGTCAGCACACCTGTTTGATCCAATACAAGTGTTGAACTGACTGTATGTTGTAGGCTACATTACAGTAGGCTATTTTATTACACTTTTGTAAATCATTTCTAACTTGATTGTCTCAGCGGGTAGTTAAAGTAATAGCCTTTAACCCCCCCTCTCCGAACCTGTTTACCTTCTAGCCTATTTCTTTCTTCTTTAAAAAAAAATCCATACCACTATTATGCTGATTGATACAATAGTGGGTTGTGGGTGGTTGTGGGTTTCATACATATATACTGTCTGTATATAGGCCTAAATCATCTTATTATCAATATCATCATCATATTTTGTGGATAATATCATTAATGTGAGTGTGACCCACATTGCTCAGTCAATGCTCACTTGCTTCCGATTCCGAAAAGGTTCTTGTATTCTCCTCCACCACCACCACCACCATCATCATTTCTCTGACTCTCCTCCCTCCTTCTGTCAGGCAGACATAGAGGGGGGTGTGGGAAGTCATAAAACACACGTCAGTGGAGCGATTCTGGCAGCCGTGGCGGCCGCCTCTCACCCTCCCACGTCCCGCTCCAACAAACCAACCACCAATGCTCCCAGCGACCATCACTCATCGCTTGTCGGTGCCTCAGACCCCCGCCGAGGTCGCTCTCTCACTCGGACGCCCACTTTCGTTGCGCTCGCCGCACTTTCCCACCTTCGGACTTCGACTTGGACCACGGGAGGTATTATAACCTGCAGAATCCCCCCGGGCGCCGCGCAACTAGTGCTCCACCTCGAACATCCTCGTTTTCTGAATGACGGGCGGCCGGTTCGATTTTGACGATGGTGGCACATACTGTGGAGGCTGGGAGGACGGCAAAGCCCACGGACACGGCCTGTGCACCGGGCCCAAGGGTCAGGGCGAGTACGCGGGCTCGTGGTCCAACGGGTTCGAGGTGGTCGGCGTGTACACCTGGCCCAGTGGGAACGTGTACCAGGGCTACTGGGCGCAGGGGAAACGCCACGGGCTCGGCGTGGAGACGAAGGGGCGGTGGATTTACCGAGGAGAGTGGACGCATGGATTTAAGGGTCGCTACGGAGTCCGACAGAGCCTGAACACGCCGGCCAGATTCGAGGGGACGTGGAGTAACGGTCTGCAAGATGGATATGGCGTGGAAACGTACGGGGATGGAGGTGAGAGAGAGAGACAGCTAGAGCAACAGTAGTGCAACATCTCAGCTGCTGCCGCCCACAGGCTCAGCTGCATGTGGAGCCCACGCTTCTTTATATATATATATATATATATATATATATATATATATATATATATATATATATATATATATATAATGAATAGGGTCAATATGAATTGCATTTCATATTAGTTAATGATGCCATATATTTCACATGGGTTTTATTTGCTTTGCAGAGTGTACACTGAGACAGCTTGCACCAGCTAGTTATAACCTATAGGCTAAGTTTGTTTCCATGCAAGATTGTAACTGAACTGGTTGAGAGCACAGAGGTCATGGCTTAAAATAGAAGACTCATCGCTGAACATGGCTAGGTAGAAAACAGTACCAAATTATTTTGTAGAATGCCATAGAGGGATTTTACACTGATTAGCATTGATCAGGTGTAGCAGGAGAATCATTTGTTTGAATTATTGGTATTTTATACAGTATCCTAACAGTAGCCTATAAGAATAATAAAGTAGATCTGTATCAAATTACAATTCTGCAGGTTACTATGCTGTATACATGTTTACCAACTCAATTCAAATTGTATTACCAAAAAAAACATGAAAATGGAAGTAAATTGCTTAGTGCATCTCTGACTCTGTATCAACTATTATAGCCAGTCATTATGTTGTCGTGGACATAATTATGGTTAGGATAAGCTCCTAAGGAAAACTGGATGAGTTGAGCTGTATGATTGAATGCAAGATAGTTATCAAATATTACGCGTTAGTGACTGTTTTCAATAAAAATCTGATGTGACCAAACCTATGTGTATGACAAAATGCACATTATCCATTAAAACCTGAGGCCGATTCTAATGTCTTCTAAATCGTAAGAGTTTTCTGAAAAACTTGTCAAGGAACCCCAACATGATATGTATTTGGCTGCTGACCCCAATCTGAAAATATTTAGTTCCAGGGACCTGCAGAAGCAAATGGCACTAAACTCTAAAAGTAGTCTGTCAAACTAATTAGACTCTGGGCTGGGTGTGTGAGTGACTACACACCTGTGTGCATCAATCTAATCAATGCAAACTGCCATTCCCACACATCCTCAAGAGAAGCGTGAATTAAAAATATGCGATTTAGGATTACCACATATGTCAATTGAAGACAAGTCGAGAGCTAAACATGCAAGATACCAGAATAGTCCTTTAAGGAAATCATTTGTGTTGATAATTGACTATGGTATGTAGCTACTGTAGACGAAAGTTGACGTTTCCCAACAACACAACCTGCCAGAGCTTTCTCACTATGGAGGGGGGGGGGGGGGGGGGGGATGGGCTGTCTCTCTGTCACACATTATGTCATTTCTGTCCCTGTCACTCGCCTACCTCCAATCAGTATCCCCTTTATTATTTTCTAGTTGGATGTGGCGTGATGCATAAACATTTCCGTTGGAAACCTCTTTTTTTTTTTTTTTTTTGCCTCTTTACAGCACAGCTATTAAAACCAGGAAAGCGTGTCATTTTAGATTTGAGCTTTATGCTATTCAAAATTTGAGATATACCTGTGCAAACTCATATCGCATCACTTCGTGTCATGCAAATCTTTGAATATATATATTTAAAGTGAACATTTCAAATCTTTGATTCTGGGGAATCCCTGGAACAATTTCATATTTTAATATTTTATTCCTTACCCGACAATGATCATTGAATAATTCTAAAATATGAAATGGATCCAAATAAGCCTGCCACATAATTTGATGGCAGGTGTCACTTTTTTGTTTTTAAATTGTGGCTACCTCATTTTGGAACGACCATCTTCATAGTTTCCAGTCCATATTTTGCCAGTAGGTCTGTCCAACCTCCTGTAGAGTCTTCTAGAAGGAAAGGAGACAGGTGTAAGAGATCTGTCAGAAAGCTTATCCCCATGCAGGACCATGCCTACTTTGCCTAGTGGGAATCATGACGTCAGAGAATATGTAGTATTTATTGTCGAAGGCGTGGCAGAGAAGTTGTTTTCGCCTCTGTCCATCCATGTGTCCGTGTCATTCTGTGAGCAGCCAATATACGGCACTTTTGGACAACTCTACATGGCGAGTGCGGAATCGCCTTCGCGTTTGAGTAAGGGCGTGCTGTGATTGGCCAGTAGCCACTTTGAGTTAACCTGACTCTGCCAGATTGCGGCAGTATTGAGTTCACAATTAAGTTCCCTCCTCCTGCCTGCATCTGGTCAAGCAGACGATGAGCTGGAAGCAACGGGACAAAAATCTGATATCTCCATAATCATTTCGAGTTGTAGTCTTGTTAGGTTGTGTTTACATTTGCGCCGTGGCAGCGATTCAATACGTCATCAGTCTCATGCTGATCCCGCCTCTTGCGGCCGCATATCGCTCCGATCAGCATTTGATCGCCTCTGCCCGAGAGGGACCAGATGGGAGCAGGAAGAGGAACTCACTGCTGCCGCCATCTGGCGGAGTCAGGTTAACTTTAAGTGGCAGTCGGGGCAAACGCTCTCACCAGAACATGATTTAATATCTGTGCTTATCGGGTTGCAACTCGAACGGGGCTGAGTCGGCTAAACGAACTTCGCAACGCTCGACACAGCAACTTGCGCGCTTATCGCTTATCTCGTGGCTCAAGTTCGCTTGAGAGTGAGACGGCGCCCCTCTATCCCGTACTACTACTAGTAGGAGGGGGGCGTGGCCATTTACTCAGACACGAAGGCGATTCCGCACTCGCCTCTAGTCTGCATGCAGCTTTGCATGCACACTTCCTGGAGGCCAAGTAAAAACCTCTGCCCTAGATAATAGATATTTCACATAAGCCTGTTATAGCGCCTGTTATAGGCCAATTTCTCCTACAAATGTTGTGCAAACATCACACAAATCACTACACATTATCTATAGTCATGTGATAAAGACGGATCTGTCTGATGTTACACATTTTATCCTGATTGGCTAAAACTGGCATTCAAAGTTTGCAGGAGTGGCCCATTTTGAACAAAGTGTCAGCGTTTGATTGCCGTGAAACTGCCAAGGAGGAAATGCCACTCTACAAATGCCACACTACAAATTTCAAATCAGCCTCATGGTGGCCTATAACTTCAACCATAAGGCATATAATCAAAATTCCCTTTGCCTTGGATTGCTTAGATCATTACAGAACTCCCCAAATAAGCCACGCTAATTTCCACCTGACAGGTTTCCACCATGTTGCGTTTTTTTCACAGTTTTTGCTACTTCTCCTACTGATTTTATCTAAACCTCAACCAAAGTGGTACACATTATCTCTGGAGTCATGTGAACAAAATGTATCTGACTCTATTCCGATTGACTGCGATTGGCTTTCAAACTTTGCTGGAGGAGCCCGTTTTGCACGACATGCTACAAGCACCGCTGGACTGATCGGTGGGAAACCTTGCACGCACACTCCCAGTAGAAGTTTTCAAATCGACCAGCACCAGATTTTTGCAAAACAAATATTTTGTCCAAACCTCATGCAAATTGGTATACGTTATCTCTGTAGTTATGTGATCAACACTTATTTCTCACATTCCATTCCGATTGGCTATGATTGGTCTCCAAAGTTTGTGAGGGTGGCTGTTTGTTTTGCACAAAATGCCACGCATCATGAATGCAGTGCCCAATTGCTGGGAATTTTGCACGCACATTGCCACTAAGCCAAGGAAGAACTTACAACCCAAATATGTCAAAGCTGCTGATGGTGGCGCTACAACAGCCTACTTCATGTTTTGGCCTATAAAGCCCTAACCACACCAAAGGGTCACCATGCAACTCCTTGGATCCAAACGGTTGCAAGGAGTTAACGTTAAAACCGTCTCGACCCTTTGGTGTGGTTTGGGCCATTGAATTCCATGCGTTGAATCACTAGGGTCAACGTGCAACAAGACATCACACCGCAGGGACAATGCTAAAACCGTCTTGACCCTTTGGTGTGGTTAGGGCTTAACTCTTGAACCGTAGGTCGCACAATCAACATATTTCTTTCCCTAAACTCCTTGGATCACACAACGTACATACAGTATAGGCCCTGTTCGTGCCAGATTACTGCCATTGTAATGCCGATTTCGACTGTTTCCGTGGCAACAGCCATAATGTGTTTACTTCAAAACACAGTTTTTGCTACTAGTACTACTGCTACAGATCTGGTCCGAAACTCACACAAATTGGTACACACGTTTTCACTTAAATGCTGTAAATCTAATTTAACATTGAGAGTGTAAATGGACCCATTTTCTGTGTAGAGAAGTGTCCATTTATTCCTTTGCAAAGCATAAAAGCAAAGATTCTTTGCTCCATTATTTTGTAATTTGCTCTCACAAACCAACTTACTTACTTTAAGGGTTGATGAATAAGTATGCATGAACTCAAAAAACAAGGTGCAAAAATAGTAGAATCCAGAGAGAACACATGTATGTACTCTAAAGAAACTAAGATAGCAGGTTAATAATGAACCTGCATGTTGCCAAGAAAAAAAGAAAAACGCACACGAAAAAGTGACCAAGATCTGCATATAGTAAACTAGCATCTATCAAAAAGAAAGGTGACATGAAGAGATACAAGAAGAGAGAAGTTGCCAGTTCAAAAGTAAAGATTGATATTATAAGCAAACAGGTGTGTAAGGGCGTAGTACATAAACAAGATGCATTTTAGCCAAGCTGAGTACCACTGTCTATCCCTCCGTCTGTGAGCAGAGATCTCGGGCACTGCTGGACCGATTGGCGTGAAACTGCATGCACACTCCCATGGTAGAACCTTTTTATTTTTCAAATTTGCCTCATGGTGGTGATATAAACAAGACGATTTTTGCAAAACACACTTTTTGCTAAGTGGCTCTTAGGTCCTTCAGATTTTGATCAGATTTAAACATTTTCATTCCTATTGGCCTATATGCCTATCTTCCAGTTGCCCATTTTGCACAAAATGCCATGAATCATGAACGCATGATTCATGGCACGTGTCAGATTACCATAAAACTCTGCACGCACACTCTCAGTAGGCCACGGTAGAACCTCACACTTTTCTAGTTATAGTGTACAGCAGTGGTTGTCAACGTTTTCAGGACATAACCCCCCAAATGTATCATATTTAAACTGGGGACCTGCCACCCTACATGCACTTGGAATTGTAGGCAATACATTCAGTTTGACTCGGTTCCACAGATTTGTGAAAATAGCAGAGCTTGTAGATCTGCTATTTTTGCCATTTTAGCCTCTTTCTAATATTTTTTGTTTGTTTTATCTAGTTTGTTGATTACTTTGGATGCAGTAATGGTCTTTCTATCTTTCTTTCTTTCTTTCTTTCTTTCTTTCTTTGAGCATTAAAAAGGCCTTAAAAGTCCTTAAAATGTCACTTCACTGTCAGTGGGGACCCCCTCAAAATCAACCCCTGGATGTCCCGACCCACAGGTTGAGAACACTGGTGTACAGTATGTGTGCACTGTACTGTATGTTGGGGATTTGTAGACAGATTCAAAGGACTGTTCTGTTGTGGTGTCACTGTGTCTTTTGGTATTTGATTGTGTATTTTTGTTAGTTTACTTGACACATTTTGACACATTTCTCTGTGTGGAGTGGACAAATGTCTACTGCCGGTACACTGCACAGACAGAAGGTAAACTATGCAGTTTAGTCTATAATATGGAGATCCATGGGCTAAATTATTTTCCTGTCCCCTTTTAAAAAAAATCTGTTGATTTGGTTTCACTGTGAAGCCAGACATTGCGTGATAGATTTGGAATGCCTGCTAATGAATTCAAGTTGTAAAATAATTTCCAGTATGCCTATATGATTTCTTGTTCTTATTCAATGAGACAATAGAGTAGGCTTAGGCTTGGTAAGTGATTTCAGGGGTGTTCCATTTCCAAGTTTTATTTTTTTCTACATTTCTTTTTCCAGGGATTTATCCAGCGTCCTCTCCATAGTCATATGCAGAAGACTTCTTTGACATAGCAAGATAGTTGTTGGAGTTATGTTTGGCTGTGCAGGCAGGCTTCCCAGCATCTCAAGTTACTTCCATCTTTTAAAATAGCACACTCTCCCTCCAACTGAAGGCATCAGGGCTACACAGAGAGGCACAAGCCCTCTGCCAGGACTCTTAACGTTTACCTCAACTGGTCATAACGGATGGTAGATATAAACATAAGATCACAACAGTTTTATTTCTTAGTTGCCAAAATAAGAATAGAAGGCATTCGTTGATCCGTGATCACGTTTGACTGCCTGCCACAGCGGTGGCTAGTACTAGACTTGTAGACAAAATTCACCAGCTTTGATGAGTGCTGATTCTGATTCCTAGGAAAGTTCCTATGCTCAGTAAGATGGAACTTGATATTCTCAACCAACCTGGGCTTGAAGTCTCACTCATCAGCTCACTTTGTGTTCAGAAAATGGATCAATACAAATATTTAAGATATTATAGTCCAGGCGTCAGCCACTATGTTTGTCCTCGGACCAATATCTGTCCAGGACTTTATATGGGGGGCCGGACTGAGGCGCCACCCGCAGGGCGGAGTTGCGAGAAACCTTTTTTAACGGCCAAATTAGAGAAATATCTCAATTTAAATGAACATAAGACTGTTTTCACCCCCATGCCAGCTGCTCTCCCTGCACTGCCACTCTCAACATATCAGTATCAGTATATTATAATAAGTATAATAATCCTTCTTTTATGTGAAGATAGTTTCTCAATTTGGACATAATAGCCTACTGTACATGTGAGTCTGTCTGATTGATTGAAAAAAATATCATATTCTTCAAATTATCTCACGGGCCAGATATTACGGGGGGGAGGGCAGTTGCCTACCCCTGTTGCTGTCTTGGAATCATAAGGTTCCTGATCCGACATCCCATACTCCTTCTGGCTGCATGTCAAGGTTCCTGTGAAAAGCCCCTGAACCCCCAACTGCTTCTGATGAGGCTTGCATGGTAGACTCCGTCGTTAGTGTGAATGTGCGTGTAAATGTAATGCACATTGATAAGTGCTTTGGATGAAGGAAGTGCAACTGTAATGCACCATTCACCACATGGATGATTGATGGATAGAAGTTTTCTAGGGTCAAAGACTATATTTAAATTGTGTCAGGGAATGAGTAGCTATCATCAGCTGAAAAGGCCATAGGTTAATTATGGACTAAGGGAAGATTTTACAAAAAAGAGTACATATTCTACACACAGCCACCCTGTCTTAGACTCATTTATTATAGAAATAAAGGTAATGGGTCGCACACACCAAGACTGTGCTTTAATTTTTATTATTATTATTATTATTTTTTTATGTATTTTTATTGAGGCTCTGAGATTTCACAACTGTTCAATCACAATTCAATGTATATAGAACCACACATTTTTATTTTTTCAACATAGCATAGGAAAACAACAAGAACCACAATACGGACATTACAATGCACAGACAAAAAACAAACAAACACAACAAAAAAGACAAAACGAGCACACCACAGTCTTGACATGATTACATTACAGGTCACCAGAGTCTTTGTTATTCACTACCGTTCAATAAGGTACATTGAAGCACAGTCTAGAAGGGTCCACTGTATCTAAGACTGGTTCCCATACCTTTGTGAACCCTTTCATGTTATCACGGAGGAGATAGGTCTAGTTTTTATTCTTGCGTGATGGATCAATGACAGACGTTTCGTCTATCCAGCCTTCATCACTGATGAAGGCTGGATAGCAAGAATAAAAATTGCCTTTATTTCTATAATGTGATTATAGAAATAACTAATTAATTACATTTAAATTGGATGAGGTAATATGATAGTTGAATATTGCCCTTTTACTGACATCATCAGCTGGATCTTTAATTCCACATAGATGGCATAAACTACAACTCACTGAAATGATGCAAGTGATTATTTATACAAACCTACACTTCAGCCCTATATACATTTCGGGGGGAAAATCACACATTTGAAAACTAATGAAATGGGATATTCTGTATAATAATGAGTACTACTAGTCTATTTTGAATTCCAGACTTTTATTTCTACATTGCAGTATTGCCACTTTTACTTAAGTAAAACATGTGAGTAGTTACTTTCTCCACCACTGGCATTTGACCATCTTTCCAAGCCTGTGCCTGCATGTGCTCATGATTCTATCAGGTTGGAAAGAGGATTGTGTATCATCATCAATCACAGACAATGTGACTGTCATGGAGTTCAGTAATATAATAGTTATATAGCACAGGGGTAGCTCCAGTTTCAGTTGCAAAATTTAACCAGATGTATTTTCATTTTCATCGATTTTCCATTGTCTTGGCTGTGTAGGGAAACAGATCACCATGAATGAATGTTGAGGGAAAAACTGCTTATTGCATTCATTGAAAATTAGGAATATTAGGCCAAAAGCCTATATTCTTCTGCTAACTGATTCAATTATCTTCTCTATAAAAAAGTTCCAGTTACCTGCCTGTGCATAGCACAAATACACCCATATGGCCTCACAATCCATATATGGCCATGCCTGACGTCTCAATACTGATGTGTGTTGCTGAGGTTCACATGTGTGTGTGTGTGTGTGTGTGTGTGTGTGTGTGTGTGTGTGTGTGTGTGTGTGTGTGTGTGTGTGTGTGTGTGTGTGTGTGTGTGTGTGTGTGTGTGTGTGTGTGTGTGTGTGTGTGTCTATTGGGGTACAGGTCAGCACTCTTACCTCTTAGCTCTCTAGCTTCTGTGATTCATTCATTCATTCATTCATTCATTCATTCACTCCCTTTTTTTGGTTATTCAATCAGGTGGAAGGTTGGGACTGCTTTTATTTTGTATTTATTTATTTATTTTATAATTTTTATCCCACGATTTTGTAACCCATTTTTCACCCCTGTGTCAATTTTATTTTTATTTATACGGGGGAAAAAATAAAAGATTTTCATCCTCAAAAGTTGCCTGTCAAGAAGAAGTTGCCAGCCTTCAATGATAGACAACAACACATAGTGTCATCCCTCCCCTCCTGCCATGTGGTTCTGCCCTGGCCTTCTCTGGCCCCTGTTTGTTCTACCATAGGCTGCTACATCTGCTACTTGATGTATTCTTACACATTATTCCTCCATTCAACTCATTGCCTAACTTGTGTCCTCGTGCAGGTACATATCAGGGCCAGTGGACCGGTGGGATGCGTCATGGTTATGGCGTACGTCAGAGCGTCCCGTACGGCATGGCGACCGTCATCCGCTCCCCCCTCCGCACCTCCCTCGCCTCCCTCCGCAGCGAGCAGAGCAACAGCACCGCGCTCCACGACTCCGTGTCCTCCGACACGCCGGCTGGCACGCGCGGCGGCTTCGTGCTCAACTTCCACTCGGAGGCCGAGGGCTCGCAGAAGAAGGGCCTCTTCCGCCGCGGCTCGCTCTTCGGCAGCCTCCAGCGGCTGCGCAAGTCGGACTCGCGCTCGTCCATCTCGAGCAAGCGCAGCGAAGCCACCATGAGCCGCATCAGCAGCAGCGACGCCAACTCCACCATCAGCTTCGACGGCGGTGACGACTTCCTGCCCCTGGAGGACAACGTGGACGCCACCACCACGGAGTCGTACATGGGCGAGTGGAAGAACGACAAGCGCTGCGGCTTCGGCGTCTCGGAGCGCTCCAACGGCATGAAGTACGAGGGCGAGTGGCTGAACAACAAGCGCCACGGCTACGGCTGCACCGTCTTCCCCGACGGTACCAAGGAGGAAGGGAAGTACAAGAACAACTTGCTGGCCCGCGGCATCAAGAAGCACCTCATTCCGCTGAGGAACACCAAGACCAAGCAGAAGGTGGACCGTGCCGTGGAGGGAGCCATCAGGGCCGCGGCCATCGCCAAAACCAAAGTGGAGATCGCCACTTCAAGGTAATACATCCATCTATGACCTGTATGATCTGGTGCATGCATAGGCAACTGGTGCCCGGTGGCCACATGTGGCGCCCGGTGGCCACATGTGGCGCCCGGTGGCCACATGTGGCGCCCGGGGGCCACATGTGGCGCCCGGGGGCCACATGCGGCCCCCACCTACACTTAATGTGGCCCTCAGGTTAATATCCGAATATTGATATATTACTGATTTCAGCTGTTACAATTCTAAACATGCAAACATGACCCGCTTTCATTATTTGAGTCTATATTAGTAGCTGAACTAAATAAAGTGCCCCTCGGTGCACAGGTCTCCACCAGGGCAGGTTAGGTTGTGGCCTCCTGGTGGCCGGTTGGTGGCGCTATAACAGACCAATGTGAAAAGGGTGGGATATATTCCTCAGCCTAGTAGGAAAGTCTGTGAAAGATTTAACGTAAATTGCACGCTGCGTTCATGATTTGAGGCTTTTTGTTCAAAACGGGCCAATCCTGCCAACTTTGAAAGCCAATGTTATCGGGCAGATCCGGCTTGAACACAGAAATGTTACTTTTCAGGATTACAATAAAAACAGGATTTAAATTCAAATATATACAAAATAGCAGATCTACAAGCTTTGAGCTTGTAGATCTGCTATTTGTGATACAGTCAGTGTGGAACAATAGTGGCCCTCTCCATCTTCAACGTTGCCCACCACTACCCTGTATGATCTGGTGTACGGATATGTATGAAACTTGTGTCAGCTTACATCATTTGTACTGTGTTGAAGTGTGTTCTAGTTCAAACTTCAAAGTTTGAACTAGAAAACTTTGAAAACTAGAAAAAACGAAAAGAAAAAGAAAACTCACACATTTTAAATGTTTATTTATGTCCACATAAACAGAAGTACAAGGATGCCTTGTACAAAGGACATAAACACTGCCTAAGTCCAGTCAAACGAGACAATAGGAGAACAGCCATTGTTACAATTCAAAATGCATACTGTAGACAGCAGAACGTTGTTACATACAGTATAGTTGACATACTTGTCAGACACAGCAGACATAAATCATGGATCAAGTAAACGACGCCTTCTCCGCACGCACGCACGCACGCACGCACGCACGCACGCACGCACGCACGCAAGCACGCACGCACGCACGCACGCACGCACGCACGCACACACACACACACACACACACACACACACACACACACACACACACACACACACACACTTCGTTTTACTTCACAGTCTATGAGTGAAGTAAAATTCTATCCATTTGTTATTTGTTACTGAGAGTGTACATATGGAACCAAATAGACCTGTCCATGTGTAAATGAACACTGAGGATTTGACTGTGTACAGTACAGTCTCTCAACAGTTATCTTTTACAGGCATAACACACACACACACACACACACACACACACACACACACACACACACACACACACACGTGCGCACACACAGGCACACTAATCCATCGCAGAGAGTCGGGCGAGTCTTTGAAGGTTGCGGTATGTCCATAGTTGACAAGTGTTGGTAAGAGCTTAGGAACGTGTGGAAGGGTTTCAGCTTGCGTCACTTTCCCCATCATCTGGGAGGGGTGGGGAGGGGTGGAGGGGCAGAAAGAGAGAGAGACAGAGACACAGAGAGAGAGCGAGAGAGAGAGAGGGAGAGGGAGAGAGTGTGCAGGTCCTATAGGCCAGAGTACATGTGTGTGAATGTCCATCTGTCTGTGAATGCATGCATGCGTGTGACTATGTTGGCTTGCCACAGCAGCACTATTTGTCTGAGTGTGTCTGGGTGTATACGTGGAGGCGTGTATGTTTATGTATGCGTATGACTGTGCACGGAACGCACATGTGTGTGTGTGTGTGTGTGTGTGTGTGTGTGTGTGTGTGTGTGTGTGTGTGTGTGTGTGTGTGTGTGTGTGTGTGTGTGTGTGTGTGTGTGTGTGTGTGTGTGTGTGTGTGTGTGTGTGTGTGTGTGTGTGTGTGTGTGTGTGTGTTTGAGAAGTGGGGTCTGCCTAAATAAGGCCAGGCAGAAGGAGGCTTATGCTTATCAACAGCTGTCAGGAATACTGTCACGCACATACACACACACTGCTTCAGTTGGGTGCTTCGTCTGGTACTGCACTGTCTCTGGTTAAATCATAGAAGCCAGTGGTCCAGTCTCAAGTCTTTTGGTTTCTATTGTTGCCACTGTTGGTTGCTCATTTAAGCCTGTAATTTTCAAACTTTTTGTGTCCAAGGAACACCTATAATGACATAAGCAATATTTGCCAAAATAGTCACACCAGCTTGAAAGTGGTAAAAATGTATTCGGAAATGAGTGCACACAAATACTGATGTAGTAAATAAACATACCTTTGTATAGTTCACTGTATATTGCAGTAATAATGTGTGGTTGACACAGTATCCCAAGGCAATCCTGGACTAGTCTCTCGGCACACCAGTGTGCCTCGGCACACCATTTGGGAATCACTGGTACATCATGTTCGGATTATCACTTAAGAGAGAGATATAAATGGCAGTGTTTGTTTGTTGCCAGAATCTGTGACAGGCTTCTATCTATCTATATTTGTACGTCCCTAAATGTTATGATGAATTGAAAATGGTGGACCCTATTGTAAACAAGTGTAATGCTTTATGGTGTCGTCCACAGTTAAAGGTATATTCAGTGATTTCACTTAATTCAAATATCACTTATTTTTTCTTATTTTTTGGATAATCCTCCCTACTATAAAGTGTGCTGACCATATAAGGAGTTCCTCCCTGTCCCCAGTGAGCCCCTGGGGTCAAAAAACCCTAGTTTCAGTTTTGGGCTTTGGGTGGCAAAGCTTTCATCCAATCAGGATGAGAGGGGCCTTCCTCCAATCATGATCGAGTGGGGCGGGCCTTGGTGTGTGTGCTGTTGGTCTGTTGTACTTCCCTCACTGTAGAGCGTGTGCATGTGCACATCTTGTTACCAGGGCGGACTGTTTTTTTCTCCAAATCACCTAGATCACTGAATGCTCCTTTAACAGTTTTTGTATTGAGTTGTGCTTGAAATGTTCTGCAAACTGTTAATAAATACTTCAATCAATCAATCCAAAAAAATCGCTAATCACGCTATTCCTAAACGGCAACAAATGAACTACAGCCATATAATGTCCAGGATATGAAAATAAAATACAGATTCTGTTGTGAGAAACATCCAGGTGTCGCATGAGTAACGTACCTGCCCACCACCATGGAGACTGGGATTTGAGTCCCTCGTGCCTCCGGCTTGGCTGGGCGCTCCATGAGTAACGTACCTGCCCACCACCATGGAGACTGGGATTTGAGTCCCTCGTGCCTCCGGCTTGGCTGGGCGCTCCAACAAAAACAATTGAACACACAGCTGCATTTCCCCTGTGGGATCAATAAAGGGCTATCTATCTAATTGACTGTGTCTGTGGAGGAAAGCCAGCCCGGCAAGCAATGGCGTGCTCTGTCGCTGCATTAGCAACTCATACAGGTTGGTGTCCTGTTCAGCAATGGTGCGAAGTAACTAAGTAGCGAGCATGGAATCCTCTTCGCGTCTGAGTAAGGACGAGCTGTGATTGGCCAGTAGCCACTTTGAGTGGCAGTCGGGGCATTAAACGCTCTTGCCAGAACATGATTTACTATTTTGTCCATATCGGGTCGCAACTCGCACAGGGCTGAGTCGGCTAAGCGAACTTCGCAACGTTCGACGCGGCAACCAGCGTGCTTTACCGCGATCGGTGGTGTCTCCCATGGCTCGAGACGGCGCCCCTCTCTGATCGGTGGTGTCTCCCATGGCTCGAGACGGCGCCCCTCTCTGATCGGTGGTGTCTCCCATGGCTCGAGACGGCGCCCCTCTCTGACTGTCGCGGTCTAAAACTGTACTTTATCCCCTACTACTAGTAGGAGGGCGTGACCATTTACTGCTCGCAACTAAGTACATTTACTCAAGCACTGTACAGGTACTTAAGTGCAATTTTGAGGTAGGTGACGCGTGAAGTCCAGGGGTGCCGCAGAATACTTTGATAATATTTGGAATTTATCAATATCACCTCAGTTTAATCAATTAAACCCTCTATACTTAGTAGGACCACCAAACCTCCTTATAAGAGATCTGCAAGCTCTCAACACATCACAACTCAACACATCACAACATGACGTGTTGAGAGCTTGTATATCTGCTATTATTGGTGAATGTTCCCCCCAGAATAGTGATGAAGTATGAAGTTATTTTCAATCTGTCGTAATTGAAACATATGTACATACCGTATGACATAACAGTGTAATTCAGGGGAAACAAAAAACGTTTGAGAACCACTGATCTATTAGTATAAGACAATGTTATTATGTTCTTAACAGCATTTCTATGCACTGACCACAATATATGCACAGCTAATAATGCATGCAGCACAGTAAATGTAGGCTGACTAGTAAAGACACATGCATAGGCATAGCAGAAAATTGGCTGCCGGTTCTTAGAAATGTAGTTTTAATTCCATCAGACCAAGACGAATTGACTGACCTTCATGAAAAACGTATTGATTTAAGCATAATAGCGTCATACATATCTTCTGTCTGTGGATTGCTTTCATTGGGGACAAAAGTTCTTTTTTGTAGCCAAAAAAGCTAGCAGGGTAAATTTATACTGTGTTGGACGCTGAAAATAGCAGTTCAACAAACTCACTATAGGAAAATGTGTCTTTGTCCATCTGTCCCTCTCTTTGTGTCTGGTGTCGTGTCACTTGTGTGCATGCAGATGTTAACATTGTCATGTTAACATCTCCCATTACGCCACTGTCTGATCCATGCACATGTGCACACATTGGTGCCGCATTGTCTCTATGTCTGTGTTGCGGGCTGTATGAAAGAGTGCATGCATAGTTAACTCTGTGTTTTTGTCTGTTTGTGTGTTGTTGGTCACTGAGTGTGTGGACTTGTTCCACTCTATACTGTAGCTTCACAGACATTATGTCCCGTAGCATGCATTCACAAAACAATATTAAATAACATAGTTGTCATAACATAGAAACATCATTTGGGGAGTGTTATCCTTGACCTACTAGCGTGCACAAATACATTGGCGTTGATTGGTTTGCAAGCGGAGTTAGCAGACACGCACACACTCACGCACACACTCATACGCGCGCGTGCGCACACACAACATAACAGTTTAACAGGCCACTTCCATGCTTTAACAAAGTAAAGTATGAATGTTTGGACGGCCGAACCGCATCTTCATCAGATTAAAAGATGAACGAAAAAGATGGACACAATCTCATTCTCAGTGTGACTACATTTAATTTGGTGTAAAGCAGCACATTTCCTGTTTCTTTCAATTATTCAGCTCTTCGGTCCATCTGTTGGAGGTGTTTCTGTAGATTGCGGCCTGTTCAATTATAGAGGACAATGTAGTTCCGGCATCTCATTGTCATATTCAACTCCTTTCACAACTGGCATTGATTAGTGAACAAAAAGGTCCATTGCCTGTCTGTCTGTGACACACACAGCTCGTTCACTTGTTGTTCGCTTACATTTCTCTCTCAGCAGCCTGCCTGCCTGCCTGCCTGCCTGCCTGTCTGTCTGTCTGTCTGTCTGTCTGTCTGTCTGTCTGTCTGTCTGTCTGTCTGTCTGTCTGTCTGTCTGTCTGTCTGTCTGTCTGTCTGTCTGTCTGTCTGTCTGTCTGTCTGTCTGTCTGTCTGTCTGTCTGTCTGTCTGTCTGTCTGTCTGTCTGTCTGTCTGTCTGTCTGTCTGTCTGTCTGTCTGTCTAGTGTCCGTCCGTCTGTCCGTCCGTCCGTCCCTCCGTCCCAGTGCCTGCACATCTTTCCCCCTCTGCATCTCTCTTTCCGCTTTAGTGACTCTCTGTCTACATCACACACTGTATCCCACTGTCAGGTTCTTTTTCCCCTCCCTACTTCTCCATTGAGATCTTTTAACCCTGGTGTTTGGTAGGACACATGCTGGTGCCTGAAGAAGCTAATAAGCCCAATATATCCCCTGGCCATGGAAGGATTCCCTTCAGAATGAGCGGTAGATATTTGGGTTAATTCCCACATAGAACCCCAGGTGTTAATAGTTGGTAAAAAATGCATTTGTAAATAAATAAACTGGGCTGGACTGGATTTGCATTTAGGAAATGGTTAATGTTGGCGCAAATTGCACATAACAAACCTTTTTAGTTTCTGCTTCCACTCTGCTACATTTCCAAACAAATACTGTCTCATCATGGCTGTGTTGTCTCTTAGTCTATAACACCTGCAGTTAGATAAATGGCAGCTACTGTTGGACAGGACAGGACATGACGTGTGTGTGTGTGTGTGTGTGTGTGTGTGTGTGTGTGTGTGTGTGTGTGTGTGTGTGTGTGTGTGTGTGTGTGTGCGTGTGCGTGTGTGTGTGCGTGTGTGCGTGTCTTTCACAGGACAGCCCATGCTCGTGTCAAAGGGGATACTGCAGACCAGGCAGCCGGGTCTGCTGGTCAGGACTCAGACATCGCCAGAGCCGTGTCCAGGGAGCTCTCCCCAAGCTTCCACCAGCCAGGTACGTACAGTAACACATGCCATACGTAGACCACTCTTTCTATTTTGTATAATCTCCCCCTTTTCTTCTGCTATCTTGTTGAGCTAGCTTTCTTATTTATACATGCAGATTCAGGCAGGCGACATCAGCACATCTGCACATCTCTGCTGTACACTTACTGTACATGCATGTACACATGCATGCTGTACATACAACATATACAGTACATGCATAGAATAGTAAGAATACATTATGTAGCCCAGGGGTATTCAACTAGATTAGGTTGGGGGCCACAACTGTAGAATGATTGTGTGTGGAGGGCCGCACACAAGATTTATGTAGGCTAATACATTTGTGCACAGTATGAGCACAGGGTGATATATGTCTATACAAGTATATGCTATATCTTAGAATAGACCTATTTGACAGAACGAGCGTCAACGAGCACTAGCTGAAAACACACACACACACACACACACACACACACACACACACACACACACACACACACAGACACACACTGCAGGAGTCTGTCTAATTTCTCTCCAAAGGCCCTTGAATATGATAGAATATAATTTAGGATTACTGTCATTATGATAATGTTTGATACGTTTTTTTAAAAATGTTATTATTATTCCAAGGGCCACTAGGGGGGCGCTCCGCGGGCCGCATTTGGAATAGCCCTGTGTCCTATATAAAGAAAACTGCCACTGGAAAAATATACAGTGTAAATCGAACTTTACCAAAACAAGAGGCTGAGATGTTAAAGGTCACTTCACTGTAATACAAAATAGATATCTCAGCAAGAGCCACTGCAACCAGATCTGTGAGCTCCAATGAAGGTACTGGCATGTTGCCTGGTAGCTCCACATAAACCCGGGTTGGAAGTGGTGGACTATAGCTTTGCTCTGTTTGACAATTACTCACATGGAACGCACGCTGGGCAAGACCTACACTGTTGAGTGCCTCAACGGAAGTGCTGGAATTTGGCGGAAGCGGAAAAGTGACAACTTCCAGGGGAAGTTCAAACGCTGGAAGCCCCGCTTCTGGCTAGGCTAGGCACTCTCTGCCTTAGGTCGTGAGACTCGTGATCAGGCTTTTCTCTTTGGAGATGAAAAAGGCTGGGACCGAGGCTACTTGGAACCCTATGTCTTGTGAGCTTGTAGATCAGTTGTTGTTGTAGATTGTAGATGGTTGCTTTTTGACTGCTGGCTGCTTCAGAGGGGGGAAAGGGGGGGGGAGTATAGAGTATAGAGTCTACTCTATATATAGCATAGAGTAGAGTATAGACCCTTGGGGGACTCCAGTCAACGTCAAGGAGATGTGGCCAAATCCTTCAGAAGAATCTGCCTTCACTCCACAGACTTTATGGTAATCCTAAGGATGCTATCAGTATAATCTTAATGTTTTTAACATGAACCTTAATGTGTCCTAAATCAGCATTTTGAAATAGGCCTACAATTAGTTTTTACCATGGCAATTGAGATTGTATTGATCAAATTGACAATTTACATTTACGTTACGTCATGCGTTTAATAAAGAGTATTGTCAAGTTATCTTGGAAAGACATTTTCTCAAAACCAACTCTGCATTGTGGAGAGCCAAATGTGTCCAGCAGGCCCTATAGTGGGCTCATTGAAGTTCTGAGCCCAACATGTGATCCGGGCCACCGAAGAAAGATCTTGCGGTCTTGTTACCATTCGGGTCCTATGCACACAAATATGGAATCTATATACAGGTTGGAGCAGAAGAAAGTCGGAGGGGGGATAAAGAGGTAGGGGTGATCACCTCCTCCCCCTTTGACCTGCTGACAGGTGAAATTTCAGGCCTGTTTTAAAGGAAGCCAGTGATCTGCTTGTTTTGGGGGAAGGGGTCAGGGCATTCCACACTTGAGTGGCAGTGTTGTGGAAGATGAATTTACACATACAGTATTTGTTTTAAAAGTGGGTGGCACCAGATCATTGTTCACGCTCCCTCTAATATTGTGGCTGCGGATGTTGCTCACTATTTTGAGGTAATTATTCAAGTAAATGGGTATTGAAGGCATGGAGGGCAGAGTTGTACCGGTATTTATAATTTTGCATGTCAGACCCATTTTCAATTGCTTGACTCTATCTTCTACCCGGAGCCAGCCTATGCTATCAAAATGCCCTGAACAAAAGTGGGTCATGGGCCCCAGGCCTAGAAGAAGTTGAATTAGTTTGTTTTATGAGGTTTGGAGCTTAGTTTTCTGTGCCATTGAGATGTTAGAGAACCAGGATGTGCAAGCATAGTAAAAAATGGGCAGTATAAGGGCTCCAGCTAAAGTCTTGAGAGCCCTTTTGATAACAAAAGAGGACATTCTGCCCAAGTATTTTGTCCTTTGATATACTCTTGTGATTGCCCTTGTTGCCACGCTTTCACCTGTCAGTTTATTGTCAAGGATACAGCCTAGATATGTAACCTCTTCTTTGCTAGAGATTATGAAGGGAATGGTTGGACCCAAAAAGAATGGATTCCGTTTTACCAAGATGCAATGAGAGTTTGTTATCGGTTTTTGGTGAGTTCCGAGTTTGGTGAGTTCTGGTGATTTGTGAACTGAAAGACTCCTCAACCCACGTTTTTTTTTGCTTTACGGGTCCATTTGGTTTCATTTTACACTCTCAAGAGTTAAATATTATTATTGTTAAACATCTGTATTACTTAAGTTAATTTACAAGAAGTCTACACAATTAGAGAATGGAGAAGAATTGTTATTTTGATCAACGTTTGATATCTCTCCTACAATCAATCAATACAGCATGGAAATGCGGACATGTTCTTTAATTTTGGGTCTGCAAGGCTAAATCTCATCAAATGGTGGTCCGTGGCTCAAATGCAGAATAAATAATGAGCCTTGATATGAAAAGGGTTGAAAAGCACTGTGGGGTATATCAGTGATGTTGGCGGGGTGTTATAGGGCTGGTGTCCGGTGGTAGGATAGCACTGCTGCGGGGCCTCATCAGTGATGTTGGCGGGGTGTTATAGGGCTGGTGTCCGGTGGTAGGATAGCACTGCTGCGGGGCCTCATCAGTGATGTTGGCGGGGTGTTATAGGGCTGGTGTCCGGTGGTAGGATAGCACTGCTGTGGGGCCTCATCAGTGATGTTGGCGGGGTGTTATAGGGCTGGTGTCCGGTGGTAGGATAGCACTGCTGCGGGGCCTCATCAGTGATGTTGGCGGGGTGTTATAGGGCTGGTGTCCGGTGGTAGGATAGCACTGCTGCGGGGCCTCATCAGTGATGTTGGCGGGGTGTTATAGGGCTGGTGTCCGGTGGTAGGATAGCACTGCTGCGGGGCCTCATCAGTGATGTTGGCGGGGTGTTATAGGGCTGGTGTCCGGTGGTAGGATAGCACTGCTGCGGGGCCTCATCAGTGATGTTGGCGGGGTGTTATAGGGCTGGTGTCCGGTGGTAGGATAGCACTGCTGCGGGGCCTCATCAGTGACCCAGAGCATGCAGGGAATGCCTGGAAGCCTTTTACAGGTTTCATAAACTGAGGGAGGGCAGAGGGGCCACTTTGAAAGCTCAGTGAGGTCGGGCAAATGCCTCCACTGTGAAATCATGGAGGCCAATACCGGCATCCTAACCATGAACTAACTGACAGTGGATAAAACCTTGAATTATGGTTCAGGCTAAAAGTGACAGGTAGACAAACATGATATCAGGTATTAGGGACGGGTTAGGTTTAATCACATTACAGTTAGCCTTAAATGACCGTATGACAGTAATGACAGTATGACCTAAGAATGGATGGAAGAATGGTAAACGTGTGTACTATCAGGGTTATAAACTTACTTTTGGCCAGCTGGCTTAATGGTCTCAGAATCAATGTAGCCGGCAGGTACAGCTGTTGCTTCTGTCGAAACCGTATTCATAGGTCACCGATTTCAATGTAACGCAACACAGGAACCCCTGCTAGTGTTTTTGGTCACCCAACAGTTTCTCAACCACTCGGTGGGGGGAGACTCGAAAATAGCAGATCCGGTCTGATAAGCAGCCTTATATATAACTCTATGGGAGCAGCGGCGATAGTGCTGGCGGTGCGCTGAACGCACACGCACGCGTTCATTCACTGGGCGCGCAAAGGCAAAAAGTGTCACTCTTGATTGTGTTACACGCGCAAGCATGGGGCCCTTTCATTTGATGTAGCTCCAGGGCCCTCGGAGGGGTTGATCCGTCACTGCACACACAAAGTTGTGTATACTGATTGACGGGCACAGCATCAGTGCTTGACAATATGACAATGCCACCAGCAAAACATTTTCTTTGAGAAAGCCTGTGCTTCCATGTTATTCCAGGCCCCGACTACATACGACAGAAATACAATGAGCCGTTGGAGGTGCAGGAGGTTCCCGAGGAGAAGGAGAAATCTCCGTCGGGGAGCCCCCATTTCTATCGCAAGGGCACGACACCCGACTCATCTCCATCTGAGACCCCCACTTCATCACCTCCCGCTGCCAAGAAGGAAATCATTGTCGAGGAACCTCCTGCTGTTGTGGCCCCAAAACCCACTGTGGCCCCTGCTGCCCAGAACCACAGTGCAGGTAGGCTTCAACTGGGATGTCTGCTGTCAAATGATCTGCTGAGGGGAATGAAAAACTAAATCTCCAACACTACTCTTAAAGTGATCCTAAATGTCATTGACCTGATGACAAAAACATCAATTCATCAGCAACAAACAATCTTTGTCTCTTTGCCCACTTTACACAGCCTGACAAATCAGTTGGGCAATATTTTTCTGCTAAAAAATATTTTTTTATTAGAATTATTATTTTATATTATTTGTTTTTTATGTTGTTTATATATGTCCTTTCATCTTTTCTCAATTTCCTTCTTTCCTCATCCTCTGTCCTTCCTGTTCCATTCTTTTTGTTTGCTCTATGTTGCAGGCCTACCAAGGGTGCCATCGAAGCTGTCTCTCAAACAGGAAGGGCGAAAACCAGAGCCTCCTCCAGCGCCCAAACCAGCCGCCCCTGCCGCCACAACAAACAGTAGTGTCCCCAGCAATGGGCAAATTCACTCCCAGTTCCACAGCTACTATGTCAATACTGCTACTGTCAAGCAACCACCGCCGGAGGAACCAAGCGGCATGGAGGAGGACTTCCACCCGTCGTGCCTCGCTCGCTTACCGCCATCCGCAAAGCTTCTGGCGCCGAGCGCGTCGCCTGCACCGCCCCGTGTGTGTGCGCCTTCACCAGCTCCGGCTAAAGAGAGCGCCAAAGCGCCGTTGAAAAAACAAGATTCACACAAACCAAAAATGAGCCTTGCGGAAACCAAGAAAGCCAGCATGGAAATGAGCACCAACGATATTGTGGTGGAGGAGTCAGTGAGTGTCATCTCAACCATATTTTTATAAAGTCAATGTGGGGACATTACCAGTGTGTTATACAGTATGTTGACCACAAGTGCCTGCACAGCAAAATCCTCAGTGTTTACCTGAACTTAAATAGGCCCTTATACTGTAGGTCATGTTTTGCACTCGCAGCAGCTCGGACTATCCAAATGTAATTTTTAATGAAAGTGCTGATGGCTCACCAGGTACATGTAGACCACATACTATTAAGTCATTTAAAAAGTACAGACAGAGGGATAAATTGTCTTGTAAGTTGGAAAGCTTCTTGGGGAGACCATGACTACTGTAGGCTATGTACCGATATGCATTATCCACACTAATCTAAGAAAAATCCTAATCATGTTAAACTCTTCTCCTACTTCCAGGGTCCCAACTCTATCCTGGTGGCTCTTGTCATGCTGCTGAATGTTGGACTAGCAATCATTTTTGTCCATTTTCTCACCTGACCTAATCTGAATGAAGGTAAGGGTATTTTTTTCTTCAGTAGTGAAAAGCAGACAGATGCATTTGTATTTTAATAATTATAATAATAATAATAATAATTGCATACTGCATATGGTGCCAAGGTCTCGTGACATCATGTGACATAGTGTCGCCCCCAGGTTATGGAACAACCTCCCGGATCACCTGAAATCTGTGGCCTCCCACCTTTTTAGACAGGCCTTTGCAACATAGGGCTGTACTGATTTCTTGATTTTTACCAGTGCCTTCTTTTTTTGTCTTTTTCTTTGCTTTATTCCTATTATTTTAATTCTTATTATTTACTTTACTACCATTGACATGTTTTGTTTTTATTGTTGTGAAGCACTTTGTGACTATGATGTCTGTGAAATGTGCTCTATAAATCAAATTTACTTACTTACTTACATCATCAGGGATGGAGATGTGGAGACCCTTTTAGCTTTAGTTCCCTGATGTCATCACTATTGGCCAGCAACTCTACATCTGACCTCAAACCCTTAGATCTCCAGAACCTGTTCTGACATTGCATATGTTGATCCTTCCCCATCCATCCTTCCTCTTCGATGTCTCCCTTTTGACTGATACCTGTCCATTCAAATTTCAACTCTAGACGAGCCTGCCCCAAAGTTATTAGTGCAGCCACGCCCGGCAGCCGGCTTTAGTCGCCCTCAGGCGTCTTACTGGTAATAATAATAAGAGGGACATCCATGATGTCTTTATGATGTTGTGACCTTTAAATAATGTAAATAAAACTGTTACACAGTGACTTTTACAGTCATTTCTCTTCTCACTGATTACTAATTAATAGCATGTGTCAGCTATAATCGGCTCACTTCTATTTCAATGTTTCATGATCCATTTATCATTTTATCGATTTATGAATTTATATTCAACTAGCATTGACTATTGCTAAAGGTCAATGCTAGTTGAATACACATTGTTGGATCCACGTATTGATAAACCACATTAATCAGAGATGGTTCCGTTTCTGTTGGACCAGAAAACCATCTCCATATTTAATCTTCATAAATGAATGCCCTATTTTGTTATGTCGTCGTATGACAGCCTTGTGCAAAAGTACCAAAAATAGCCGACTACAAGTGATGCGCTGTGTGCTTCCAAATTCATGGAAATGCAATGCTCTGTACATACAGTGTTCCGTACGTATATTGTGCAAATAATTTCCCAGCATTTAACTAGCCTGACACGCAGTCTGAATTTTCATTTAGTTTCACTATTATTCAGATCCAGACCGATACGGTCGCAAGTTACCACAGTGGGGGCATCCATGTTTGTTGCTTGACGTCATCGAGTGACTGATAGCCAATCAGCTTCTGCGATCAGATTTTCGATCGAGACTAGGCCCACCATAGACCGAGTCACCAGACCTGGATCGCCAGAACATATAGGTTTTTATTTTTTAATGGGTGTGGGTAGCGATTCAGGACTGGAGCCAGGCTAGCATTTAACAGGAATTCAGTAAAAGTACCACCCTGGCCTCTGCACGCACAGTGCATTCATATTGATTTCATTACATTACTATGTTGAATTATATTTTATTTGACATTTCAGTAAATGGTAAGTGATGCTAAATATCACTCCAAAGATAAGCTACACAACAATTTGACATATTTGAGCATGGGCATTGAGCAGCATAGGTAAATATGATGGTCCCAATATTCTGATAACGATGATGATGATGATTCGCGTTAGTTCCCATTAATTCCGTTACAGATTTTCAATTGTTGGACCTTCCCTAACATTTGCTAAATATAATTGTGCTCCTGTCCCCCCTGTCTCTTCTCTCTGCAGTGGACTCATCCAAGCTAGCAGCCTAGGCCCCCAACTCTTAGCAGTTACGTCAACCAATGGGGCCTTTAAATATGGCGCCGGTCAGAATGGCAGACACAGGCAAAAAATGGAGGACTGAAAATAGACAGGAGGAGGAGGACGAGGGGTAAGAAGAGGAGGAAAACACATACGGGGGAGGGGGGTGGGGGTGACAGAGGAAAAAGAAAGCAGAGAGAGGGAGAGAGAGAGAGAAAGATGAGACCACCAGACCTCCCCCGCGCATGGACTGACTGATTGACTTTCGGTGCCTGAGGTCGAGTCTGATTGGACGGGCCATGATTTGTGACTCCACTCCAGAGGGCTGTGAAAGCTGAAGCAAGCAAGTCGTTGGTCGGGAAGAGGCAAGCTTTAAAAAAAGAAAAAAAAAGAAATAAAAAAAAAGAAGAAGAAGAAGAAGAACAAAAAAAAGCATAGGTGTGTGTGGAGTTGGGTGGGTAGGAAGGAGGGAGGCTGGAAGGAGGAAAAAAAGGGATGGAAAGTACATAATATTTGTGTATGTGTGCCAATGTCATGGCATCTACGTCAACTCGTAAGGTGCACATTAGTCTGCGTCTACACGTCTGTGTGTGTGCGTGCGTGCATGTTCATGTGTGTGTGTGCGCGTGTGTGTGTCTGTGGTACTGGTGGTGGATTGGATATGTTCGGAGATGCACTTTTAGCTGATGGAAGCCGACAGCTGCCTTACTATTTTACTGACTGACGTAGTACCCGGGCAGAAGGGCCAATGGGAGGGGCTGCCTAGGAAGGAATGCGAGGTGATATGGGTGGTCTCTCTCGTTCTCTGTAATGGGCCTGGGAGAGTGCCTCTATCTCGCTCTATCAGTTTATCAATATATGTTGTATCTACCTGTCTCTGTCTGTGGGTCATAGCACTTGTCAGTTGCAGATTTAGACAATGCCAGTTGCAGTTCAGACAATCTCTATTTTATCTTTTTATTTTTTTGGTTTGATTCTGAAACATGAATTGATGTTAGACGTTAGTTATTTTGGAAATGACAGATGATTACGTGCTCAACATTTTGTGTCAGTAGTGTATAGCTCATTATATTGCTGCTAACGCAAGCAAATTCCATAGTCGGTATTACGCTAATGACAGCAATCATTTTTGTAAGAGTAAATTCTTCAAATGGCACACCTGTCATTTTGGAACCAAACTCATTTTTTTGTAATGAATGAATGGAAGAATCTGTTTGACTTGACCCTGCTTGCATGAACTTTGATCTTTAAAATGCTCGATTACAGTTTATTTTTTTATTTGTCAGCTCAGTTTGCTCACTGGTTCCACATGCAGTGTGTTGGCACGCACAGCAGGAGCATGGTTTTATTTGGCACACTTAATTATTCTGTTTGTTTTTCCTGAGTTGGTTTACGTATCCTGTTAACAACCGCTCGGATAAACTTTCATCCCAGGATTATGAAAGCATTATACACCTCATCTGGTTAAAATGTTGTTTTTTGTAGTACTGTATTATACCATAGCACACAGTACATACAGCATACAGTTTTAATGTTAATAGGATAATGGTAAAAGCTAAATATTCCAAAGTTGAGATGGTTTACTTTACATCATAACTGTCACTTTTAGAAAGAGTGAGTGAACTGGACAACTACAGGTATATCATAGTGCTTTCCTTTGATACGCTAAAGTGGTATTTGAATTATTTTATTTGGATCTGCACAAGAGGCGCAATACATTAGATCCAAACACTGATCAGAAGAAGGTTACATTACGGTCAAACCAGATACACCTGCTGCACATGCTTAACACACAGAGGGAAGTTAGCACATTGATGACATACTACTTGACACTACTAGACAGGATGTTTACACACACACCTCACACACACACACACACACACACACACAGAGAGAGAGGACGTTTAGATGCTAAAATGTTTACCAAAATAACCACGTTGTACCCTTTTAGGTGCCTTGGCCTCCTGGACATTTTTAATGCCTAATTTTTACTTGCTTTGTGAAAACATCTGTTATTTTGAGTAAGCAATGGTGCTGTGAGATGCAAGTCTAAATTGAGCTTAAGACACTGCAATGAGTTTCAGAACTATGTGTTCCAGCCAAGTAATAGAGTAGCTGTATATGTAATGGATCATATGGTAACAACTTGTCTAGTAACAAAGGAGCTACAGCATTGTCTCCATTGTTTAGTGTCACATATACTGTACAGTACAGTATACTCTACACTTAAACATTGTGTAAAAGCTTTGTAATGCCTTTGAGGATGATCTTTTCTCTGACCGAGTAACATCTTAAATGTAACCTCCAAAGGCCATTCAAGTGTGGAAATACCCACTGTCCCTTCAAGTTAGCGGTTTGTACTGTACAAGGATAGTGGCACTCTCCCTATGATGTGATACTATGCAATCTCATGTGAATCAGTAAGTACAGCACAACGCCTACCTTCGGTACTTAGCTTGACATATTGTGTGCAATAATGTGTGATATGAAATAGCTGTTGCTCAGATGTTTGCACCAAAATATGCAACGTTTGGTAAAATAGCTCGGAAACCAACGTGAATGCCGTGAACCTCCTCATTAGTGTTTAGCAATTGCTCTGTTTTGCCCGGATTTGACTGACATGTGTATCTGTTTTTGTTGGAGGGACAATTCATTTGGTTCCATCAGACACAGTCAATCACAGATTTCATTACTTCTGAATAGATTTCAAGTAGTAATTTGACTACACGTCCCAACGGTAAATCATTCTTTAAGCCGTGCTAGCCATCTTAGGGAAGGACATGAGGGACTATTCAGAAACACAACGCAAGGGCCATTATGATTGAATGCTGTGCATTAACAGCCACATCAAGGAAACCTCTTTGTATGTCTACTGTATGTAGCTATGGGTTACTGTCTCAATCTGGATACAGCTTGCAGATCATTTATGTTGCACTTTGTTGCAGCCTCTGTTTAACAAAGCCGGGTTGATAGTGCAGCTTTCCGAACTACTGCAGGCACCTGTTGACAGAAGCCAAAGTAGCTCCAATCATATATCACACATGACTTTCGCCACCATAAAGACATCAACGCATATTTTGCTGTATTTACAATCTTTTGTTCTAATCACAATACTTGATTTATTATAATTTTTTGCTATATTTTGTTAGATTTTGCTGTGCTAGAAAGTTTAACTGAGATATTTATGTATGAATGCTATTTAATATTGGCGGCAGTAGAATTATTATTTAAAGCTCTTCTCATGAGAAGACATGGACATTTGAATAGTTTAAACATGACAGCAGTTCTGTATAACAATGGTCTAATGGTTAATTTCCCATTATTGTCAATAAGATGCCAACACTTCTATTTATTTATTTTGAGATATACTGTTCATATTTGAATTCATAGTCATTAATGAGCCAATGCCTCCATTACAATGTGAATAAATTGGTGCCTTCATGATTATTTCGTTCACATATTGTTAACGTTTGAGGCAAGAATACAGGGTTTTCATTTAAAAAAATCTTTCATTGTTTTTTTTTGTTTTTTTTACTTTAGATATTTACCTTGTGCATGAGTTGATTCGGGCGTCATTTTGCTTTTCTTTGTTCAGTTATTTTACACTCATTGGTCAGGAAAAACAAACCTAGTTTTTACAAGGAAGGAATACAAAAAACTACAAAGCCATTTTGTACATCATGCATGCTATTTGTCAATAGAATGACAAATTTTCCTCTTCACTGGTCGAACATAATTCAATATTTCTGATATTATGAATGTATTTACAAATGCCTTCCCCAACTCTCACACTGAATTAAGTATTTCATGCTAACTGCATGTTAAAATGCAGATTTGGCATACTCATAATACAGTATGCTATCACTAATCAAAGCAAAGATAACAATGAGGAGGTTGAGGACCTGTGATGCCAGAAATCTTATTTTGTGCCTGCATGAGTGACTGCAGTGCAAAAAGAATGGTTTCGATTTGAGAAATTGTTAAGATGTTCTTAGTAGCCAGTGTTGGTAGCCGGCGACTTAAATGACGAACTGGCCTTTGAAATTGCCCACTACTAACTTTATTTAAGTATTTGGCTGAATGTTTTTAGAAATTATATGAAGACTTAATGAGGATTATAGTTTACTTAAGAGGAAGAAAAAAATCATTGTCTTAAATGCGTTTTAACCCTATTTGCTGGATCTAGCATACAGTTTATTTATCTTTCATGTATTATCTTTTTAGTGTCTTGTTTTGCATGCGTATATTGGTTGAAGTTTTGTGTTGTCAACCTGTATTTAGGATGTCAGATTAAATTATGAACTGTATAGAGATTGTGTAATCAACCATCTTATTTATATTGACAGTTTATTAGTGGAAGGAAAATGCTAGTGTTTAAACTTTTTCATCTTATTTATTTCTTGGCTCATTTCTATAATTTGTCCATTGCTTCAGACTGACCTAGGCTGTTCAAACTATGCAGCACATGATTAGAGTTAACCACTTTCAAAGTTCCATTCCTAGTTCCAACCCTATCAGACAGCTTTTCTGCCTGGAGATAGTTGCCCAATGCTTTTCAATTCATCCTTTTGATATTTGGCAGGGAACTATGAGCTCGAACTGGGATTCACTGTACTCTGTTGGACAAATGATAGGATTGCTAACTGTTAAATGTCATTCCATACAGTGCTTACAGTTTACACTAGTGATACAAATGGTAATCTTGGAACATCATCTCCCTCTTGTAACTACTACAGTATACATACTGTAATTCCTTAAATTGGCCTGTGTGTCCTTTTAAAAAATGGCAACATCAACATTACACACTTGCTTGAGCTAGTCGTATTAATTGTATGTTGTGCTTACAATGATGTGGCCTTTCTTTGCTCAGTCTGGGTGCATTGGTCATTCTACAGTATAGGTGCATTGGTCATTCTACAGTATAGGTGCATTGGTCATTCTACAGTATAGGTGCATTGGTCATTCTACAGTATAGGTGCATTGGTCATTCTACAGTATAGGTGCATTGGTCATTCTACAGTATAGGTGCATTGGTCATTCTACAGTATACTGTAGATGCATTGGTCATTCTACAGTATACTGTAGGTGCATTGGTCATTCTACAGTATACTGTAGATGCATTGGTCATTCTACAGTATAGGTGCATTGGTCATTCTACAGTATAGGTGCATTGGTCATTCTACAGTATAGGTGCATTGGTCATTCTACAGTATAGGTGCATTGGTCATTCTACAGTATAGGTGCATTGGTCATTCTACAGTATAGGTACATTGGTCATTCTACAGTATAGGTGCATTGGTCATTCTACAGTATAGGTGCATTGGTCATTCTACAGTATAGGTGCATGCATGGTTAATGTGCTACAGCATGAGCACAACACTAGTCCATACGTTTCTATTTATGGTAAAGCTGTCAAGTTCTGGATGTGACCTTTCCGATTAATGGCATAAAGCACAGCAAAAGCTAAGGAGTGGGAAAGGACTTAGAGATCTTGTAAACGGATGTGTGATACAGTAAAAGAAACAGCAGAGTATTGGGTTAGGATTTAGATTGTGTTGCAAAGACCGTATTGATTGGAATGTATTATCATCCACACGTTGCCTGAAGTGAAATCTGAACAAGGTACATCTGATATGTACACTGGTGAGAATGTTTTCCTTCATAAAATATACCACAGATTTATTTGGATTAATAAATTACATGATCATGAACATGTTTATTTATGTTTAGGTAGTAACACAATTTAGTGTTTCTTAACCTTTCGCATGGCATAGTCATGTTGGTCAGATTAATTATTTGAAAGTTTAGATTTGAGGGTTTTCTTTTCGGAGTTCCAAATTAAAATCTTTATCTGTGGGTATGTCAGAGCCAGAGGGCCTGTATTGGTTAAGATCGTTTTGGTTGACTCTAGCTAATACAGCAAAGATGATCTTTTGGACAGCTATTCTTAGAAAGGTCTAATCTTAGACAGGTAACCTGAAGATGTTTAGGCAGGATGTGAGGAAGCATGAGGAAGAAATACATTACGGTTAGGTGCAGCATGTTCGGGAGAAAACGGCAATGGACATTTGATTTCAAGTTAAGATTATGTTCTTATTTTTTAATGAATGATTGTATCTTGAAATGCTTTGAGAAGAGATTGGGGTAATGATAAACGTTTGGTTAGACGTAGGTTACAAGCTAGGACTCATTCTACAGTCACTCATTTAAATCTTCTACAGGAGGAAAAAGCAGAAATGAATACCGTAAATGTTGAAGTGATGCAGATAACGCTGACAGTAGCTATTGACCTAAAAGCTGGTGTTGAGGGCAGACTTTCACTGAAGGATAGTTTTCGGAATAGGATCAGGATTATAAACCACATGAATCCTGGCTTCCCTATTTTAGGCAAATGTTCAAATATACATTTTGTGAATTTCTTTTAAAACACGTTTCAAAAATAGAGAAATAGCATATCTACAAGCCCACACATTATGAGCTTGTACATCAGCTATTTCTTTGCTATATGAATACAACAAAGTATAGGGCTTAAGTGGGTAATCCATGTCTGTGCAACTGGTAGGCCTATTAATTTATTATTTGTATTATATATTATTTTTTTTACAGCCAAGCTAGAAGATTCAAGCTGCTGTATGCCTTAGGAACTGGCTCTCATAGAGTTCATTTTTATTGTCCAAAATGCATGTGTGCAGCTGTGTATATGGCTATTTTCTACTGGTATCAAATTGTGCCATCATCTGGTTCTGTGCTAAAATGACAAGCTGTTATGACTACTGCTGAGAGAATGGTAGCCCCCCCCCCCTTCTGCCCCATGTAGTATTGTTTTGTATTTCTATTTTTTTTTCTCGAACAATGTGTATGGTTTTTAACTCCTTTTTACAGAATATCTTTGGATAGCCTATTTTTCTAGAATAAAATAAAAGTTCCTTAATCTGTATTTTGGATAACTAGCTTGGTGCCAAACACAGCTTGATCATTTCATTGGTTGGAATTGGGAAATGTTAAGATATAAAGACAATTAACACATCAGTGGTGTGATATTTATTTTAAGACCAGACCACAATGCTCGTTGTAAATGTTATTTTTTGTTTGTTTTAGTTTTTCCCCCGCTGTTGTTTCCATGGAGATTATTAAAAAGTTTGTTTACATTTTATGTTTCCTGTCTGTGTTGAGAGCCCCCCCCCCCCCCCCCTCCTTCTCAATTCATAATCATCATCCGCAGACTAATTCGGGTTAAAGGCAATTTCCACCTACACACACACATAGTATCACTTCCACTGGAAACCACCTGAAATCCATTGAGATCATAGTCTTAAAACACATTCCCGGGCCGTAGGTGCACACAGTGATCCAACGGTGGAGACGAAAAGTGAGGAATTCCCCCTTGCTTAAGTTGATCTTGCCCACAGTGGCGGGGCGTACTGTTCCATTAGAGACTCTCTAAGTCTGAAGTGTGAAAGTTGGCTCTGCCCTCTGGGATAGCTGGTGTTATCCTGCGACCAAAATAGTTCTGTGGGCCGACAGCTGTCCCCGCTTGCTTGGAGACTGCTGCGTAGGACTGTGTGCACAGACATTTGGGGTTGGGAGGGTCACACAGACGCGTGCACAAAGAGTGCACCTCAGATTATTTTAGACCGGGGACAGAGTGCGATTGTTTAAGTAGGGTTGGTCTTAGCTCTGTCTTCAAAGGGCATCCTATCTTGTCTTGATGTGAAGCTATGTGAACATGATAGTAGCTCAGTGTTTCTAGGAATGTATTCAAGGAGAGCACTCTGTGTACTTACAGGGTGAAAAGGGCCATCTGCCCTCTAGAAAGGGAATT